>NW_020799099.1:20745970-20768682 GCF_003259725.1 Athene cunicularia | reverse complement strand
AGAAGAGAAGAGAAGAGAAGAGAAGAGAAGAGAAGAGAAGAGAAGAGAAGAGAAGAGAAGAGAAGAGAAGAGAAGAGAAGAGAAGAGAAGAGAAGAGAAGAGAAGAGAAGAGAAGAGAAGAGAAGAGAAGAGAAGAGAAGAGAAGAGAAGAGAAGAGAAGAGAAGAGAAGAGAAGAGAAGAGAAGAGAAGAGAAGAGAAGAGAAGAGAAGAGAAGAGAAGAGAAGAGAAGAGAAGAGAAGAGAAGAGAAGAGAAGAGAAGAGAAGAGAAGAGAAGAGAAGAGAAGAGAAGAGAAGAGAAGAGAAGAGAAGAGAAGAGAAGAGAAGAGAAGAGAAGAGAAGAGAAGAGAAGAGAAGAGAAGAGAAGAGAAGAGAAGAGAAGAGAAGAGAAGAGAAGAGAAGAGAAGAGAAGAGAAGAGAAGAGAAGAGAAGAGAAGAGAAGAGAAGAGAAGAGAAGAGAAGAGAAGAGAAGAGAAGAGAAGAGAAGAGAAGAGAAGAGAAGAGAAGAGAAGAGAAGAGAAGAGAAGAGAAGAGAAGAGAAGAGAAGAGAAGAGAAGAGAAGAGAAGAGAAGAGAAGAGAAGAGAAGAGAAGAGAAGAGAAGAGAAGAGAAGAGAAGAGAAGAGAAGAGAAGAGAAGAGAAGAGAAGAGAAGAGAAGAGAAGAGAAGAGAAGAGAAGAGAAGAGAAGAGAAGAGAAGAGAAGAGAAGAGAAGAGAAGAGAAGAGAAGAGAAGAGAAGAGAAGAGAAGAGAAGAGAAGAGAAGAGAAGAGAAGAGAAGAGAAGAGAAGAGAAGAGAAGAGAAGAGAAGAGAAGAGAAGAGAAGAGAAGAGAAGAGAAGAGAAGAGAAGAGAAGAGAAGAGAAGAGAAGAGAAGAGAAGAGAAGAGAAGAGAAGAGAAGAGAAGAGAAGAGAAGAGAAGAGAAGAGAAGAGAAGAGAAGAGAAGAGAAGAGAAGAGAAGAGAAGAGAAGAGAAGAGAAGAGAAGAGAAGAGAAGAGAAGAGAAGAGAAGAGAAGAGAAGAGAAGAGAAGAGAAGAGAAGAGAAGAGAAGAGAAGAGAAGAGAAGAGAAGAGAAGAGAAGAGAAGAGAAGAGAAGAGAAAGATCAGCTGCCTTATAACCAGTGAATTTTGTAGAGCACAGCACCATCACATCTCTTTGAGGTTTATAAATAAATGATAAATGCAAGCTGAAACCTCCTATTTTTTTCCCTCTTCCCTACCCAAATTTATCTGCGCTTCTGTTTGAAGGTTATATGGATGTTCTTTTGTCTAATGTCTTGGCCAAAAGGCAACTAATAAGAAGTGAAAGTATAGTTGTTGAAAAGGGATTTAGCATGGTGTGCTTGGACATAGTAGATTACTAGGCATTAGTCCATGTCCTCAGTTTCATTATTGTGACTGTACATCCTTAGATGATCACAGCCTTGACAATTTTTACTATTATTGTATTTTACTATTATCGCGCCTTTTACTACTATAGGAATACAAGTGATTTACCATTGGCAAACCTGCATATTCCTTACAGACCATAAGCTGTTCTTCAGTAATGGCCTATGTGTGTATATCATTACCATGTGTTAATGTGGTTTACCTGCTGGAAACTGGTTTAAAAAGGTCTCATTTATAACCAGGGACCATAAACTGCAAGTGTGTACAGTGCTGTGGAGTAGCTGATGCAGATTGGTATCCATTCAACTTTAAATGAGGTAGGTTGTTTGCTTTCCCAAAGAATTTAGTAAAGCATTTTCTATTTTGTGTATTTAAGTGATATTCAAGGGAAGTTGTGAAGACTAATGTCAGGATTGCAGATAGTGCTGGTCTTGTCCCAGGGAAGAGAATGGACTCTGAGTTGCTTTTGACCTGTTCATGAAGATCTTGGTATAGCCACCTATGGGCTGTGCAGGTATTTTTGTTCTTTGTGATGGAGTTTCCTTGACCCTTCCTAAGCCCCCAGAGAGATGCTGTAATGGCATGTTAACCTACTGATCAGTGAACTCTGTGCTAATGGGTCACCTTTGAGGCAGAGATTTTCTCTCTGATTGTTGGGATTATCCATGGAAGCTTCAATTACCTGCTGGGGCTGGGGTGAGAAAAGTCACACGCTGTAGGAATTGTAGCAGCATTGGGTGTTGCAGGGGTTAATGCTGGGGCTTCTTGACTGTCCTTAACATGCCTGGGAGGGCTGTAACATGTTTACCTGCTAAGACCATGAACATGGCTTTACAAAACAGATGGCTATGAAGGCTTCACAGGAAAGAATAGTAGGGATAACTTCTTCTATGATGCTCCCTTCCCCCCATCAACAACTGGAACAGGAACAAAGACATAGAAATACATTAGTGGGCATGGCTCTGTCTCTTCACAACCTTGTTGTGTTTGGGGTTGGATGTGGATTATCTTTGATTTTTTGAATATCAAAAGCTAGCCTGCTTGAAACTCATTGTATAACTTCAGCTTTAGAAACTGTTTCCAGGGATGGTGTAAACTGGGACATTTGCTTTCATGTTGTGTTTGCTTGCTATTTAGCTTGCTCTCATGTTCCATTTGAGGAATCACCATCAAACCTAGGTAATCCAGTTGATACAACAGCATCATCCATGAACTGTATTCGTGGAGGAAATGAAATTATGGCGTAGCCAAAAAAAGTAGATGTGAAAAAAGGAAGGGAGCAATAGACTTTTTAAGGGAGAAAAAAAAAAAAAAGTATTCATGTGAACGTGTAAAGGTAACTTATTAGAAATAGGTGCCTGCCTTTGTTGAATGTAGGCCTTTCAAGTCCTTATGCAAGGTACGATGCACAAAAAATATAGGTAGTCCCTGGGAGTTTTGATGATTTATCAGGGCAGGGAGAGGGCTGAACATAATTTCTGACATTATTTCTAATGGTGGCACACCAATATAGGAGCTTATCTTATAACACATCAGTTTTGAAGACATTTTAATTGGGAAAGCTGTCTTGGATCTAGGAATGAGTTTCAAATCAGGATCAGAACCACAAAAAATGTTATGTTAAATAGCCAATACCTGATGGAAAGAGCACATATGTGGGTTGTGAAGGATTCAAATTTGATGTCATGTGTTTGCCTGATTCAGGTCAGGGATGTGGGCCCTCATTTCCCACACTGTAGCTGAGCACTTCCCACACCAGCCTATGAAACACTGAGAGGTTCTCAAGCCTCTCCACCTGAGGCTATTTCCCTTTGTACAGATGCTGAGATGCTCACTGGACTGGGGACTTGGACCTGGATCTCCCATAATGCGACTCTTCTAACATCTGGACTATTGAGTCATTCTGTGTCTTGTCACCTGTCTTAAGAAATACTAATTTTTGTGTGCAAATTCTATAAATCAGACAGGCTATTAGGTATTCTGGAATAATATTCTCTCTTTCCCTGTATTTTTTTAGGAAATCTTTTTGAAAGATCTTGGTTTCAAGAGATCGAAGAGTAAAAATGAGGAAAATACATCTTTTTTGTTTTTAAAAAAATACCTCTTTCCATTAGATTTCTTGGCCATCTCTACTAAGCCATCCCTCATTCAGACTTCATCTTGGGGCAAACTGTTCCCTAGTAATATACCTTGCAGTATTTAATTCCATCTTCAGGTTTGTTTCCTATGCATTGTTTTGTTCTTTTTAAACAAATATGTGTTCCTATGCAGAGATAAGAAAATGGGCATAAATTTACTTTTTATGCCAGTGTCACCTCAACCTGTGATACTTTTAGTGTCAGAAGACTGACACCTGCATCTTTTCATTACCATCGCTTGCTGATGATGACTTTGGGAGCTTCTCAGGTTTTGTAGTAAACTCGAGAGAAATTTTAAAAAGTAAAAATGTGCTTATGCAACCAAAGAAAACCGTTTATGTTTTGGGAATCAGTCCTCTTTCTATATTCAGGTGAGCTCGTGTTTGGCTCCCATCTCTCCCAGAGGTGATTTTACCTTTTCTATTGCTTCCACCTTTGAATTTACGTCTGGGCATATTCTTTTCCTAACCTGAAAATTTTCCTAATCAGAACTTTTGAACCCTGCCTACAGTGATGTTATTGGCGTGATGCCATGGATATTTCAAAACCAAACTAGCACTGGAATTTACTCCTTGAATGGGTCGTGAGTATTTGGATTTTGCATTTTGATCAGTATTTGCAAATCACTACCAAGTGTTCCTTCCCACTGCATTTCCTCTATGGGTCAGAAAACTTTAGTTCAAGTGGTTACATCAACAACATTATGTACAGATACCCTGAGAGTATTTAATATCTGAGAGAAATGCTGCTTAGCCTGAGAGCAGGTGCACATTCAACAACACATGTGTTTACAGAAGACTGTATTTGTGGGCACTGAGTCCCTTGATCACTGACCTTTATCTTTTTCCCCACACACAGGAAGTCCAGTCTTATTTGAGCAAGACTTATTCGCTTAACCAGTGCTCATTTAGGCAGACCAAGAATGCAGAGAATTATATGTGGTCACTCGTTAATGTTGGTTTAGAAATACCTTTTGCAATGTGAATGCTCCTTTCAAGTTTATCTGAGCCTATGACATGATATGGGAGTACTTGGAGCATGGAGAAGACTCAAATTTTCATGCTGTTTAAAAAAAAAAAGTTATTTTTTTGGCTACTGCTGCTTCTAATTTATTTGTAGTGTTTAATATTTATGTAAAAAAAATATATTGTTATTGCTAACACTTCTCTGTGGTTCAGAGTTAAACTATTGAGTACTGGTAGCCCTAGGTAGATCTTGAAATCTGATCTAGATTAACATTTTCATACTTTAGGAGTTATAAATATGCAAAACCTCATTGTCTATACAGAAAAAAGAGTTTGGGAAAAGAGTTTTTAATGTGCTTTTTAGTTTAGATGCTGTCTTTCATATTGGCTAATATGAGCAGACTTTAACATGGATGACCTCAACAAAATAACAGTGCTTCGGTGACCATACAGGGGAAGAACCAGGCAACTACTCTGTGTTCTAAAATGCAACGCGAACATCTCCAGTCTGTTGCTTCTTATGTCAAACTGGCACTCAGATTGCATTTCTTGCAGCAGAGGACAAAATACTCTGATTTTTCTTCATCATTTGTGGCCCACATTGCTACTTGGCCCACAGGCTGTATGTTTGAAATCTTTCTCTTAAGGTCAGCATACCCTTTACTTAGTTAGACTTTGCACTGTGTGCCAGGGCACTGAAGTGAGACCACGGTTTCTGTAAAAATTAAAACTAGCCAGTGAGTCGTAGTTATTTACTGTATTTCATCCCACCTCAGAAGGCATAAGTGTAAAGTGTGATTTTTAATTAACAAGCACATTGTCCCAGTGCTTTGACTTGGAAAATTACATATCAGTATCTAGACAGTTTAGCAGACCATTCATTTCTCTGACTAAGCCATAAATAATATCCTTCAACTTCCCAGGAATGTTTTTCTGCTTACTTTAGCAGTCATATGTACATATGAAGTATTAATGATCAAGGTAAAATAAATGAAGGGTGGTAATTGAGGAAGGCTATGCCATTTGCTAAACAAAACAAAAAAATCCCAACCCTTTCCATCCCTACATCTCCTTAAATTCATCACTACAATGGCTCGTCATAACATTCAGCAACAGTTTTGCCTACTAGCCTTGAAATATATCTTTGTGTTTATTATCAAGACCTTGCTGGCAAATTGAGCTTGACAATGGGATGGTGAAGGCAGGGCGAAGCAGGGTGACCTGGGACACGCAGTTCTGCTAAAACCTTTCAAGGTCCGTAGAGTGCCTTATCCTTTCCAACGAATCAAATTACCAGCTGGGCAGCTAGTTCGGTTAGCTAATCATTAATGTGGGACCTGTGAATTACGGAGTTTGTAACCCTTCCTCTTGCTAATTAATTTTTTTGTGTGTGCTAAAATACTCTTCTTCCTGATGCTGTGAGAGCCTTTAACAGGCAACTGCACTGAAACTCGGCCCAGGTTGTCCTGGAGGTGGGTTGCCCAGCCGTCACCTAGAGCCCTGCTGTCATCTTGGCTTGGAGGAAACCAGTTTTGTCGTCACCCTCTTGCGGGCAGCAGATCTGGGGACTGGCCTGTGGTAGGTGCAGTTGGTGAGCAGCCTTTTGCAGCCAGGAGGGTTAGGCAGCAGCTGCCTGGGGTCTCCTCGCACTCATGGAGGTGAGCGTGCAAGGTTTGAGATTCTATTCCATGCCTTTTGCTTGGGATGTTTTTCACTTGGGATAATTCCTTTTATTCCTTGTGCTGAAAAGTGCGTGTCTAGTAAGTTTGATGCATGTGTAGCATCGTATTTCTGGTTGCTTTAGTAGGCATGCAGCCTTTAGCTATCTTGTGCCAGTAAGAGTGGGACTGGGTAGGTGCCAGTTGATGTTCATCTCTACTCCTCTTCACACTGCCTGTCTCCTCCACGTGTAGTGCACAGGGTCATTGTGGGTTTGAGAGTAACTTTTATCTCATGTTTTCTCAGCATGTAATGGAACAAATTTGAAGGATTACCCTTGCGTTTGCTCAGGGCTGCCCTGTCTCAGCCAGTCTCTAAGTCGGTTTCAAACCTGGTGTCCCTCTCCTCTGTGTCCAGAGGGGCTACCAGAGCACTTCTCCGACGAGTCCCCAGCCTCCCAGCCCCTCAGTGCTTTGGCTTCACAGCCTGTCCCTCTGAAAGCAGTGTTATGGGAGCAGAGGCAGTAGTCCAGGCTAGCTGGCTCTCACTCACGCTTAAACCATCCTGCTTTACTCCCCCCCCCAAAATGAAGAAATGCATGTATGGTACAAGATTTTTGCTTTATTTTATACCTAGTAAGAACAAAGATGTTTCTTATTTCATGATAGTAGCGCAGGTGTCACATGGCAGATACTAACACCATTTCCTAAGCCACGGACAGCAGCTGTGCATCTGTCACTAGGCAGAGTTTTTCTACAGCCCTTTTCAATAGCCCGAGGGAAGGAAATCACATACCCGCTGGATGTGGCTGGAAAGGGATGCTATTTAAAATGCAGTCATTTTACCAGTTTTGAGCAAGTCCAGCTAAGATGCTGTGGGATAGGGGAATTGTTTGTGAAGTGCATATATGGTCAGAAAATGACTGTGTACAAATGCTATCATCCTTCTCCAGAGATCCAAAATCTGTCTCCCTTCCAAGATATATCTGTTTTCCTTAGTTCAAAAATAAATGCTGATGACTTTTTACTTTTATTGGCTCTATAGTGGTATGAGAAAATGAGCTGGATTCTATTCTGGTTTGTTGATTGTCAACAAAACTGTTTAATTGTTTTCTAACATGAGCCAGAGAGCATGCAGTATGACTTCAGGTTGGGCTCCAGGTGTGGTTTGTAAAGCAGGCTGTTAGAATAACCATTTATTTTCTTTTTGTTCATTTGTTTTAAATTTGTAGATTAAGAAAATGTACTTTGGAGTCATTGTGAGACAAACACTGAATTTCATTGAGTCAAACTACTTTTCATCCTATGCTTGAACTACCAGGTCTTATTTATCTCGAGGTTTTTTAATATTTCTGCCAGTTAGCAGCATCTTCAATTTTTCCACTCTCAGAGCTCTTTAAAATAAAGTAATATCTGTCACTTAAATAGCAGTTTTCATCCTGAGATGATTTTGAAAGTCTCTTAATACTTCTTTCCTGTAGGGAAATAGCAACGTGCATGTTTTTAAGATGAAAGCTGAGTATGTTAAGTAACTTACTCTGGGCACACAAGGAATTGGTGCCATTTAATCTCAAAGTAAGTGACTTGAGCATGTAATTAACTTTCAGCTCTAAGAATATAAATGATTGGAAATTAATTATAAGAAAGAAAAATGAACTGCAGTGTTTACTCAGTCAGTACTTTGTAAAATGTGCCTGGGAGGAGGGACTGACTCTTGGTCCTGAGGCCAGGCATCTAGATGACACCTCCATAACATAACATTGAAATAAGCAGACATGTTTGCCTTAGGGCATCAGCCTAGCTCTCTAACTCAAATAAGTAAAAGTTGCTATCTCTTTTCTGTTCAGTTTTTCCATGAAATGCAGGACATTTTGACATAGTCTGCTGAATTCAGCAGTAAAAGTCTTAACAGCAAGACAACAAATCAATGGATGCAGGGTCATGATGCGGTTCAGTGTGAAGAAGCCACTACATTTCTTGGTTGCTTTCCATAAGCAGTAGTTTAGTGGTTCAGAATGATGCAAGTCATATCATGTTCAGTTTGGGTCTTTTAATAGACTTTTTCTTACCCAAAGTTCAAGGTAGCTAGAAAGAGGAATGGTTAAAAAAAACAACAAAAAAAAAAACCAAAAAAACCCCAAGCTCTGATTTCTTCTACAGTGATGAGTGAATTAAGAATGCAATTGAAATCAGCCTGGAGAGCATATTGTGGAGTGGACATATTTTTGAGAATGTTCCCTAAAAACTCCAGATGTTGGGTATGCATGACGGAGTTTGTTAATGGGAAGAAAGGGGAGATTTTAGGATTAGGAGAATTTAATGCTGTGTTTGGTGTTGATCTACAAAGTAGTGCTAGCCTCTGTACCCGGTTGGAGAATATTGTACATACAGTCGTGCTGACTATATTGAGAAACCTGATATCTAAACATTAGAGCTGAGTTTTATGCCTTCTTTAAGCTAGAGCGTAGCCACAGTGAAAGACTATAAATACTGGAAATCTTCCACATAGAGAAAGGAAGAAGTGTAAGGAGGCTGATCAAGTGAGTTAATCTAAGTAATCATGAATTTCAACATTAGTGAAAGTTCATGTTTATTGAAAATAAATACCCTCAAGTACATGCCATCTGAAAATATTATCTGGCATATTCTCTCTAGGTTATATTTCTCTTTGTCAAGGTGAGATTAATCCATAGTAAAGGAAGTATTTTAGAAATTGGGTCATTTCAGGGATTTCAGTGGCATCAGTCATGAAGGAGGATATTATTTCACATGGATACGGCTGGTAAAATTTGATGCCCTGGTGACTGGCTTTAAATCACTTTGCTGCACAGGTCCTCAAAGGATTTGTGAGAAATACTTACATTTCAGTTGTTGACAGTATTGTACTTGCCTTATTTATTGGCTCTGTTGTCTCTGTGCTTTTGGAAAGATCACCTCTAATTGTTCTGAATAATTGCAGCAACACCTGCTGGCAAGCCCAGAGCTGATATACTGGAAGCTTTCCCGTGGTTGACATCAGCCAACAAACCATTTTGTGTCCTTAGCAGATGCTTTTAATTTCTTTTTCACATGGGATTTACTTATATCTACTCTCTTACTCCTGTAAAGGCCAGCCACCTCTTCTGTTTACCATCAGAAAGTGTATCAACTGGGATACTGGCACCAAACTTATATGGATGTTATTTATCTACAGTGTTGAGGTATTCTGTGTTTTATGAATTAATTTAATCTTCTCTGTTCTTCTGTTTTGCAGGTTTGACATTTTATATTTTTACCCTGCTAATTAAAAAAAAAAAGAAAGTATTCCTTTAGATTATAGGTCAACCTGATGGTGTTGACTCTGATTTTTGGTCTTAATCTGTTACCATCTTGAAACCGACATTTGCTTCCATTTGCTTTTAACATTAAGAGTGCTTGGTTCTTTGCTTTTTTATACTCTGTATGGTTTTAAAAATTTTTGATTGCTTCCTCACTGTTCCTTTCCAGTTATGTATTTATTTTTATGCTGTATGCCACAAAGGCTTTGGTTTTCATTAAAAAAAAAAACAAAAAACAAAAAACAAACAACCAAAAAAACCCCAATCAAATATACCCAAATGAATGGCCCTACAATGGAAAACAGTAACCCCAAAATTATACATTGCTAAAAATATGTACTTTGAATCTTTTGTTGGGGTGAGGTATCATCTAAGTGAGAGAAAATAATACCTATTTCTTTTGACAGTATAGATTTGAATAAGTTAAAAATTCTACATTACTTAGGACTTCATACATTCAATTTTTAGTTAATTATTCTTGATAGGGTGGCTACACTAATCTGCTGATGCAAAAATGATATTTCATCAGTGTACAACATGGGCATACACATATAAATTGTTTCTAAAGATTGCAGAATGGATCATGATATACAGCAGCAATGTTTTCCTCCCTGTCTCCTTCCCTCCTCTGCCAAAAATTTACTCCCACCTCTTAAAAAAAGTGCTCAGAACCAGACTTCAGCTATCACAGAATCCCAGAGGGGCCAAGCAAGCTGTGCTGCTTTATTAAATGCAGCAAGAAAAATGGTGTGTGCTTTCTCAGTCTTTCTGGAGTGGTGGAAGAGTACTAAAACCAGTACACTGTCCTTGTGTCACATGTTCTGCTGGACACTTCTATAAATAGAAATCTACAGAGTCCTGGGCAGGAGTTCTTAATTCCCTGTCAGTGTATCTTCTGCTGTTGTGGGGCTAGTAAGGGCTCACAAAGTCTCCCTGTGTGCTTTCGGGGTATTAACTTTATACATCCAATGCCAGAAATCCTTTTTGCCCCTTTCTCTTAGGCTAATTGTTACCATTTTGTACCATATTATGGATGTTCTTTCTCTTAATGAAAAAACTTCTTAAAGGTATTTATTTTTCATCTAAGAGAGCTTTGTTAATCCGTTAGATGTGCTTAGTACATGCCCTTTTCTGTATGGGGATGTTAGTCCTTTGCTTTGCAATAAATAGAGAGGGAGCTAGTAAATGAAGGTATTTGTGACCCACAATATATTGTATTACTGAAGCTTAAATGTATTCCCCTACCAGCTTATGTACTGAATCATGGACTTCCTCTGATTCTGCTTATTATCATTAATTATACCAAACTTCTAAATTTTGTCCTGTGAATTTTGAAGCAGTATGCCTGTCTGTTCCTTGACTCAAATTTAAAGTAATTTCCAGCTCATTGTGGGGAAAGAACCACTTCTGTTATACTCAGGTCTCATCCCAAATCAGGAGTTGAAATTATATGCATGTGATGTTCTATACTGATATACTTTAATATGGTGCAGTTTCAGCATGAACAGATCAGGTTGTATTAAGTAAATTATACACTCCCCCCTCCCCACCCATTCCTCAGTGGTAAGATACCAAGATGTTTGCATTGATACAGTTAAGAGTTTACAGCCATTCTTTCTTTTGGAAGGTTCCAGTTATAATCATCTCCAGGCTCCAATTTGTGCCATACGTGGCCATCTATGTTTTTTTGTACCCATTCCAACCACCTGGGTCCCATTACTCCCATTTGGTTCCTATTGCTCTGACTTCCTGTCTGTATTACAGAATTTATTTTAATTTTTGAGCATTTAACATAAAAGATCTTGTATGGTCTGTACGTGCAAAAAACTCCACCTCCCCACCCTGTAATCCAAAAGATTTATTTAATTTCTGCATATTTCTATTTATTCATTATAATATCAGTCCATAAAAAGACAGCATCGAAGTGTAAGAATGCCTCTTGTCAGAGTTCCTCCACAGAGCAAAGAATGTTCCTAAAATACCAGTTTTTAAAATCCCCATAACCCTAATTCTTACAGAATCATGGAAAAATGCTGAAAGAGATCTCCAAGGGTCAGCTGACCTACGGCTGTATCCCAAGGCAGGATCCTTATATGCCTAAGCCACTCTAGAGAGATACTTTTCTGACCTTTTCTTAAATGGATATTCTATCAACTTTACTGGTGTCTCTAGACCACATGGTATGCAACAAGAATTTTGTATTGTACAGTGATGCCTGATGATGAGGCTAAATTTTCTGCTCTCTTTCTCACTGGGAATACATTGGAATTTATGGGATGCTTTTTTCATTTCCTTAAGCATTTTTTTTTTCTTTTCAAAACATACATATATATGTGTGTATATTTATATGTATATAAAATGTACTAGAGCATCTTTCATAGCTTAAGTGTTTTCATTGTACTGCACTTCAGAGATTAATGATAGGTAGACAGGAATAGTTTTTTACTTGTAAGCAAGGACAGTGTTGGTGCTATCCAAAACCATGCAAAGAGCCTTAGACCTTTCTACATGAATGTGTAAAGGCACAGGAAGATTTAGTCAAGACAGAAATTTTTATTTCTAATCAATTAGCATTTTTGATTACATATTGGTCCTGCAAGTGGACAGAATGTAGCTCCTGTGGCAAAGCAGGAGGTAAATAGTGTCAATGGCCAACCTTCTCGTGGCTCCTTTTTATCTCCAGACTAATGCCTTCTACCCCACCCTTACCATTATTTTATTTCCCTAAATCTGATGCCAGAATCTACACATCAGATGCATAAAATCAGCTGTGTGTAGACCATCCAGTCTGAATTAGAGATTTTTGTATTGTGCTCATAGATGTTTATTCCAGATTCCTGGTCATTGATATAGGAAGATACACTCACTTATGGAAAGTTACAGCACCCCAGCCAAAATGCTACCCAATGCCAGCTACCCTGCCATTTCAGACAGCAGTTATCACATGGCTCTATTCCTGTCTCAGAAGATCGTGGAGGGGATACACAATAACTGAGTAATTTGGGTAGTTTTCAGTGGGTAAGAAAGAAATTGCAAGCTAGACAGGGATTCACTTCTGTGGTCATCTAGTCTTAGAGATTAGAGTCCTTAAGCTATCTGGATGTATTTATCTCTATGATATGTCTGTTGGGGTCAAGAAAGCAAAGGAGAAATATGGGTCTTTGCTTCCATAAACTGAAATGGCGCATGCGTAGAAAGCTATGCTATAAATACTAGAATTCTGTGAATTTTTAACTTTACTGGAAGGTGAAAAGACAAAGGCACAGCTGAAAATGCTGGCTGATTAGTCTTGTGTATAAAATCTATTTAAGGGGCCAAGGGCTAAGTTCTGTATAAAAATTCATTAGAACATGGCACAGTCAGTTGTGATCAA
Organism: Athene cunicularia; assembly: GCF_003259725.1. NCBI lineage: Eukaryota > Metazoa > Chordata > Aves > Strigiformes > Strigidae > Athene > Athene cunicularia. Next base: position 20,755,848 of record NW_020799099.1, on the reverse strand, counting down.
AGAGCATACGTTTATGGTAAAATATATGGTTGAAGACAATTAATTTTTAGTTTATTAGATTCCATAAATTGTTTTCTGATAGGTTAGGAACGGAGATATATCAAGCTTATTCACGTAGTACTGGCTCTGGTAACTAGCTAAGCGAATTATAGTTTTGAAGTATATGTTTACCCTTTAATAGTAGTAGACATCAGCAAAGAAACTACATGGAAGTAGTGATAGAATGTTTTCAGGATTACGAAAGCACTTCCAGAATAAAACAGGTTGATATTAGCAAAATAAAACTCTCTGCTACTATAAGGATCGAGGGAGAATGTACACCTTGATTTTCTCTTATTGGTATCATGTCTATTGGTTTTTCTGAGATGCAGATTTGAAAATGTGGATTCTTGTGTCGTTAAGAATCTGAAGTGCCTGTGTCCAAGGTGTTTTCAGGTTCTTGAAACGTGTACATGAGTTTATGGTGGAGTTTTTCTGCATTGATATTTTCTGTGTTGTTCTTGATCTTCTGACAGGGTCAGAACAAATCTATCCCATTCTGAACAAGACTGACTGACCACCCAGATGGTTTAACTTGTGCCTTCAGAATTGACCACGTGGGTAGAAGTTTGCCCATGTCTAACTGCTCCGGCAGCAGCCCCTGGTAAAACAGACATGTAAGGCCTTTGTTATCTCTTGCTTTGTAGTGTTGGTTTATAGAACACTGTTAAAATGCATAAAAGTCAATTTTGCTCACCTTTTTCCTTAGTATGGAGGAAAACCAGAAATATACGTGATGCATGCTGTGCTGAAGTCAAGGAAGATATAAAAATTACATTGTATATAGAATTAAAAATACAGTGTCAGTTAATCTGTTCAGTTTATAGGCACAGTGGCTGCAGGATTATGAGAGTGAGGGGAGGAAGGTGAACAGTGTTCTCATGTTTGCAAACCCTCAGCTTAATTGCTTACTTACCCTGCTGTTCTCTCAAGGTAACTAGATCTTTTAGTTTGAACCTGTGCGCATTTTATCCCAGTGCAGATTGGAGTTTCTAACAAATAATCATTCCATGTTGCTGTGGAAACTGAACTTATTTATGCATATTACATAAAAAAGCAACCTTTTCTTTTTTTTTCCTTTTTCTGTGTCCTAGTGTAATGAATTTTCAAGTACAGCCCTTTGTGAATGTCAAAGATGATCTGGTAAAGTAGAACAATATATTTTTCATTCAGAATTCTACAACATCTGCTCAGTAAAAAGACCTGATGGCTGAGGAGTGGAGAGAGCATATATACTCTCAGAACTGCGTTTGTGTATTCACTACAGGATGTATGCCAAACTCTTCAGGAAAGCAGCAGGATATTTTTGTTTTAAGATTATTCTGATATCCTAGGCTTTTTTTATGTTGTTCGAAATATCTGGTAGCAATTTAAATATAATATGCTCACTCCTCTGTCTAATTTAGAAGAGGAATAAGTTTCTCAGAAAGAAACTGTCTTTGGGGGATGTCCAGGTGTACACATCCAAATCCTGTGGAAGGTTGTACAGCATCAGACTTTTGTTTTCTGAACAAATAAGCTATTGTAAATCAGCAGGCATGAAGCCAAGTTATAATAGAAGAATTTATTATAATTTAATGTAGATGGTGGATAGAATGGAGAGATTGTAATTGAAGCTAAGTGAATAATTCCAGTAAATAATTTATTCAATGAATTTATCCTGGTTTTCTACTCAGAGATTGGGTTTACTCTCCTCTTCCTCCTTCCTCCTCATGTTTTATAACCTCCGTTTTTTTTTGTCAAACCAGAAGGGTGAGGGCTCTCTTTGTTCCTTTATGTGCTGGGCTGTGCTGGCCACTGTGGCAGCATTGCTGTTTCGTGCCTCCATGTCCCCAGGCATGCACAGCTGGGACCCCATGCTTGGGGGAAGTCTGGTGAAGCTGGTGGGGCTCCATGTGGGACATTCTCACCACAGCAGCAATGATCACAGAGATATGGCTCTGCCTGTGAGTGGTGGTGCCAGCTAACTCTGGTCTTGCCACCACAAGCAGTCCTCTGTGTGCCAAGTTTTCTCTGCACTGCAGTGGGCATCCCTTCCAGGCAAGAATTACTTAGTTACATCATGGGGTTTGAGCTTCATTCTCTGGGTTCACAGCTGGGTAGGACCTGCTCAACAAAGACCTACTCAAGACAGTTAACAAGGAACTTTCTAGAGGATGAGAATCATGTTTCACTTGGGCGGTCAACATTTTCAGTTTGGGTTTTGTGTGTGTGGTTTTGGTTTTGGTTTTGGGGGGCCTCAAAGAGAGAGTAGAAATATTTGTGCCGTACAAACTCCTTCCAGAAAAAGGCCTCCAGTCCAAGGGATTTGTTTACTGAGTAGGAGCTGTGCTGTTGGGCTGTAAGCTTTGTGGTGTTTTGTTTCTATTACCATATATGCAGGCATCTTGCCCATTGATTAGGCTGGCTGACATGCCAAGTCCTTGCCCATATTCTGTCTTGTTCTGCCATTTCTTCTGTTTTTTTCCAGCTTTTAAAACAGTTGTTTCTGGACTTTGGAGGTTTTAATCAAGCTTTGTATCTCCTCAGCAGTCTATCCCTTCTCCATTAGGAACTTGAACAAAGATTATTAGATGCCTACACATTCAATTGATTCATTTTTGTATCCTGTTCCCTCAGGGCTCAAGCTTGATGTAACAATGGATGCAGACTTTTGTAACATTTCCTCTCATTAATTTGAGTAGTAAGAGAGTTTTGTATCACAAGTATTAATGTTCCTAATTGATATTTGAAGTAGCACCCCCTTAAACAAATTGAACTGCTGACTTCTCATACCTGTTATTATTTCAGAAGGGTTGCAAACTTAAGTAGGCATCACTTCATCAGGTTTACAGTGGTCACAGCTTACTTAGTGCTCAAGTAAATGGAGCACAGGCTGTGACAAAATTTGGCCAGTAGTGTGAACTTGTGATGTTTGATTTTGGACCTCTGACTCACCAGGCTGGGAAATAGAAATTAAACCTTTAATGTAGCAGGAGAGTCAAAATTAAGTACTCATGTCATGTGCTCTTCTCTTCCTCCTGTGGGAGCAGCACATGGTGAGCAGGTCCTATCATGGTTATCAATTTGCCTAGTCTATCCCTGCAGTTACTAGATTAAGGTCTGCAGATTTTAGTATTATCATTCTGTTGTATGTGTTATCTCTTCACCCTTCATGTTTGTTTAGCGTGTATTAATAGCAAAATCTACTGCACCATAGAATCTGCTTTTCCATGCTCTGTCTTGCTCCTGTAGCTGTAAAACATCTACCTGTACCTTTGGGAAGGGGCTTTAATCCTAGCATTGAGTACTCAGTGCAAGTTTGGAGTGATGTCACAGAAGATGGTCCATCTTCTTTGTGCTGCTGTGGGTTCAGACTTTGTCATTGAGCTTAAAATTAAGTATCAGGTTTGATTTCTTATTGAGGCTTTCAATTTTCTTTAATCCAATGTACTCTTCAAAGTGATGCTGTTCCTCTTGAACAACTTCAAAACATTACAGTTTAATATTAATTTATAAAAGCAAATTATTTTAATAATAGAATGTATGAACAATAGTCTAATCTGTTCAGCAGTCTGGTGTATTTTTTCATTGATTTCTATATTAATATTGGAGCAAAGACAATAATTTTGGGTGCTTTTACAGCTGTGAAAACATGCCTATTGCAAAAAGAGACTAAACTATACCAAAGGACTCACTGTGCCAGCAATATTTAATACTTCATTGTAGGTCCACTGTTTTAAACATCTGTCCCTCATTTAGTATATTTTTAATACAGAATTTTTAGTGTGGGCAAAAATGTAACTGTTTATAGTGAGATGCTTTCTCTGCTACTGAGAAAAAAACAACATAGGTTTCTATGAGAAAAAATATTTTTAATGATTTACAGGATTTGGGTCATTGGCCTTAAACTTCCATAAAATAGTCAGTAATTTTTATTGAAACAAACATGAATGTGGCTGATAAGAGAAGTTTCTGTGAAGTAAATATAGAAGCTGGAAGAGGAAAAATACTATGTAGCCCCTGTATTCTGCTGTGCATTGTACATTAAAAAAAAAAATAAAAATTGAGTCATTTGGACTGAGCTGGGTAGGTCTCCTGCAGTAAAAAGTAAGAATTAGAAAATGAGTTGCATGTGAAAGATATCGAGGCCATGGCCACCTGATGTAATTGTTAATGTTCTGCAGGCACCACAGAATTGTTCAGGTTGGAAGGGACCTTGGGAAGTCATCTAATCCCATCTAAAACACATCTTCAGAGGGTGCGTGATGAGAATGTTGGAAAAATGTGCTAGAGTCTTGCTGTGAGTTACAGTCCATCAGCTTATGTAGGGACCGGAGACAGACGAGAACACCATGTGTACAGTGTAATTGTTCCACACTAGTGTAATTTCCACTATCATTTTCTGGAGGAACACTTAAGAGAGTGTATCTTCACTGCTTTTTATGCATGCAAAAATTAGAAAATCCTTCTGTTACCTTGGCTGATGTGTTTTACTGTGGGTATGTAATTTTTCTGTAGTGGTGAATATAGAAGTCATATCTACAGCTGTGTTTTATTTTCTTTCTTTTTAAACTCTTGATGTTGAATTTACAGACTTTCATGGCATCCCTGTGTAACATCCCTACAGTACATTAAACAAGTCCACACAAAAGTTGGAGAAAAGACAGTGGTTATGTACTAGTCTAAATTTCCAAATTCATAGTAGGTGCCCATGGCCATCTCATTTAATTATTTATTAGAAATGTGATGTAGATTAATTCCTCACTTTCACAGGTATGAGACTGCCAGACTTATTCATGAAAAGACTTATTTTTTTTTGTCTGTAACAGTGCAAAAAAAATCCCGTCATTAACTCTTTGTCCTGCAGTAATGATGCTTGGGCACTAATCAGCTTGTTCAGATGACATTTTCCTAGATCAGCCTCCTAGAGTTAGTCTGGGGATGGAGATGGTTTATCCTGCGAAGTGGGAAAATAAATACTGGATTTGCTACTTTGATTTGTAAAATGAAGAGGTCATAAAAGGAACTCTTGTTTTGGGAATCAGGAGTTCAACGGTGAAACTCAATGACATCTTAATTACTAGGAAAAATGTTATAGGCCTGTTTGTGTAGGAAGAGTGCTTGAAATTATACCCTGAGATACGTTTACTACAGCTTCTATTTGTTCTTGTATTACTTCTCAGTATAATTTATTGATAGGGATTCACACTATGTGTCTTAGGTGAATAGGTGGAGGGACTGTCTAAAGAAGATAAATAATTTGGCTGATATTAACACTGCCTCAGCTATACCTTCCTTTGCCTGCTTTCTACAGGCATATTAGTGCCTCTGAAAATGGACTGGAAAGGGGCTAAAATGAGAACCTCCAAAAAACAGGCAAAACACTCTTCTTTACCCAGGAAATGTTTCTTGGCTATGTATGGCTTTCGTTGTTGCATTGGCAAGGTTTTTCCAATGTAATATGATAGGGCAGAAAAAAGAAATCTGTCTGAATTTATATGCAGACATTAAATATGTTTAGTTATTTTTGTTTGGTTGGATTTTTTAAGAAAACGTTTGTTCCCTTTGTACAGATACATGAGGTCAGTGTGAACTATGGGAATTCCGAATCTTTTATGTTTGGTGAGGTTTTGTTAAGCATATCTATCCTTAGAGTTTTCAGTGATGTGTTATGTGGGTTAAGTTGTACCCTTTTTAGTGATGTCCCTAAGTTCAGAATATGCAAGTTAAATAATAAAAACTTTCAACAGTACCATCTTATGTAGATGATAATGGTACTAGAAAAGGAAGCCAGGACATGTCCCTCTTCTATTTCTAGATGTGTTTTGAAAAGAGTCCCACAAGTGTTGGCAGGCTTCATATCTTAGTGGAAAGGCGTGTGACTAATTTTCCTATCAGAGCCAATTCTTCACACAAACAAGGGATTGTAAACCGAACATTTGTTTCAATGAATACTATGGTGTTGGTTTATAAACAGACTTCAGGTAATGAAATAATTATTTTGTGAACAGTAGTTAATGAATTTTTCTACATGGGATATATAAAAGAAGAAAGTCCACAGGTGTGATGTATTTTAGAAGGCCCATTGTCAGTTGGATCACCAATCACTGGAAATTATTTAAGAAAAAGAAAGTGTAGTTAACATAATTTGGGAAGACTTGATATTAACTAAAAATTTAAGACACTATTTTTTGTAGTATGTCAGGCATACTTTTGTTGCAAATCATATACTAGTGGGATAATGTTTAAAAATTTGTCAAAATATGTCAAAGACAGAGAAAAATAGGGTTTTAAAAGAATATTTATATACACTCTGCTAGGGTCTCCTTTCAAAGAACAGATGTAGAGGAAAGTTTAAAGGTATCTGAAGATGGCCAGTGTGGGCAGTTCTTTCTTCTAGGAACCCTGCCCAAAAATCCTGAAGCAAAGTCTGGAATTGTCAGGATGTGGTCAGGACCAAAATCCCAATCCATAGAAGTGTAGACAGGCCCCGGGGACTGCTGAGGTAGGAATTGTGTCTGACAATTCCTGTTATTGGCAATCTGGTCCCCTCTGCTAGGCCTCCGTCCTCATAGGAGCACCAGGATTAGTCCTGCAGCTGTACAGATTTAGTAACTAATTAAGAGAACACGATTTTAATGGAATCATGTCCAGGGTTAAAATTCCATGTGAAGCCAATTGAGAGATCCAAGGGTACTAATTCAGACTGCCATTGGGAAAACCAAAAACTTGTCAATGGTTAAGACTTACATGCCCTTTTGTGAGGATATCTAAACCAAAACCACTCTGAATTCTCTTTTCATGTAAAACTGTGGGGTGAGGTGGAGGGGTAGGAAAGAAAAGTTTCCCATCCCTTGCCACTGTATGCATGGATAACTGTGGTTCACATACTTGTTATAAACGTTACAGAAACAAAATATTGCTAAAATAACCCAGTACTAAGGGCCTCATCTGTACCAGGCTCAGCAACATGTTTCAGTGCATGTTTCCACTTGACTGTACTGCAAGATAACATTTGTGAAGCAGGTCTGATGTAATAAAAAGTGCTGATTTCATAGGAGATTGTAAATGACAAGGCCTGTGTCAAATTTAGCTGCTCTTTGGAGGTAAAAATGGAAGCAGAGAAAATTAAGAGCCCAGTATAATTAAACATCTTTCTGAACTGTTGCATTTTTATATATTATGTTAGTTTTCAAAGGTGAGGGCCAAAGTAAATGTTTGGAGTTCGCTCTTGGCGCTGTGATGCAGCAGAGATTGACGTGCGTTTATGGTTCCATCATGGACATTGGAAAAACCCCGCTCACCATTGGGAGGAACACGCTTGGCACTGAGTCAAATGCATGGTGTGGAAGCATTCTCCCAATTAGTGTTTTAACAGCTGCTTAAGGTTTGTTTCAATGGGAAGAAAATTATTGAGCACAATTTTATATAATTAGTAGAGCATAAAACACGTGGTGTGTCTAATTAAATGTTTAAAACTATTGACATTACGTAGCTACTGTTGAAGTAAATGAAGTGGAAAATCGTTATGATTTTTTCAGTTGGTAAATTACTTCACAATATGCTCAAAGGCTCATTTGATAAGATGAACTCAATCCTGATGCGGAAAGATGAGCACTAGGGCCTTTTCACACCCCACAGGTATGCGGAGGTCTCACCAAGTTAACTGGTGCGACTGGTTGGTATTTCAGGGCTTTCAAGTCCTGCCAGCATGTGCTTCACTCTTCAGAGCACGCTGTGTTAAATGCAAGTATGTCCCGCTCCTTTGGTTCACAACCCCTTTATCCAAGGGTGACAAACTGTGCATTGTAGAGCTGAAGCCCTCACTTTCTGATCCTAAAACAATAAAGCCATTGAGTAAAGATCCAGCAGGCATTTACAAAAGAAGAGGAGTTTGGAATTGCAAGTAAATTTACTTTTTAAACCTGCCATATTTCACAGATTGCTGTTGTTGAAGTATTTGGCCTTTGTTTTTCAGTTCTCAAGATTGATATGGAAATGTAATTACATATCATGCAACATCAGTTGCAAGATTGATTTAAATCCAGTTGTGCTACCTGGTGCTTCTATCCAAGCTTATAACATCCATGTTCTCATTTTTTATTTACAGGAGTATTGAACAATGTTGACAGTGAAAACAAACTTTTGAAATTATTTTTTTCCCTATTTGAATCAATACAGCTTTTACCTAGCTGCTACTTAATGACACACTTTGTCACGTACAATGCTTTTTTTCCCTCTATTTCAAATGCCATAAAGAATAGCACAAAACCAGAGAGCGATGTTTAATTCCAGCTGTGGCACTCAAATTCAGCAAACATAGCAGAATAACACTGAATTTACACTGGGCTAACTGAGGTTTCACCCAGTCTTTTTGTATTGAGCATTTATATCTCTACAAGCCGAGTTTATCATTCTATATCATACTTTCAGTGGCTGTCAATGTAACCATAAAATGAGCTTGTGCATAGTGGAGAGGTAAACATTCCCTAAATAAATTACATTTCAGAGAAATAAATGGAAACAAAAGAGAGCGGTTGCCTTTTTCGGTTCTATGGTTTTGCATCTGATTGTTCATTTATTTTTTATGACCTCCAGGAAACCATGAAGTACGGTTAAGCTGTGATTACAAGTCTGCATAAAACATGCTAGCACTGCCTCCCCCAAAAGGCAACAAATGGCTCTTCTGGTCAGATAGAGTTGAAAATGTCATTACACAGTGTCTTTCCTCCAATGGTTGGAAAAAATATGGAAGCCCCATGCATGAAGTACTGTCGAGTTCCTCTATACGACACAGCTGCAGGCCCATAGAATGAAGGGAGGTACAATTTTGAATCTACTAGGAGGAGGAGGAATTTCTACTACAGTTTATGGATTTATACCAGGGAAGGGAAAATGGCAGTATGTCTTCCCTTTCCAGAGCCGCCATCAGCCTGTTGTGCAAGTGCTAAGGCAGACTTCCCTTATGGACACTTCAGTGCCTTTGGTGACAGCTCACACTGCTTAGATCCAAATCCAGAAGTATCTGGAATTCTCTGGTAGACTCTGGGTTCCCCAAGAAAATAGATTTGCAGTTAGTTACTGCTTCTGAGCCTTCCTGTTTCCTCTCTCAGTAAGCTTTTTGCTCCTGGAGGCATCCTACCCAAGAGCTTGAAAACGGAGAGGTTATTCTTTCTCTTACATAAGGAGGGAGAGAAGAGGGCAAATACATATGAGCCAGACCTAATTCCTAGAGAATTAAAGCTTTTAGCTTATTTCTGTCAATAACTGAAGTTCTATTCAGGGACTCACTGTCTTAAAAACTCTCTGATATGGCAGGGAAAACGATCTAAGTTTTCCTGACTTACCTCAAGTACAATAAGAAGTACCATCTTTTTCTTTGAGGAACCCTTTCAAATGTAAATGATTTTATTTGCTATTTTAAATTTCCAAACCTCGAGTCATGACTTTAGGAAAAGCAGAAGTGATCATCCTCCACAAGACCACAGGAAACATGGATCTGCTGAAGTCTGTTGTGCATTTTCAGTGTGGAGCTTTTGCGGGGCTGTAGCAGAAGCCTCAGGGCTGTGTGTGAGGCTGTGGGGCTTTGGCTGAGAGCTGAAAGAGTTAATTTTCAAGTTCACCATGAGCTGTGTTTACTGATCCTTTCTTATTCCTTTGTGGTAATTGGCACCTCCGATTCTCTACTAATTAATTGGGTTGCAAGGGGCAGGTGGCGCCATTCTATTTTGATAATCCCTGTCAGCAATGTCTGTATAATCTCTTTGTTTAATTAAAATGAATTTGTAATAGGGGTGCATGAACTTGCAACAGGTTTTTTTTTCTTCTTTTCCTTCCTTCCTTTCTCTCTCCACACA
>NW_020799099.1:20742831-20745920 GCF_003259725.1 Athene cunicularia | reverse complement strand
GCTCCAGCTTTGCTTTGCTCCGCTTCAGTAGGCGTTCATCTGCAGTTGTGGCACTGCCACAGGCCGTGTGTTATTGTCATTCTTCGGTCTCTTAGGAAATGTCTTACTTCATTAACACTCCCCAAGCCATAAGCTATTTATTTTGAAATGCTTTCCATTTAAAAAAAAACCCAAAGTACATATCTGTAAAGAGATCTCAAAATTTCTTCCTCAGTTAAAAACAGTTCAGAAGGTGCATTGAGGATTAAAATTATTTTAGTTAAAGTATTAAAGTACTTTAGTTAAATTATTTGACCATTGAAACACATTACTGTAATGTTTTATCAATTCACTACTAGTACATCTCCATGGCCCTCTCAAAAATTTAAAGCAAGCAAACAAAACCCAATGCCAAAAGCATTGCCTATCTTAAGTCGAGTCAGTTCAGGCAATATGAGCAAGGGTCAACTATTTTTAACACTCACTCACTGAGGACAGATTTCAGAATGGAGAGCTGAAAGTTTAAATTTCTGCTAAGACGTACACAGTTTCAGTGAGTGTTTCATTGCAATTACTGAAACTTGCTCATGCCAACTGCAAATACAAAAGTGCCTTGTAAAGTTCATCCTTGAGGAAGTTGTGTTGATCTGAAGGTCCCTTCCTTCTCTGAGGGCCTCCCTGTTTTGTCTAGCTCATCTTCACATTCCAGAGAAGAGGACAGCAAGTTGCAGGAGTTGGAACAAAAGACGGGGTTTGTTTTACAAATGCTTTAGAAGGATAAGAAGGTGAAGGATAGATGCTGAAGGCTTCCTCTGCCATGGAGGACATTTCACATTGTGTACTTATCTCCTCCGTGGCCTTAGCATCCCGCTTTGCGCAGACATGGAATAAAAGAAATACCTCGACCCTGTGTGTATTGGCTTGCATAATGGGTGAAAGAACCCTTCCCTTAGGATAGTATTACATTTGACGTGTTCACTTGCCTTTTGTGCTGAAGCCACACATCCATCTCATTTTCCTGCAGCATTTTTACTAGTGACACAGACAGGTGGGAATATCCCTGTAGTATACCTACAGAACTTGGGAACTGCACAGTGCCAGCCAGCATGGCAATGCAGGGTGCATTTCATGCCGCCTTTCCTACCCATTCCTTTCCTTGGCTGTCTCCCCGAGGTCTTTTCTCCCTTTTATAGAAAAAGCAGCTGGTGGCCCAGTGTGAGCAGCTAAGGTCAAACAACACTCCAGTTCTGTCAGGGATCATCACTCCCAGGAAGTCAGCTCAGATGCAAGAGATGAGGTCCTAAAGTTATAATGAAGAATGTTTTAGAAAGTTCCATTTGAAAGATTTCTCTTTTTTTAATAGATGGCAGTGAATTAGCATTTTCAGTGGGAGATTGAAGGATAAGTAGGCAAACTTGTCAGCATCCCCCTGCAGCCCTCTGAATGGATGCACAGAGTTGCCAGTGTTTGTAACCTCATCATTAGCCTCCCAATAATTGCTCTGTCTGATATCCCTAGTGTTCACACTCAGGTGATGAAATTAAAATTTCTGATTCCATTCAAGAAAGCAAAACGAAGTTTCTAGTTCTCATCAAGTCAGTGAGAAGTTCGAAAACGTGATTTCTGAAAGCTTGAAGACTAGCACAAAAAAAGAATCAAGATATTCTTGTGTTCAAATCACGCCACAGAGGATTAAATGCCTCCTGTGAACAAGGAATTCAGTACCTGAAACATGATTCTGTTCTTGCTCAGATGCCTTGAAATGGTAAGTCCATTTCTGTGGTTTATATGTATTTGTTACTGACAATCCAGATATGAAAGCTGATATGAATGCAAGGAGTTAATGCTGTCAAAAGGTCCCATTTAATAGCACTACTGATATCTCCCATTTAGATTGTGAATAATTGTTTTTAAGCTGAGGCTTGCAACGTACAAGGAGATGGTGAGAGTCATCTGAAATTGGGAGCAATTTCCCTCTTGCAGTCTATCATGTGGCTATTAAGGAAATTCTTTTCGCCCCTGGCCCATAAATTCAACAGTTCGGAGGAAAAATCATTTTAGCTAGATGTTAGATAGAAGATTGGTGCTTGAACAAGTAATTGGTAGGGTAAAGAAGAGTGAGCAGTAAGAAAGACTCATACAGTTGTATGGGGAAGGCACAGAAGAAGCTACATGAAAAACCTACAAATCAGTTTAGAACAGTAAAAATGGTAACTTCTCTGTTTACTGAAAAGTTATATGTCTAAGCCACTGACCCCAACTGATGGACATTAGGTAGCCAGGAAATGTGACAAAAACCACTGTAGATTATTAATTCAGATGATTTCTTCACATGTAGTGGAATTATGACTTGTCGAAAACTGATATTAGGAGCTGGCAGATACAGTGGCATTGTAGATACTGTTCTGTTGGCAAGAAACAACCTTCCTAAGTGGTATTGTGATGAATCTATTTGGGCAACTCTTACAGAGATTCATACTGTAGAAACTCCACTCTTCTTTCTTGCAAAACCATCTCTGACCATTTCAGTACTAACATTCCCTTATATGTGGTGTCTGATGCTGACTTCTGTGAGTTCTATGTTCAGCCAAGGCCAGTATTTTGCCTAGACTTGATTCATGATAGGTCTTTTATGTGAAAGCTCATTTTTCGTTGCTCTGTAAATATATTGAGTTGAGTCTCTAATAGTGCTGGCTATTGACTTTCATTTGTTTTTGTCTTTTCTAAAGGTCTGAGTGCCCTGAAGTCTTAGCAGAGATTGAAACTATTCAAGGTCTTGTAGGATAGTTCCCTTAAACATGTCATTAGCTGCTTCAGTAGTGTTTCTGAGGGAAAAAAAAATAAATCTGAATCTTCAAGATAACAGCCTTAGTGGGTCCATTTATCAAGAACTAACATCAAGACTAACAAGTTACTAAAGCGATCAAGATGCTGAATCATGCAACATAGATGTTTTTGAACAAGTGCTATGCTTTTTGGATGTGTTTGACTCTTGGAGGAGGGAGAGTCTCCTAAACTGTCAAGGTTTTAAATCCAAATTACCAGTGTATATCAGTTTTATCCTAGGAGCTATTTAACATACTCTTTTTTTTTTTTTTTTTTTTTTTTTT
>NW_020799099.1:20703182-20742781 GCF_003259725.1 Athene cunicularia | reverse complement strand
GTCTATCGTATATATTAATGTTATTGTAGGATTATTGCCTATTCAGTATTTGGCCAGGATTTGGGGTCGCAGCCACTCTGGCAGTTGAGTGACCATACTTGGCCAGCGGACAGCTTGCATTTTGTACTCATGCACCACTACATGGCCTCTCACAGCCTTTCTCATGCTCTGCCATGGGGTGCATTGCTCTTCCGTCTATCGTATATATTAATGTTATTGTAGGATTATTGCCTATTCAGTATTTGGCCAGGATTTGGGGTCGCAGCCACTCTGGCAGTTGAGTGACCATACTTGGCCAGCGGACAGCTTGCATTTTGTACTCATGCACCACTACATGGCCTCTCACAGCCTTTCTCATGCTCTGCCATGGGGTGCATTGCTCTTCCGTCTATCGTATATATTAATGTTATTGTAGGATTATTGCCTATTCAGTATTTGGCCAGGATTTGGGGTCGCAGCCACTCTGGCAGTTGAGTGACCATACTTGGCCAGCGGACAGCTTGCATTTTGTACTCATGCACCACTACATGGCCTCTCACAGCCTTTCTCATGCTCTGCCATGGGGTGCATTGCTCTTCCCTCGCCAGATCTTTCTGTTGCTTTTCAAATAGCTTGCTATTTGCCTCTCGCTTTTGAGACCATATTTGCATCCTAGGCATGTGCATAAAGTTCCATTTCAGTCTATATTTTTTGATCATTGTAGCACATAAACCCTAAAACAAAGCATTGTCATTGGAATAATAAACTTTTAGTTATCAGAGAAGGACTATAGTAAATGCTTTCAAGCTGTATTTGCATGTCACTGATAAAAGTTTAGGGCACCACTCATAGTGTTTTAAGAATTATCAAAGAATTGCAGTAATCCCCTGTAAATTTGCTATTAGGATATTCAAACGTCTACATTTCGTTATGTCAGTTTTCAGACTTGTGTTATAAACTCGTGCAAGCTTATAGGTGTGAAGGGAACAAGCAGTACCACTTCTTATATAATAGCATGTGTCCTAGTAGAGTTGGAGGGCTTTTCAACCCTAGATGAATGGTAAATACCTCATTCAGATCCTGCTTTAAAAAGCTACTTGTGAGTATGGTTGAATAGCTCTTGAGAACATGAAAGAAAAGATGGGACTAACCACGTCATGTAACTTCAGCCACTGAATAGGCTTGTGGTTACTGCCCCATCTATGTGGGGAAAATCCCTTGCAGAGATTTTAAAGAGATTGTAATCAGCCGTAAGGTGATATGTTAAAAGGACTACTGAAACCACCCACAGAAATTTAAAGCACCGAAGAGGCAAACACTGGAGACAGAAAATGCAGATGGCACAGCAACTGTATTGATTTGGTTTTTCCTGGAATTGCAAAACCATTCTTCACATAAAATTAGCAATCGGCAGGAGCTGGGTCACCCAGTTCATGATCTAGACCCCACTTTTCCCTCTCTCAAGGACTGTGTGGGTGTGAGCAGGCCAGATGCACTGCAGTGGTGCACTGTGGTCCCTTCCCTGACACCTTCTCTTCTGAGGGCTCTCAGAGAGTCATACATCTGTCCTCTTGCTAAAGACAGAATTCCCCTCGTTGTGATACAGAGGAATGAGTTACAAGAGTAACATGCCTTTTGGGTGTCTCTGCATGAAGGTGAGGGCTGTTGTGGCTGAAAAGGCATTAGCATCTCTGGCTCAGGTTGGTTGGTGGGTGCAGCAGCCTTCTGAAGCTGTGTAGAAACACATCTCAACTGATGAGCAGGGGGAAAAAAAAAAAAAAGCTCGTGTTTAAAAAGCTGTGTTTCAGCACAACCAATCTGGGAAACACTTTTCCCAGCCCAGGATTGCACAGGAAATAAGGAGGTTCTCCATGGTATTTATGTGTGAGCTCCTGGTGTACAGATTAGTAAAGCTGATCAGACCACAGAATCATAGAATCAGACATGCCTGTGGAGATCTGGTGATCATCAGCAATCAGTATGTAACCTGAGCTCAAAATCAGAAGGGTCTGTTAACTTCAATAGGCTGCTTATCTAATGTTAAGTATCAGAAAACAAATTAGTAATAAAATAATTGACATCATCTCTAGCTTGTATTTGGACCCTGTAGCACCCCTAACCTATGCTGGAAATTCCTAATCTGCATGATCGACATCGTAGATAATAACACTGAGCTCCCTTATGGTGCTGAACTCCCGGTCAGTATATTGATAAAGTAGGATGCAGACAGATGTTTGCTGCTGGAACAGGTGTGCTGTTCTTAATACATTACTGCTTGTCTGCTAATGATTACTGCCTTTCTCCCAAAGAGAGGTGACAAGACCACTGAGTGCTTCTCATCTGCTTTGGTATAAACTTGGGAGCTCGGATATCTTGTCTTAATCTGCTGTTGAAGGCTGTTTAAACTAAGCCCAGCTGACTTGTCTGCGAAATAGATGGGGGTCTTGCGTGGTTCACTCTAGCTATGTTTTGTAAGGAGCTATAACACTTCAGCAGAGACAGAAATGGGTGTGAGAACTTTCTGTGTGACTTAAAACAGCAAAAAACACCTGGTAACAGAATCTCCGCCATGATCTAGATCAAGAACAGAGGAAGGGACATTGCTGTTACATTGTATGTACCTACAAAACCACTGTTGACTTAACTAACCAGATGCCTTTCTCATTTATAACTCTTTAAAGTCACGGTAATCAACACTTAATGTTCCTAAAGCTTGGAGTCAATTGAAAATGTACTGTTATTTTCGATTTGCTTGGGTTTGTTAGCAGCATTTATGAAGTATACGGATTTGTATAGTAGCTTCCTCTATTATTCGTGCTGCAGCTCCACACAGAAGTAGAGAAGAAACATCTTTGTAATTAGGATAAAAAGAAACAAAACCAGTGGTTCAAACGTATTCCCTGGATTTCAAATACAGACAGTTTCCTTAACACAGATCTGGTTTTGGAGTTGGGAGAGGGGCATATGTTCCAAGGGATGCCAGAAATATCTACTTAGGGGAGGCTGTGTGGTATTGTGGCCACTGTTTGCAAGAAAAAAATGAAAACATCTTAGAGATAAAATATTATGTGCTTCCTTAAAAAGCAAAGGGTGTTTAATTTGTAATGTTGCATGCTTAAATAAATGGAGGTAAGAATATACTGCTAATTCGCATGACAGTTCCGTGGAACTGACCATTTTTACGTACAGCTCGTGTTTCATTCAGTTCTACTGTCTGATTCCACAGGATGATTTAAAAAATAACAAACACATGAACATTTAAAAAACAAAGTGGGACTGTTTCTTAAATAGTTCTTAAATACACAGTCTCAGCTGTAAAAGTAGCTCAGAATTGCTTCTGGCGGTTTCTTGCTTTAAGGTTAGGGGCATTATGTTCATGTATTGTGTAGACTGCCTGCATGAGTTGCTGCAAAGTTCATTATACTGCTAAGGCTGTCAGTGGTATTTATGGATATTCATGTGCAGTGAACCCTTGAACCTGAGCTGGTCATCTGAGCGTTGCTTGTAGTTAGAGTTGTGTTTATGCTTAACATGGGTAGCAGTATTTAATTGCTCCCTAGGAAAAATAATTGTAATTTAAACTCAGTCGTATAGTAGACAAGGGATTGCAAAAATGCCAGGCTCACAGGAAGGATTGTCCTTCTTATACCAGTACTAATTATTAGACTTCTGTTTTCTGACTCCTGTTTCCAGAGTTTGGAAATTAATGTGGAACAAGTATATAATTCAAGCTGTGCCATGTCCCACTCCCATTAAAATCAGTAATAGCAAAAATTGTGTTATGGAATTAATCCTATTTCAAAAATATTTTCCAGGCATTTTTCATGTCAGCTGCAAATGGGAGAAAGGGTGGTAATGCCATTTTGCAATGGAGACGAGCGGAGATCTCGCCTTATACTCATCTGAAGAATTTCTAATTCAAAGTATTGCAGTGTTATCCCTGATAAAGTTTCAGTTCTCATAATATAATATCAGATGAGAAAATCCTATGTAACGTCTGGCATGTCAGCAGAACTGTTATGGTTCTGAGCCTGGTGGTGGTATACGTGTCTTCGGAGTTGCATTTTAGAGCTCTCCCGCCAGTGTAAAGGGAGTTTATATTTCTGTAACTCTAGTGGGGATTCCTTTGGCTTGACACAATCCCGGGAATGTCTTTCAAACCATGTACATACACAGAACAGATGTCTTTCATGGGAAGCAGGAACTACTGTTCAGCATGTAAGATATTTTTTTCCCCCCCATTTCTTGGTAGCTTTCTAATTTGAAATAATCCTTCCACAGATACTGTGTAATGGGAACAATGTCTTGATTCTCTCTTTCTCCATCCCTCTCTTTTTTTCATTTTCCTGTCAAATTCAAGGAAAACCACCTTTCTCAGGTTCTGAGGGGGGTGGGGGGGGTGTGTTGAGATTTAAATTCTAAGTTACTACTGAATTTAAGCTTTTGGAATGAATACTGAATTACTGAAGCTAAGAGTGGAGAACTTGACAATACAGGGTACTGTTTCCTTCCTGTCAGGCACCAATGCAATCTGACCAAAACTCAAAGTAAGTATTGATGGAAATGTAGCTGCATATGAAAAGTCATTTTTAGAATGGAATGCATTTTGCTTGTAATTTGATTAAATATGATAATTTTGTAGTATTATATAGCAACATCAGTGAGTGACAGGCTGTAATGTAATATGATATGAAGTAACCACATAAGACAATAATTAAGGATCATGTTTTATCTAATTTTCACACTCTTGCACTTAAAAGGTTGTTACCATAGATGTTTAATAATAAATTGGGTGGCCCCTGCAAATAACTCACTGAATGGCTCTGCTTTCTTGTAACCATGTGTTTGCTTTCCAAGTCTTGTGGCCTGATAGCAAATGAGTCTTTTTTAGTTACAGAAGACTGCTTTTGTTCTATTACTTGCTCCTCTGCCCTCTTGTCAATCTGGTTTTGTTAGTATTTCTGTACCTTGATAAAATAGATGAGAACAAGCAACTAGATAAAGGAAAACATAGCTTCAAAAATTTGGTGAATGTCTCTTTGCAATAAAATCAAAATTTAACCTTGAAAATGTGTCCTAGTTACTACAAAGAACAGAAGCTGTAAGTTAATATTCAGCTCCCCGTACAATAATGAATTACAACCTAACATTAGACAGAAAAAATAAGTCTATTGTAATTCTTTAATTGAAAATGTATCATTGTGGAATTGTTACTTGGATACCACTCGTATTCTTATGGAAATGTTTTTCCTTTTATTAGCAGGTCGATTTATTTGATGATATTACAGAATTGTAGGTTAATTTTAATCTAATAACCCTGTGTCATATTGATAATATCCAGCTACATGTTTTAAATAAGCATGTGACTTCTAGTGTCTGGTTCTTATTTTCCATCTGAATATTTGCAACTGCTGAGATTAACATATTAAATGTATTATCTACATCTAGAGAACTAAATTAGCACATTTTAATGAAGGTACATACAGAGAATATATCAAAAATAGATCAGTCAAAATTAATTAAAAACGTGGCAAAACTGAATCTAGACACACAGTGCTTATTATGTTAGACCTGAGTGAATATAATAGGAATTAAGAGCATAAAACTGTAACATCTGTGTGAATCACATCTCTTACAGATAGTGGGGAATCGTTCAAGAAAAAAGTTGTATTTCTGTATTTGTTTTGGTTGTGTTAGATTTGGGAGTCTCCCATCACCTTCTAACTTTCATCTGAGAGTATGAGAATTACCAGCCACAGCTTGATGATGTTTTTAAGGTCATTGAGAGACAATGAACATAACAGACTTGCATTGGCACTGACCATGCAGATGTTGCTGACTTATCCCAGCCAAACAAAAATTATAGGTACTACACATTAGCCTCTGTCTTGCTTGGATGTTCTGGTGGAGGTGGATGGAATTGCACTGCAGGCAGGGGAAAAAAAAAATGCAACATCAGTTATACTTGAGGAGTTTAGTGGTCGAAGTTTAACGAGCTCCCAAGAGCCTCCTCTAACACAGAACCGAGTGGCCGGTGCCAGCACCGGGTGATTTCATGGAATAAGCATGTCAGTATGGTTTTGGTGTATGCACGTGCTGCTTTTCAGAGATTGGGCAAAATTCTTTTGTGGTACCAGAGATGACAAGTGCCAAGCAATTACTATGGATTACTTGGGCAGCCCTTTCAGTGATGACTGACACTGAGGCGAGGTCAGTATGATAAGACTCATGTGATAATTGTTGGTCTAGTTATGCCTGACCAGAGCATGTTTGGTTGCAGTGAGCGGCTGGGAGCTCATTGATTGGCAGTCTTCACTTTAAGAGCATGCAAGAATTGAAAAGTATGTTACTGCACCGTCCAGTGAGGCTTATACCATTGATTATATTTCACAGGGTTTTTGAGAAGCATATTTGTGTTACGGATAAAGCTGGAGCCTGCAGGAAAGGGCAGCATATTGATGGTGCCCTGCAGCAGAGGAGGTGGTGGCAAGACTTGCAGATTTCCAGTGCATGGAGATTTGCAACCAGCTCTATCTCAAATAAGGTGTTAAAATGATGCAAAAAGTCTTTATCAGTGAAGTCTCAGACATCAGAACTGTCCTCAGTGGTGAACACACAGGTTGTGCCAATAAATTTTTCTCCCTTCCGCACTGAGATGAAGGGACAATTTTCACCTTGCCAGATAAAAAACGTAAACTTCAGTACCAACACAGACTGCAAGCAGCCTACGCTGTGTGCTCTTAAGGGGGTATGTTTCTGAAAGACAAATTCTGCATAACCCTTACAAACTGTGCTTAATGCTTATTCAAAGTGCTAGCAGGGCCATCATAAAAAGTGACACCTGTATTTATGGCTTAAATAAGATGATCTGTGCTTTGATCCTGCAAAATCCTAGCATAATGCTCTGCTGCTGAGCCTCATTCCTTCTGATGGCATGAGATATCCCTGCATCCACCCCTCAGTCTTTGGTCTTTCTCCTGCGACCCTCAGCAAGAGAGCACCAGTCAATGCTGCTTTGGGTGTGGAACATGCCCACCAGGGATCTGGTTTGTGATTACCAGCTAATTTTACATAAGGCCACCCTAGAGCTGTTGGAGACAAATAAATCACTGCAGAGCTGTCCTGGATTTAAGCCACTGAAAGGCCTGTAAAACTATTTGCTATCCAGATACCTGAGCTGGCCAGCCCTTTCTACAGACTTTAAACTGTCTTGCACGTTTTGCATTGCTCATTTTGGATGGGTTTAGGCAGGCAGGTTGAAAAAGTAGGTTTTGGCATTTGGAGCAGGAAATGTGTGTTTGCCATTTAAGTGCATGTAAATAGGGGAAAAATCCCATTAAACTGCAGTTGATGAGACCATGTATAGTGAAATGAAAACTGACTGTTTTGATAGAAGTAGTTGATGCTATAGAAATTTTTGTAATGGACCCTAAAAATTGTTACAGTTTTCTCATTGAGAAGTTTAAGACATCCCAGTTTTTCTCCCTGTCACTCCTAATGTCTTGCTTACATCTGCTCATCACCAAGGCTTCTGTCTGGAGGTCCCTCTCCTCGAAAATGCTTTCAGGACAACCCACAGCATGGTTCGTAAGATCTGATAGAAGGCATATCTATAAAATAATCAGACCTTTTGTTGTCTCACTTTTGTTTCACACTCTCTGTTCCCCCTGGAGAGGCTGTTTCCCATTCTTGGGAATGGCTGAGATGTATGAACAGCCAACCTAGTTGTGGAGCCCCCTCCAGAAAGTGCAACTCCGTGCCTCCTTTGAGATAATACTTCCTAGGCTAGCAGAGAGAGGTACCTGTCTACATTTAAACAAAATTATTTACAGGTAAAGGAGCTTGCTTAGCACATGATTTGTTTTACATGCAAAAGATACTGGGGATTACACGTTCAATGCTGATTTTCATCTGGAGAGAGAGAGAGAGGGAAGAGAACTACTGCATCTCTGGATTTGTTACAGCTCCTTGCTTGGGGCCAAGCTTTGGTTCCCCCGCACCCTCCGACTGCTGAGGGTTGCTCTGCAAGGAGGGCTTTGGGTGACTTTTTTTTTTTTTGCACAGAGATTGCTTAAACAGCCAATCCTCGCTCCACTCATCTCAGCAAAGGAAATCCTGTATGAACTGGAAAGTGTTAGAAAGGATTTAATGAGATTATCATGAACTGTTACTTCACAAAAAAATCTTAAACCCGCAAGCAGCTGTGCTGTGTAACTGGGGACAGGTGAAGGAATGTGAAGGACTAAAGAAGCTGTCTACTTATTTAAAGAGGCAGAGACAAGGGATTTTTTTAAATGTTTAATACGTATTTTAGCTATGAAAGCACAAACAAGCAAACAAAACCTTTCACCAAAAGAAGAGATACTGTTGAAGTCTAATATCTTCATATATAGATTTGTTTTAAATAAATTGTAGAAGTAGGCAATTCTGAAATTACGACTTGAAAATTCAGTAGCCCGGTAGACTATGCAAATTTCTACTTGCCTTCAAGTTTATCATACTAGTTAGAAGTGACTCAGGTTATATTGTGTTTATGTCACCTTAGGGACTGCTTTGAGGTTTTGACATATCTTTTGCTACAAAGAATTTAGTAGCAATGAAGTGAAATTTGTTTGGTTTTTTTTTTCCTTTTTTGTAATGTGCTTGTGGCAAGCCTGTAAATACAGCTTAGATTTATTTTGATGTGAAGTACTGCTTGTGCTCTTTGCGACACTGAAGTAATGGAATGCATTTACTTTTTGTGTGTGTGGTTACTTCTGTGGTCTTTGTGCACCTGTCATTATAGGAAAGTTATAAATAGTGGGTGTATACTATGGCATTAACCTCCCTGGAGGCCTGGGCATCTAAAACCAGTGTGCCACTGTGGTTCTTTGGGGTTGTCTGCTGTCAAGTCCAAGCTATAAAGCAATGTGATTGCAAACAGAGGATCATGTTGTTTTGCTCAGTTAACAAATATTTCAACTGGGAATTGTTAACCAGTAAATAAGAGGTATGGAATAAAAAAAAATCCTCTGCAAGCATTTAGTGTCGGATTTATTTTGGCAGATGACTGTCTTGAATTTGTAGGACAATTTCCAAATGCATCAGACATGCATTTGTCGTAGGGGAGGAATAAATCTATGTCTTTGTCCATTTATTGCTTGGAAGAATAGCTTGGAGACTGAAATGCAAACTGTGGTGAAGGGAATTCTGAAATACGAAATTATGTACTGATACTGTACCAAGAGACTCTGCCATAACTTATTTATTTGGTGAGAACACTGTATGTTATAAAAGCATTACCTATTATTTTTTTGCTTGCCTAAAACCTGTTAGCGTAGTTTTTCTGTTACAGAAGATAAAATTTACAATAGAGTGGCTTATTGATGTAGGTTTAAACCTTGACATTTCATGCTTTCAAATTTGCATGTTAACTGGCATTATGACCACCTTGAAAGATCTTGCCCAGCAGGGAGATGGTCGGTTTGTGCAATGACGTACCAGGCAGGAGTCAGTGTGTGCAGAGATGCACATGCGTTGCCTAAGCTCCATAACGGTGTGCCAAGAATAGGACTGAGCCCATCTGCCCTCAACCCTTCAACCCTTTCTTCTGGCCAGGCTAGAGAGCTAAATTTAGGTTCCCAGGTGGCGAAAGGGGCTGAAGAGCAGCTGCCAGCTCTGCCCGCGGCAGCCGAGTGGGCGAGCGAGTGGGGACAGCAGGAGGCTCTCTGCAGATCTCATCTATAGATGAGAGAGGAAAGCCCTGAAAAAATAGTGTGAATGATTAAAAGAGTTTTTGAGGGTAGTTGCAGCCCTCTCCTTTTTCTCCTCCACTCTGTACCCAAGCATCACACCAAACCATTCATCTCTGTTGGTCTTCCTCTTGTGTTGTCTTGTAGCCTCATTCTTTGTCATATTGAGAGGGAAAGGAGAAATGGAGATTTGGGGGGCATGCTGTTCCTGTCATGTTAACCAGGAAGGAAGTAATAAGCTACTTCTGGAATTGGTTTTGGATATGTTAGGTTTTGCAGGAGGGAATGACTTCAGAGAAGGAAACAGTAATTATCTAAATTAGCTTACATCAGAAGGAATCAAGCAAAGCTGTGAGAGATTTGCTAAAGTGATATGAGTAGGCAGGTTAAAGTATTTTTGGCAAATGCCCATTGTAAAATATGAAATCCTGGTATATTTCCTGAATGTTGAATTAACTCTGAATACAAAAAATATTCTTCTTGTCCTTCTGAACAACTCAATGAAATCTTCTGCTTTACACAGTGAGAAAAGTGAATAAAACATTTGACTCCAAACAACAGATAGAGCTGATTTCCGAAAGTCAAGTGTGTCGCTCAGTGAGTACCATGTCCCTCTGGGAACACTACATGCATATCTGGCCACCTCAGCCAATAAAAAGGTGCAACAGAAACAGATGGGTGACTAAAATACAAGATGAACTATCTCCTAGAGGAGCAAGGAATTTAAAATTTGGGAGCTGGTTAGAGAAGTATTCAGTAAGAGGAGAGAGAAGGAGGAAAGTAAAAAAATACATATAAGAAGAGGAGGCAAATTGAATTCTTCCATTTAACCTTTTACGTAATAAAAGACCGAAGACACCCCAAAGAAATTAAAAAGCAATGCATTTAAAAATTAATAAAAAGTAAAGACCTTTTACTGGAGACAGGAATATGGACAAGCTGAGCTGTTGCTCTGATCCAGCATGTCACTGCAGAGATCTTTATGTTATATGACCTTTAGGGGATGTCTTTAGCCTTTGTAGCTAAGTGTGGTTTTGTTTTGCCACAGTGTGAGACATCTGGACACAAGCCTGCTATTTTTTAACCAAGAAAAATCCCACAGACCCAATCATACTAGGCTGGGTAGGGCCTATTACTAAGATGGTTATTTTTTTGAAACTGTGATCCAGATGCTGTGTAGCCAAAATCTTTCTAATGAATGCTTCAGTTAAGACTGAACACAGCTTTATAGACAGGACACTTGGACTTAAATCTCAGCCTCAGTTAACATACTGTGTCCTAATCCCCACATTTGCTATTTGTATTTTAAAAAGAATATGTTACAGTACTTGATGTCTGGCCACAGCAGGTCCTTACTAGGAAATGTACCCCCTGAAGGCACGTGAGTGTCCAAGCTACTGCTGGGAATGGCTTAAATTAAAATTTAGAGAAACTGGTAGTGGACTTTCCTATGCTATCATCTTGAATATTGTCCCTTTTATTGGAAGCTACTAGATTCTTGTGCATGAAAAATACTGCCTTCTCAATATACTTTTCCTGTGGTTTAATCCAAAGGTCTTTTCACCTCTCTTGGCATTGTGCTGCTGCTCTTCTCAAAGATCAGTCACTTTTGACACATATAAAATGAGAAATAAATGGTTTTAAATTGGAAGGAAAAAACCCCAACCAACCATCTCTGAAAAGCAGAACTGCCCCATGATGAGATGGATCATACTGTGAACTGATCTCCCAAACTGCAGCAACAAACCCTCCATCACTGAGAGCATCTAAAACTGAAAAAGAGAAAACACACTGAACTCCTCAGGGCACCCTGTCCAAGGCTTTGGTTGATGAGTGTTTGCGTTTCATACTTACTTTTTTCCAGTCATGAAAAAATGTCTTAGTTTGCTGTTACTGCTGGAGTGACCAGCTGCGGAAGAAAGAAAGAAAGTTTACATGGCCTAAGTAGGTTTCAGAATAAACAAGTATGTTCTAGAAAAGCAAATTATACCTTGTTTTGAGAGTCATTTCATGGTGTTTACAGATACGGGGAATAAAAAGTGTTTGAGAGTGAGGTGTGATGGTTTATTTGGGCTGTTTGTTTGTCTCCATAAAAGTTTGCAGTCTATAGAGTCTGTTTTGTCTGTAATGATGATAGTGTATGAGAATTTAGACTTCACAAATTAAGCTGGGCCTTGCTGGTAAGTATACTTCAGAGCAGCATATGCATCACCTGCTGTGTGCTCTTACTTCTTCCTGACTGTCAGAATTTAAAATAAATGTGCAGGATGAAACAAAAGGTTTATAAAATTTGTAATTCTTGTAAAATCAGGGAAGTTTAAACAGAGGTGTCAGTCATTGCAACGATGAAACGTTTTAGTGGTTAGTGATGTTTAGAATACATTCTTTACAAAAGCATGCATTATTTGAGGTAATGAGTGTGTTTGCACGTGGCAAACAATAGGTTCATGAGTTCTTAAGGATGTGATTTGCCTTAAGACATGTTTTGAAATTGCTCCATTTTTAGGAATGATTTTGAGAAATTACTTTTTTTTTTTTTTTTTTTTTTACAAATACAGGGCAAATAAGAGAGAGTTTTGGTGTTTGGCTTTTGTTTTAAAGGACCTGGCAAGCCCTTTGTTCACTTTCCCTCCTCCCTACAGTCTAATTTGTTAAAGACGAGTTGTTGCCCATGGCAACTGTAGAGAATTTGTTGAAAAGCACACTTTTAGAAGACAATGGGCCCCAAATATACTGTGGCACAGCTTTAAACTTTATTAAGTCTGTCTTGGACTGCCCTCTCCTCTCCCAAGTTAAAGGGAAGAAAAGTTTGGCAGCCTCCACGCTGTGAGCGTGATTGATGCCCAGAACATCTGAGGGACTTTTGTGTCCAGCGTGCTCTCCATGAGTGCATAATGTGTGAATACTCAAATAAGGTCAGCCCTTATCAGATGTAATCTAGGCCTGAAAGCAGATCAACGGTGACAGTCATACCCCATAAGTGAGAACACAAATCATCCTTGCATGCTTTGGACAAGTTATGGGATTTTCTCCCTTCTTGCTCCCGTTTTACCCTCTCCAAATGGGGGAGGAGGTGACAGAGGGGAGGGGAAACATTGGCAGATCTCTGGAAAAAAAAAAAAAAAGACAAAACCCAGAGGAATACGTGCCTGGAATACTAGACGGCCCCTTCAGCTGGGCCGCAGGGGGATGGGGGCTGTTTGCAAGGTGGTGGCAGTCCCCTCGAAGGGGTTGGGGTACACTGTTCCTCTCGGGGCTGCTGGTGGAGCACCCCATGGATGGAGCAGGGTGGGAGGGAAGAAACTTGGCAAAAGAGGTTCAACTTGCTTCTCTGGTGCCTTTTAAGAGTCTTTTCAGAGATTTCTAAGCGTGTCACAGCTTTTGTTGTCTGCCTGTCCCTGGGTTTGAATGCTTCAGTTTTTCAAAGTGGAGTGAAAGCATCTTTTAATTATTTTGGAGTTTGTGCTCCACGAATGGGGATGCTGTATTTCACCACAAAACGAGTAAAAATATTAGAAAATAGTGTCTTAAAGAATTAATTTCTGCCATTTTTCACAAAGAAAAGCAGCAGTGGGTAGATTTCATCTAAAAGAGCCTTCCATTTGTGGGTATTACTTATTGTAGTTTAAGTACTGGATTGGGTTTTTTAACTAGGAAAAAAGCAGCTTTTTTTATTCTTGTTCCTGCTTAGCAAAGGATTTTAATGGGCTTTTATAGAACAGAAAATATATAGGAAAAGATCATAATTATTGGGAAGAAATCAAAGATATGGTTGCATCATTGATGACATTAACAACTATGGAAACAATGATGTCATCCTCTATGATGTGAAAATATTGTTTCCACATTTATGATGACTTGAAAATTTTCTTTCCATTTTCAGAAGTACAATGTCCCTATCAGGGCAATAATTTGCAGTATTTCTGCTTGCTTACAATACTTTATGTGAGTAAGCGTGTAGTACTGACGTATTCCCCAGGACTGAGGGAAGATCCATGTGTACTGACAGCCTGCCTACAAACCCTGTCGTTACAGCCCATTATCGCTTGCTTTATTTATTTATTTTGATTTGTGCTATAACAACGGGAGTGTCCTGCTCCTCATTAAAAATGCACCGTAAGAAAGATTCCTTAGTTGCAGCTCACACACTGAACTCTGAAGACCTCAGAGGAACATGAACAGGACATGTAATTCACAAGGAACCTCTCTCTTCTCTTTGCTTCCCATCACTGAGCTGTCACCTGTTTGCTCTGCTGAATTGGGCGGTATTATTGATGTTAAAGTCAGAAACATTGGAATATGGGACAGGAGAGGAAACCTCTGGTGTCATCAAATCCATGACAATGGTGTCATGAGCAACCATGTTACGCTTTTTTTTCCCCTCTTTTTTTTCTTCCATAAAATGATCAAAATAAGTGTTAAAGTAATTTATGCTTTATTTTTGGACCCTGTCTCAAAGAGGAATACCAGCTGATATCCATATATCCTGCATGGATTTGCAAGGAAACCTGATTTAAAGAGATACATCATTGACTCTCTGTCTAAAAGAGTCCTCCTGCCATCCGTACCCTAACAAATACCTATTAGGCACCAACGGTTAATAAGTCTCTCTGAAAAAGAACTGATGAAAGCCAGTAACTTTTAGGAGGTGCTCTACCTCAGCTGATTTTTGTATGCCTACTTGCAGATCTTGCTTTCCTTCAGTGAGCCAGACTAGGTAACTGTGGCCATCCCAGCACATGCTGACACCATGACCCCAGTCATGGTGCAGCTTTCCAATTGTATTTCATTCTTCCCACTGTGAGTTTTGACCTCGCTACTGCACTCTGTTAGTTACATCCCTGGACAGATACAAACACGAATTGGGAATTGATTTTAAACACGTTAGCTTTAGACTGCACAGGAACCTCTTTTTTTGATGCACTGATTCTGCTGGCACCCTAAAAGCATCCCATTCAGATTTCCCATACTTTTAATGGCAGCCTTTCAGATTCAGATGTTTGCAGCTCTGGATGCATCCAGTCCTTTATGGTCATACAAATGGGGCTTGTGGTGTCTGTCCTGTGTCCAAAACAGTGGTACTTTTGCATCTTGCTGTCAAAAAGGTCACAGGAGTGTCATGCTATGTTTGACATAGGAAGAATGGTCTGCTCTGTAGATTTGATGAAAGATGTGTGATATGTGGCAGTTTGGGATTTTTTGTTTTAGTAATAGAAACATTTAAAATGGTGTCAACAGATGATGAAGCATTGCTCTAAGGGTTTGGGGCTTTTTGGGCTTATGTGGGAGGCTGGGAGGGAAACATCAAGTGTGCTTTCTGAAGACAGCATATAGGTTAAACATGAATTTTAGAAGTAAGATAATTTTTCCCATGAAATCTGGTATGTGTGAAGCAAATCTGTGATTAGGACTCAGACAATAGTTTAGACACTGCCATGTTACTTTCTTGCTATATATTCCAATGAAAACACATGAGAAAGACTGAAAAATTATGTTGACATAAATGATGTATTCCTATCATGTGCACAGAAATGTATGTCAGTGTGGCAGTTGCATTGTAAAACGGTGTAGTAATCAAGCAGGTAATAGAGTTTTAAACAAAAGGATGAGGAAAGAAAAATAAATTCCACACATCACTGGGAAGAGAGGAGTAATGCTCATCACATTTACGATACCTGGTCAAGGGCTGGTTTATGAATGTTTTGGCCAGATTAATCTCAGTCACAGTAGGCTGAATTTTATTCTGTTATTACTAATCCTTGTCTGATAGCTGCTAGGGGGCCACTTCAAAGATTTCCATTTCACTAAGCATCAGAGATGTAGATTTTCCCCAGAAAGTTTCTAGGGGATCACTTTTTTGGAGCCAAATACCATTAGAAGTGTGGTAGTGGAATCTGCCCACTGAGATGCCAGGCTTCCGTTAGCTACAGCAGTCCAGTTTATCAGTGCCAAACTGAACAGGCATCATCAAAAACAAGCTCATGAATCACAAACCCTACTTTTCTCTTTCTTAATAGATAAAAATAATACTGCTGGCGCTGCTCTGGCTGCACGCCCGAGGTGAGCGGGGAGGGCTGCCGCGGCTGGGAGCGGGCTTTGGGAAGGTGTCCGCGGATGGGGCGGAAGGTTTATGGCTCAAGCCTGTCGCTCTGGTCCTGCGGGGCTGGAGTGGCGGTGCGGAGGATGCTGCCGAGGCTCGGGGCTCGGGGGCGGCACAGGCAGCAGCTCCCGGTGCTGTTCGCCCCTTGGTAGCGCAACTTGAGACGGCTTGCGCCGCTCCAAAGAACAACTTTTAAAGCAGCTGCGGTATGTTAAATCTGCCTTTAGAAATCTCGCGCCTTTTAGGCTTACGCTTTTTGTAACTTGTGTCTGCTTTACCCCTTTTAACAGCGAAGTGGTGGTGGTGGTGGGGTTAATAGTAACTGTAGACTAAGAAACAGTGTGCTGGTCTTGGAGGAGGACTGAACTTGTTCATGCTTCAGTTTTAACAGGAAAGCATACTGCTAATTATAAGTGAAAATGCCGGGTTTGCCCATCAAGAAGCAAAATTTTGACATAGCTAGTAAGAAAAGGGGGCACCAATTAGCAGTAGTAAGGCAGAATTTTGATTGACAGCAGAATCATAGTAGCTTTATTCATTATGGAGACTGAAAATAAGGAATGTGTATTAATGGGTTTGAAAGTTACAACAGTTGCATTTGAAAACAAGTTCAGGACACAGTAAATGACATGGTGTGTTTCTGGAGTTTATAAATGTGCTTACAGTAGTGTGCTTCAGTCACGTATGGATGTTCTTTGGAAAAACTGTAAAATTCCTGTCGTTGAAGGAGAAGACATTTTTTTGTTAAGCTTAGTGTCTTTTAAAAAGTGGTAAATAATTTAATGCAACACTTCTGATGTTTTGGCTTGGTTGTTTTTATAATGAAGCAGATAGCTAGCAAGCTGAGTATCACATCTGAGAAGAGAAAAACATGCATAGCAAGGAGGATTTTTCTTTCTCATAAATTAATCTGTTCCATTAACTAAGCAGATAAACTTTCTGTGACCTCACCTACAGCCCTTCAGCATCTACTATGAGGTTTTCTGATGCTTGAGATGATTTTACTCTGGCTTCCTAGTAAGACATGCTAAAGCTAAGGAGCAGAAGAAACAGCAGTGCCACCCGTGTAGTCCATTTGTCCTGAAAGCTTTCATGTGGTGGGAAGTGGATGCGGTGTCCACGGGAGCAGCTGGGCTTGGGGGGAGCGTGGTAGCTCAGAACAGGATTCAGAGCAGCAGCTGGGCTGCAGGAGTCTGCACCAAGTGTAACGGTGTACGCAGCTCAGATTCAAGCTTGAATCCTTGGTCGATCGTGTTCTCGAATCACAAGAACCACTGGACTGATGTTTTATATCTAATGTTTGACCTCATTTTCAGACTTGACTGCAGAAGCTGGATATGAGGCATAGGAGTGAGCACGCTGCACAATTTTGTGTGGGATGAGCAGATCTTACAGACTTCAGGTGATGCGGAAAACCTAGTTTAAAACCATTCACTGGTGCTGTTCTTCCTAAATGATGCTTGTGTGAAGTACACTCTCTGGACAAATTGCTGTCACACCTGACTGACCAGCTGTGGATATTTTTGCAGGGACCCTCAGTATTCTGCCAGCACCCTCTGCTGCCGAAGCAGGGAGTGCAGCTGGGGCTGCATCAACTCCCCCAAAACCAGGAGTCATAAATGTTTCTGAGTCTGACTAGTTTCTCTGCTCCCTTTTAAAATTTTGATGGATAAATGCTTTCACACTTTTTTTGGTGTGATCCCTTGAAAAACAAGAGGGTTCTTAGATTATCCTCAGAGTTATCCATGCCAAAATAATGTGCTCCTAAAGACACTGAGAATCTTGGTGCATTGACCTTAGAGGAAAGCAGATGTATGCTGACTTAGGAGCATCTGCAAACATATTAGCCAGATCTGTAGAAGAAATGCAGTAGGTTGCTGAAAGATGTGCACAGAAAACTACTCTTGTCCAGAAGAGACCAAGATTTTTTTCCCTCTCCGCAGAACACCAGGCACAAAGACAACCATGCAAAAGTTAGGCCAAAAGATAAGATCCTCAGATATTGTGTCTTATCAGCAGTGTAACTACAAGTGTCAGTAGGAGATTCCCAGTAGCATAAATGGAGACTCAGCTGCTCATGAATTCACATTTTGCGTTTGAAACACGTTCCCAAATTCCCAGTAGTTCAGATCAAATCTTTTCAGTCAAATCTTTTCCTGATTTTTGAGCACTTGTGCAAACTTTTCAGGAAGTATAACTAGTGGCTGGTTTAGCATAGGATTTTTTTCCTTCTGAGGACTGTGTATTTCTTGTTTGCCAGCACCGTTCAGAGGGCAAGAGGCTTGTGCTGAAGGATCTTTGCCAGGGAGCTCCCATGCAGGTTCCCACGGGTGCTCTCGCCAGCTCCATGTCCTCCTCTGAAATACTGAACATGAGATGGAATCCAGCCCAAAATCTTTCAGCAGTTAAAGAAAGACAAAATGATAGTGATTGAAACTGAGTGCTGTAGGATAATTTTAGGAGTGGAAATCCTTAAAAGCAATCTTGTAAAGCTATGCATTGTGCAATGCTATTCTTTAAGTATTTATTTCTTTTTAAGTTACATGACTGTAACACTTTGCTTCCTCCTAGCGTTTGGGTTATGGGTTAGAGTTCCATTGCTCTAGGCAGTTTCAAGGCCAGAAATTGTTATGAAAAGAGTGCTTAAATTCAAATTAAAGGTCTTTTAAGTAATTCAGTCCATACCTCAGGCTGAGCACAAGGTTTTCTAAAGCCATATTAATTCTAACTTAAATTTGCTCAGAGGATGCTTCTATTCTTTACCTTCAAAGCTTCTGTTTCCTTGCAGGATGATCACAGTGGGGACATGAATTATTCGTTTGTGGAGTCTGCCTTTTACCTGTACATGTGATTGGGGAGATCCTGATAGTTCCATATGGTTGCTAATATCAAATATAGTTATATCATTGATGCAGGGTCAGATTTGTGCTGGATGTGGGGCAGGAAGGCAATGCCAAGAGTTTAGTCAGTCCCTCTGATATGCAAATGATGTTCAGTACCAATATCTGACTTCAGTGATGGGGAGACCACAGGTTTCCAGGCATTCAGTTCCAGTGCCTCCCTGTTCTCACCTCTAGAAAAATTAGTGTTAAGTGTACTCTGGTCATCTCTGCTCTCGTTTAAACCCAATTCTATTTGTGTAGTCTTGAGTGTCTCCACTTACTTGTTTGTTGACCTCTGCTGTGCATTTTTTCAGTCTCTCCATATATTCCTCAAAATGCAGAACTTGGACCGGGGTGTTCCTTTGTGTCATTGCTTGCATGTGTGCATTGCGTTATACCAGCCATCTATTGTGTTATGCTGGCTGAATAGCACCCCAACTTCTCCCAGTCGTTTATCCATCTTCTTAAGAATATTTTTGAATGCTAGCCCTGTTCTCCAGTTCACATACAGTCTTGCTTGCCTTATATCCACAAGGCCTATACCTTGTTCTAGAAGGAATTTAAATACTTCTGACATGGTTTGTTCTTGACAAACCGATGTTGGACATTGCTCATCTCTATCAGTTGGGGTATTTTGGGCTGAATTTAATCTTCTCTAAACTTGAGATCAAAATGTAAGGAAGAAAAGCAGAGCTAGTAAGTCAGACTGAACTGTAGATCTTGTGTTCAGGCTTTTGGACTGAGCACTATTTTCTCTAACTCGCATTTTAAACTTGCATGGGGTAATTTTCCAGGCTGGAATTAAGACTTAAGGAGATCTCTCTGAAGGAAATGTTCAAAAGCAAAGTCAGAAAATGTAATCATCGTTTGAAAACGGAAACATAAATAATGTAGGCCAAAAGCTCATTTAACTGAACATTTAGAAAAAAATCTTAACTGAGCTCAGTGATACAAACTAGAGGATTGTACTGTAAAGGAAAGGTAACAAAAGCTCTTCTTGCCAAAACACTTTTTTTTAAAAAAAAAAACCAACACCTCTCTTCTGTCCCACAATCTGAGCAAAGTTCAACTCTTAAAAAAAAGAAATAAATGCTGCATAATAAGATGAGTTTTGGGGCAAAATTGTAGCTTTGGCCCGCATGCGTTGCCTCTGGCACTGCATAGCTGTATCAGTCCTATACGTGGAATAAAGTGTAAGCCTTAACTTACTGTAAAAATGGAGCTTTACCAAAAAATTAGCTTTTCCTGCCTATTTTACCCACGTGGAGTAGAGATAGAATATTGATTTGGCAGATTTTTCCATCTTCCTATACTAGCACTGATGGCATCCCAAGCAGAGCCACAAATGAGCATCTTTCCAATAGGCACTGACCATGTCACAGGTTTGTCCTAAACCAGTATGTGGAAATCACAGAGAAGTCTTTCTGAATGAAAGGGTGTAGCATTTGTGAAAAATGTTGGGGAGAAAGTATGAGCAAACTGGACAGGAGCCAGCTGCATCTTCGAGGAGTGTAATGCTTATGCCTATGGTGCTCTCTGTTGGTGTACTTCAGCCTCATGCTGTGGAGTGACATATCAGCCTTTACAATTAACAGATCCAAAGCCACAGGGACTTTTGAGTAGATGCAATTGTTAATTATCCTTGCAATCTGGTGAATATATAAACCTGATGTAACAAAATTCTTTGGTATAATTACTTGTCATACAGTTCACTGCTCAAGGGATTTAGCAGGCAGTACTGTACTTTGGTTTAATCCAAAAAAATTCATGTTCACCTGCTGGTCTAGTTGTTGTCTGGAAAAGTGCCAGGCCTCCACTTCCCGCCTGTGATATTTGCCGCTTCTTGATGCATTTTAATAGTCAGAGGCTTAAAGCTAAAAATTCCAGGAATTGGGAGATAGGACCTGACATTGATTGGCTTGTTGAAAGCTGAAGGATGATTTGGGAAACATGAGGACAGGTAATCTTTGAGCTGTGTTACTCTCGAGGTAGCTATGCAGTGTAGTTGTACAGCAGGCGTTTAAAGTAATAATTCTGTAAGTGTAAACTGATCCTGGTTACCATATGGCAAAATCCACCGAAAGTATGAACCCAGCTGTTAAATGCATAACCATGACTGTGTGTTCAAGATCTTTTATACTGCAGCTATTATGTGGCATCCTCAGCTATTAATCTCTCACTATTAATCAGCAATAAAAGCAGCTTGTGGTGAGCATCACAGATGCCCAAAATTTGATCTTTTCAGCATCATACCTGGAGGGAAGATAGCAATACTAGGATCTTTCCTTCCTTTATTCCCTCCCTCCTCATTTTTCGAGGAGGTACAGTTCAACTCAGGACACAGTAAGTGTACTTTGCACCCACTTGTCCTGAACTGGAGTTTATCACCCACTGAGTGTCAGGTCCTCAGCTGTCTGGCCTTGACACAGATACTGGCTTTGAAGGCCTGACTTGTTTTGCAGTTTGGCAAACGCTTCACATGATTTTTGAGTGCTAGAAAGCAGAATAGTTAAGTGGACTGAAACTAGATGTGCCATGTGTTAGCTAAAGTAGCAACGAAGCGTTTACTCAGCAGTTACTTCCAACACCTATATGATTTAAATTTAAATGGTCCCTTTGAGACTGACAGGACTACTCTCTTCCTTGAGTACTTTGTAGAAGTGGAGGCTTAACTCCTTTAAAAAAACGGCAGGACTGGTGTGTCAGTTTGGTGATCCAGACCAAGGATAGTCATACCTATTTACTAACTGCTATTTGCAGCTCTACTGGTTTTTAGTATTTTGCACCACAAACTGACTATAGGGAGATATTTTCTAATGCTACTGATGTTGATGACATCTGGACTTACTGTGATGTTGCAATGGTACTGATCATCTATCAGCAAATTTTTGGACTGTTGCTTCAGGAACTGCATGTTTATGTAACTACAACTCAAAATGTACACGCTAAGAAAGCATATTGTTCTTCCTCTGATGAAGTCTGGCTTTGCATTAGCTTAGCAGTGTAAAAGGTACTTGAGTCTTAGCATATAAACATCACATGAAAAGGAAATGGGATATTCATTGCTCCTCTTTTGAAAGAATGTTTGGGAAATGTCGCTTGCTGGGCTTCTTCAAATAAACCCCTGATCTCCTCTGGGACAGCTCTGCTGTTCGGGCTCATCCAGCGTCCATGTGACATGCTCGAGAGGTATCCAAGGAGCACAAGAGCAATGGGAAGTGTTAGATTTGTCTCTGTTCCTGCTTTGCTGAATGAAGTTAATGGTCTTTTGGTTCTGTTTCAGAAGTATTCAGTGAGCCACACAGAGACCTGCAGCCCCTTTATTATTAATCCACAGAATAAATATTAGTCTTGTGTACTAGTTTTGCTTTGCTAAGAAGACCACATCTGTGTGAATTAAGTCATAGTTCTGTATTTGAATGGATATTTGTATCAGTCAGGATTTTGAAATAATTGAGTGCTAAATGATTACAAAGATTATCTCCCTAAAAAATTCTTCTGGGCTTCTTAATCCCCCAAAAGAGAGACAAGAGCACCTTGAAAGAGAGTGCCACCCTTTCTAAGATGGTTTGCCTGCAGAAGGATGAAAGGTAGGAACAGCTAGGAAAGGAAAATCTAATCATGTCTGTAGTAGTGCTTACCATAGGGATAACAGATCTGCTGAGACAGACAAGACCTGGACCGTGGGGAGAGAGATGCTAGCTGTGTTTGGAGATTTTATGCAAGATGTTTATCACTGGAAAAATTGAGGTATTTAGTGCTTCCGTGACTTAATTTAATTGTAAATATTATCTTAATTAATTTAAGCTTTCTGTTGCTCTTTTACCACATTAACTCTTCCCTCCACTGCTCCTTTGAAGAAGCCAATACAAGTGTGAAGTTTTGAGGAACAGATAGCCTGGAGATGTCTCAATATATTTGTTTGCTTAAATATCTGATATCATTCCCTTAAATGGAGCAGGGGGGTTTCGTTTGTGCCAGCAGTATTTGGTGTGCAGGGCACGGTATCATTATACACAGTACTGCATGTGATTTGAGCTTTTTTCCAGCCTTCAAAATACTAAACTTTTGGTGGATGAGTAAAATATAATATTTCATTTGAGTGTGTTGTTTATAAATGTTTGATACACTGGTGTCAGAGACAGTATTTGTGGTCGCTGTCTCTGGAATGAGTGGTTTGAATAAAAGCTAAGGAGTCTGCAGGAAACATAAGCATCTCAGGAGCTCCATGAATACCACTGCTATAGCCTAACCTAACCCGCTTGGGTGAAAAATGTGGTTTCCTGTCTTCATTTGAAAAAGTGTTTTTCAGGCTTACTGACATGCATCCTGCAAATTTAATTTTAATAAATATTTCATCTCTTTCTTATGCTCAATTTAATCTATCAAAGCTACACAGTGCAGGAGACATCTGGGATTGTGCTTAAGCAGCTGGGTTTCATTTTCAGGAGGTTTCTAGCAAATTTTTCTTTCTTGCCAACCATAGAAAGTCTTGGTGACTGTGCAGTAACACTGGGAAATTCAGCATAAGTGACATAGCTTCAGAAGCAAATGGGCTTAGTTTCTTCCTTTACCTGGGTTAGGTACCATTTAAGGCTTTTGATGGATGGGTCTGTTTTGTATCTGGTCAGCCTAAGAGAACATTCCTTCCCTCTTTTTTATGTTAAGGTGAAAAAGCAGCAGAAGCATTGATTCCTCTTTGTTTTTAAATATTTTTTTTTCAGTGTTGACTTAAGAAAATTAAATGACTAAGAATTAAACTGTGGGAAAGCCTTGCAAGTCAACCTTGAATCAAAAATTAAGAACTTAAAATACCTAATTTGTTATTGCTCAAGTTCATTCTGTGCAGAAGTTGCCGTGATTTTACTAACTGTGGCAACTTCTATACAGAGTGAAGCTTTAGAGCAGCCAGCTAGATTTTCCTTTAATGAAAAAAATGTGCAAAAATCATATGCTGAAACGTAGTGATCCAATTCCACAATTACATATGTACTGATCAAGCAACATATGTATTGAATACATTAATTATTAATTAAATACACTGTGTAAGGAATGAAGATAACAACATTTCCCACACTTCTCAGAAGAAAACATACAGTGACAGTGTGTAAATCAGCTCTATTTCCTTTTGGCAACTGATTTTTATTAGAAATATATGGCAAGCACAGACATCACATGGTCTTTTTCCTCAGTGTTGGCCTTAACTGAGTTTGTCTTGGTTCCTTTTGTCCAGATAGATACTGCTTACTGTGTAGTATTTGAAGCACTTACCAACTAAGATATCTCAGCATAAGTTATGCAGCATCTTCATACAGGTTAGAAGTATCTGACATTGGGTTGGCAAAAAGGCGCCCTCCCGAGATAGGCTGCTGAGCTGGGTGGATTAGCTGGTTCCCTCCATCACAGAGCGAGCCAGTGGTCTCTTGGGACTTATTCCTTCAGTGCAGATTAGCTGTTGGAAGCTGAATCAAACATTTTTCTTCTTAACTTCGAATGCATATTGTTTAGATCAGTATGACCAACTAGTAATACTAACCTCTTTTCTGTTGTGACTGAGCAACAAATCAAAGCTCAGTATTTTAAGATGTTAAATATATTCTATTTGAATAAGAGCCACAGAGTAGATTTTGTTGAATGAATGATAGATGCCTGTGGGAAGTCACCAACCAAAAATACAGCTACAGATGAAGAAATAACATTGCCGCCTTCCGAATCTGTCATTATTGACTTTGATTTTGCAGATGAATTTGGGCTTCAGGAGCATTCTTTCAGATCCGTTTTCAAAGAGCTGGAACATCTCATAAACTCTGTTATTCGTTAAATGTAGTTTTCTGTATATTCTCTTAGCAGTTCTTTTGTCAGTAGCTGCCTGAAGATGTCCTTTATTTATTATTTTTGTTGCCTTATAAATAAATACATACTTATAATAAGTAACAAGAAGGAAGGTAAAAAATTGTCTGCAGTAATTATGGCTTTTGTAAAATTTTACACCTGATTCTGTTCAAATCAGTTATTATTAACATTTCTTCTCTTTAAAAAAAAGAAGGGAGACAGGAAAATTTCCAGCTACAGATGCCATAAAGGAAATTTAGAGACGTTTCTTACTGCAAATAGAGATAGCACAGTTGCAGTAGGCATTTTAGCTGGACAGTGAGGATTAAACTGTCTAGGGAGAGGCTTGTTC
Organism: Athene cunicularia; assembly: GCF_003259725.1. NCBI lineage: Eukaryota > Metazoa > Chordata > Aves > Strigiformes > Strigidae > Athene > Athene cunicularia. The sequence goes on along the minus strand of NW_020799099.1, from coordinate 20,717,905 downwards.
ACATGGGAAAATTTGGGCATGGAATTACTGCTCTGTATGAAATAGAGATGCTGGTATGTGTGATGGTTCCTCCTTGGTACTGGCTGTATTAAATACAGAAATTCACTTTTCTCTTGGATTACTGTCTCCATGAAAACCCAGATATAGAAGTATAGTTACATTCTAATAGTTTTACTGGTCAATTCCCTTGAAACAGTGCTCTCCAAAATGTTTGGGATTGATGCAATATGTTTAGCAGCAGTCAGTGATAGCTGAAACTATCATTGTGGATGGTTATTAACAGTATTGTGTGGTGGTTTGTTTTTTGAGTTTTTTTTTTAAGTACTTGTCTTAAGCTGATTTTCCTCTGGGACGGAGGGAGATGCTATGCTTTATACAACGTGAGGAGGATTCGGTCTGGAATTTCTACTGTCATTGTACTTCGGTATTTTGATTTTTAAATATAATAGTGTAAATCTTTCATAAATCACTCAGAAATTCTTCTTTTGGGGGCAAAAAAAGCCCTAGACTTTTTCTAGCTCTGTAGACACACACTTGAGTCATGTACGTGTTTTGTTTAATAACAGAAGAGTACCACCAAAGAAGAGCAAACTAAATTTCATAAACAAATAAAATGGAATGCTGCTAAGTTATAGAAGCACGTAAAGTTCCTGGGCAGTAGTTTATGTAAAAAACCTAACCTTTGTAATCAAGTTTTTCTCAGCCCCGGGAAGGGGCTGCCAAACACATTTCCCTTGAAACATGTTTGTACACTAAGCTAGCATCCCACCCCCAAAAGACGTGGTAAAAGCAGCTTAATGTTATATCCTTTCTTTTGTAACTAATAGTTTATTTTAGGTATCAGAGAGAAAGAAAGGCCTAGCTGATGTAAAACAAAGGGAAAATAAATCCTAAACACGTTGTTTTTAATAGTCACGATGCTTCAATTTTTCTGCAAGTTCTGTAAGCAACATGCTCTGCGTGTTTAGAAAGCAAGGAGCGGAATGTAATCTATAGCTTTACAACTGTGGGCACCAGCACCCGTTAAGAACAAATGCTTCCACCTGTATGTTTTTATGTCCTGACACTAAGGTGACCTTGCTGCTTCTGGGAAGCACCACCGTGCTCTCGGTGGGCAGCTGTTAGGTGGGTGTTACAATAGAGAAGGGCTGCAGCCCGGCTATGGATGTCATAGCAAGTGATCAGCAAATAGAGAAAATGAGAATTGCTGAAAAAATTTCCATGATGGTGTCACTTCTCTCCAAATGATATGTTTCTTCTAGTGGGCAAACACCTTCCATACTCAGACTTGCAGAGCTAGAAGAGAGCTTTGGTCCTGTGCTTAGGTTTAACATGTACATCTGATGTAAGAAAGGATTGTTCAGAGCTAACTAAAGGTGTTTTTGTAAATCTTTATTATATTGTTGTATATATCTAAAATATGTATAGAAATTTGTGCTTCTGAAGCTGTTGACTAAAATGACAAGAATTTTCTTACTATGTGACAGCATTAATAATTTTTATATTTTCAGTGTTTATTGGCATATTATTTCTTCCAGTGTGTGGACAATAGTAGGGGAATAATGAGTTATAAACAGTATGAAAAAGAGCCATTAAACCCAACATTGCAACCATTTAGTATAAAAAAAACCCTCCTCCCTTACCCCCCCCTCCGTATTTCTGTTGTCTGTTTAATAGTATCTTGGTAGTAACAGAAAAGAGGACCTTACTGAAGGAAATATTACAGCTCAATTTTCTGAATAGGCAATTCTGTGTTCAGTTCATTAATGACCCTTTAAAGATATAAAACCAAAGTGGGAGTTAAATGTCTTAAATTCATTTTTCAGCTTCGTAATATAATCCCACCTAGAGATGCACATCTGATTTGTGGATCCAGATCCACAGAAGTTCTGTGGTTGAACCAAGTTTCACCTTCTTGTTTCACCTTCTCTCCTGCAAAATGGAAATAATAATGCAGTCTGACTCCATAGAGCTGTTTACGAGAGACATTAATTAGGAGCAGGTGTCTCCACTGGTGACAAAGGCCATGGAAATATTTTTAGATATATCTATAAAACCAGCAACAGACTGTTGTTATTCCATGTGCTGGACCAAATGACTTTCAACATCTGAGTGGTCCTATGGCAGCCCACTTAGGCTGCGAGCTAGTTTCATGTTACGTGTCTGTTGTTTTTCTCAGGCCAGCTTAACCTAAAACAATATCAAATAAACTTCCCTTGCAGAATGGGAAAGAGTGTTTTGTCATGCATTTATTTGCCTGTCTCTCAGACAGGATCTTCACTTGTGGAGTGAAGGCAACCTTGTTTTGGCCTCATCACAAGAACTGTAGGAGGAATGTGGAGGATGAAAGGGTTCCAACTGAGGTTCCAACCTCAGTACTCTAAACTGAATCTTCTAGTCTGGTCTCCTGACTGATCTGGACTAAAGAATTTAACCAAGCCCTTAATGCACCCAAGTTAATACATTTTAAGGAGAGTAACATGACATTTAGAAAGACAATTTATAGAAGTAAGAGGATGGCAAGGCTGTAAACACTGCCTGGTAAGTTTTAGATTCAGAGCACGTCACATTATACAAGCACAAAACCAGACGAAAATACCCTTGCTAGTGTTGCATCCGAAACGTCTGCATTTGTGTGTTGCACATGCAACCTTTGTTTGAGCTCTGTGCATATGCCTTACTATGCAGTCGTTAATTGCATGATAACAGATTAGCTTTTCCATTGGACCCCTGCTTTCTTCAGTCCAAAGGATGAGCATCACTTGCTTAATGAGTCCCTATTCAGTATTTGATTTTAGTTACATTGTTTAATGTGTAACCATTGCCTTATTTATCACATGCTATTCAAACCCTGCTGAGGCCCGTATTATTCATTTCCTTGTGTTTTTTTCCTGAGACACCTATCATAGTATTTGAATGTTCATTAACTTTAGTTTCACAAATCCCCATGGTTAGACAAAGAGGTATCTGTCCCCCCATTTTGCAGGAGGCTGAGAACAGTTTGGGCTAGAAGATAGCACCCAGGCTGTGGTTTCACATTTGGGTAAAACCAGCCTAATTTAGCAAGTGAAAAGCAATGTATACCTTCTTGCTGTTGATCCCTCTCTCTGCTTGTCCCTGATACTTAGGCAGCTGCATGGTGAAGCAGATCACTGATGTGACTGCACAATAATCCCATCAAAACAGAAGGAAACCCAATTTTTGGTTGGACTGTCTCTTCCAAGGTAATTGTGTTCTGACATTGGCTAAATCCACTTGTGAAATCATGCCATCATTCTACCACATGATTGTTTTGAGGCACCTGGGGCTCAGTCCTTTGGCACTTACTCAAGGTAAAGCACAACCTTCCTGATGTCAGTAAAACTTGAGTGCTCCATACGCTTGCTGATTAGACTCGAGGTTTTCAGGTTGAGCACACAGAAGAATGGAGCAAAGAACTGGGCATTCATTGCCTGGGAAAAGAGTGGCTTAGATTTTTCTGCTGGCTTCACACCCAGGTAGAGCTGGGAGAAATAGGTCACAGCAAAGCATGTATCTGCGTTACTCAGAGATCATTCCTTTCCATTTTCCTTTTTTAATAATTTTTTCTACTCATGGTTATTTACTTTACCTACCTTTTAAGTTTCTGACAAAAACTAGAAAAGGATTCTAGAGGCAACAATAAGTATCCTTTATTAAACAAACTTGCAGAAGTAACACTAATTCGACCATCTCCTAAGTGGGTGGGTAAGTTGATTTTTTTTAAGTGTACTTTTAACATATTGTGGGTTTATAGGTGATTGTTTAGACTTGAAAAAAACAGATCGAAAACAGAAGTCCGTCACGTAGTGCACACACCCATCGTGCCAAAGCATGATGCAGCATGATGACCATGCATATCCACTGCACAAAACTTTTCTCTTGAGTGAACAGAGTAAGTGGCACAAAATATAGGTTACAAATCTCCATGTGTCTAGCACTTGGAAGGGACAGGATGTTTTGCCTGGCCATTGGAAAAAGATTTTTCCACAGAGTGATGAGATTCAGCATACCAAAGTGCCATGCTAAGTTGTAGAGAAGCATCCAGTGACTCTCATTCCCACTTGACTCAGTTGTCCCCAGCCTGTCCCCCTTCTTGAGCGAGTTTATGTAGTTCCTACTGCCCTGGTTTCTCAGCAGATTTCTGCTGCTTGCCAGGCTTACTGGTTTTACCTCCAATGCTTTTTCTCAGCTTTTCAGTCCAGCTCGGTCTGATTTCACCACCCACTCTGACTCCTCAACAGATCTGCCTGTGTTTCCAAGTATTGAGATGAATGGCAGTACATCATTTGCTGTGCTCTTGCACAGCCTGCTATAGCCTTGGGCAGGCAGGAACCAAGGCTGCTGGACAAGTCCTGCTGAGTTGTCATACTCCCTTTGGAGGTGATGTTGTCAGGAAATCCAACACTTCAGGTCCCTGGGAACTGAATTAGTACAGCCTGGGTATGTCCTAATAGTACACACATACAATAGTACGTAAAACCAGTACTGGTTATTACGTGGTCAAGCTAGGCTGGATTTTGGAAGGAACAGCAATAAACGCACACCTACTACAAACTCTTCCACTCATAGGTATAAAGATTTTTGTTTAAGAAAAGGTTAATAGAACTGCTTCATGGAATGAAATGTAATGCTTCAAATTATATTTACTACAAGTCTGTAATATTGAATGTGTTTGGAAGTCTCTAGGTCTGTGTGCCACTGGTAAGAATATGGGTCTTTAAGGGAAAAACAGTCTGTAAACACCTTGAACATTTTCTTCCTTGGACTCAAACTATCAGTATTGTAGGAGTAATGAAAATCAAAGCTCATGGCAATGTGTGCATCCAAGGGTTGAATTTCAGTTTAAATGAACAGTGGGTTTTTCTTTTTTGGAAGTGTTTCAAATAATGTTCAGTATAGCACTTGAATGGCTTACACTTTGTAGGCTTTGGAGTGTGATTCACTGCTCGGGTTACATCCATAGCACCCTCCACAACATTCATCTCACAGGATATACCGATTGTCATTTGGATGTTTTTTGTATCCCTGTAATGCCTAATGCCACCTGGCAGAGATTTTTTACTTTGATAGATACTGTAGAATAGAAAAAGCTGTTTCTGCTGCTGTTAACAGTCAGCTGTCGGGTGTTTTAACTCTGCTGTTCAGGAAGAGTGTTTGCTCTTCTCTACCACTTTCATCCCTTGATTCTAAGAAAGGAATTTTTTACTTAAGCAAAACATGGTCTTTTCCTGTCAGCAGCTGGGAGAATGAGGATTAAGTTCTCTAAACAAAGCTCAGCGCCCTTGTCAGGTCTCTCTTTTCAGGTCTCCAAACCCATAATAATCAAAAGGCAGGTTTCAGGCGAAGCATTCTTTTGAAACACCTGCATACGTTTCCCAAAGGACAAGGCTGAATGTGGCATCCTTGCAGTGTATCGCACTCCAGTGGTGTGTCCAGGGCTGCCTCTTTGGAAATTTCCTCTAAAATTCGGTAGACACAAGACACTAAAGAAATTCAAGACATTTCTGCAATCTTGCAAGCACTTGGTATCTGTTTCCTTAAGCCCCCTGAGAAGAGACATGAAGGAACTCTTTGAAATAGCATTTTTCCTCCCTTTTTGAAACATTTTTTTGCCTGTCAGGGATCTAGGGTATACATAGAGCATTACTGTTGTTAGTAAAAACCAGTATTGCCTGGCGGCTTCAGTCCAGCAGAGCTGACTTGTTTTACCATGCTCTCCATCTCCTTTCTCATGCATGGCCACTGTTGGTTTAACTATTTATTATCTTCTTTCACTCTACACTGAAAATACTGTTTTCCACCTTCCCCTGTAAATTAACAATTCAGTTGCATGTGCATACATGGCAATTCTGTGCTAAATGCAAAGTTCCCCAGCAGTGCATAAAGAACGAGCTTTGGAAAGCCAAATTTTACTGTTCTGACAACCGAAATCCCAACTGGCAGAAGCTACCATTTTCAAGAGATCACATATGTTGAATGGGGGAAAATGCGGTAAATTGCATTGTTTGTTACAACTTCATTTTGACTCATTTGAAAAGCCAAGGCAATTTATAAATTAAGTAACTATATATTTCAAAATATTGATTAGTCTTTTGGAAAAAAAAAAAAAAAGATTGTATAGATGAAACTGAACATCTTCTGAGGGAAATTGCATTAAACACTTAAAGGTCTAGAGACAAATGTGATATGGATTGTTTTACTTGAAAAAGATGTTTTCTTGCCTTCATTAAAAATAACCTCAGAGGAGATTAGGAAACACGGATAGCATCAGAGAACAGTTTTTAATGTTGCTTTGTTCCTCTGAAATTAAGGTATCATGACCAAAGAAACATACTGCAGAATCAGATTCAGTGTGTAATAAAAATATATTTTAATTTAGCCTAGGGCTTGCTGCAAATTCTGAGTCTCCAGAGTTAAGAAAGCAAAATACTGTAGTCTCATTATTTCCAAAGCTTCAGTGTCTCTTCAGATAATTTTCCCCTGAGTTCCTTACCATTTCTTCAGCTGCTGCTTTCCTTTTTTCCTTCTCTCTGGTGATAACAGTCTGGATTTCAGACTGTCACCAAGACTAATACTATAATTGATCCAAGCTCTCTTCATATTCTGATGTAAACACAATAATGGAATCTATGTAGAACGATCTTGTTGGAATCTTGGAATTCAAATAATGGAATTATCTTGATTATCTTGATAAGAGCTCTGTGGAGGATGAATCTTCTAGCTTGGTGGGCATTATGGTAATGCAGAGTCACCATAATACATGTTTTATAAGCATTATGTTGAAACATTTTGGGTTTAGATGATTTTCTTTTTTGTTCATTAGACCAAGTTAGAATTTCAATTTTATGAAATAAAATTGAAATTACTTTAAAATAGTTTTGATGGTTTAAAAATTAGGAGGTTTTATTTCAATTTTTGAATGAGTAAAATTTACATTTTGGGGTAAATCTGTGAAGAGTGACGGAAAATAAGTCTGGGAGGAAGTTTGAGTTGTCTAGGCTGTCACTCCACCTGAATGTACCTAAGTCATTTCTAATAACTGTCTAATTGTTTTTTAACTGTTCTCAGTCTTAAAATTTCAGCCTTTATTTCCTGTTGTGTGCAAGTGCACATGGAGCAAGAGTACATTTCATCTCTCTTTACAGAGACTTTAAACTTATTTCATAGCTGTTGCCATGTGGTGCTTGTCTCTAAACTAAACAAACCTTGTCATTCTAATCTTTCTTCATAATTCATTGTTTTCAAATTTGTGAGGGTGCTTGTTGCACACCTCTCTGGACCTTTTTTCACAAGTTCTTGTCCTCCAGGAGGAATGCTGCTCAAAGCACGACACCAATCTTGAGGCAGCTTCCCAGCCCTCAGCAAGAGGCTTGTCTGTGATTATCTCCTGATGTGGAAACTGCTTTCTCATAAATAATTACACTAATGATTTGCATTAAGTCAGTGACCCACTGTCTGATACTGCAGATTATTGACTAGCCACTTGCTCTCCACGTTGTATTTGTGCGGTAAATTATGACTGTTCATTATTTGGACTTGTCCTCACTGAATTTATAGTGTGTCAGAAATGTCTCGTAGGGGTTTGTTGTCAGTGCACATTGTTCTGTTGTTAATAATTGCTACTATTTTTACAGATGAAGTAGTTTGGGGTCAGGTTGAAATTACAGAATATAATAATTCCTGGGGCAACACTTGAAAATAACCTGTGAAAGTAAAACTTACCAACATCACTTAGTGGTAACCAAGTGATAGCAATAGCTTGTTTAGACTGTGTATGATTATTATAAATCATGCACTCATACAGTTTAAGAGCAAGTAGCCTGGAAAGATGAAAGGCTAAGGTGCTCATGCACAGCTCCTCTCAAATGCATCTAAAGGTGGATGACCAAAGCAGGCAAAACCAGCATGGACAGAAGCAACAGGCATTCAGAAAAATAGAAACTTGCCACGGTCCTACTTGAAGGACAAAGCCATTGAAAGTTACTCGTATTCCTCCTATTTTCCAATCCCAAGGTGATGCAACACTCTGGAATTTCTGACTGAATAGAATAGCATTTTCTCTTTTCCTTTTTTGTTTGCTTTTGATTTTTGAAAGGTTTATTTTATATATTATTATTTAATATATATTATAATATAAAAATTTTATTTTATATTATATATATCTCCTTATAATTGCTTTAGCAGTCTTGTCACAGGTGATACAGGACTGGAAACATGAGCCTTCCGTCCTGGGATATACTACTAGATATGACCATTTGAGTGGATCTTTGTTATAAAATAGTTATATTTGGAATGAATACATGTATACACACATAGTAAAAAAACATGTGTGAAGTAGTGCAGAGCTGGCCAAAAATGTTATTAGCAACATAGGCGTGACAGACTGATGCATCCTCAGTGCTGGCAGGGGAGGGAGCTGGAGCTGGAGGGTGGGAGTGGGGATGGAGACCTGCGAGAAACTGTCCTGCCACTTGTGCTGCTAGGCAATGGGAAGAGTTTGTACGGGGGGCTGGGACTGCTGCTGCTTTTGCTCTGGTTGAGCTCTCTGCCCCCGTTCCCGTGTGAGCAGCTCCAGCAAGCCTGGATTTCTGTGGCTCAACTGCAGGCCAGGGACAGGCAATGGGGTTGATGCCGTGCTGCTTCCCCCATCGACGTGCTACTTTGGCCCTGACGAAATTACCCTGCAGACCTTTATTGCTGAAACAGCAGTCCTCTTGGGGGAACGTGTGAGCAAGTTTTTTCTAAAAGGCAGGGTGCGCTCAGCTGGGGAGGGAAGAGACTTAGTTGGGAAGGAGACTTGGTGGTTCATCCAAACCTTAACTTTCATCTAAACTGCTCAAACCATGGAACAAGTATGAACTGCTGCGGTGATGCCTTTCTTGACCTTGTGGGTAGTGTGAAGTGGTGTGTTATTTGCTGTCTTATTCATAGCTAACTCAGGTGCTGGAGGTGGCAGCTTGAACCGTAAAACCTCTGGAGGACATACTTGCATCAGGACATGTCCATCCTAAATATTTGATAAGATTGTTCTTCATTCATCTGGAAGGTACTGAGGGCTTACCTGTGGGAAGAGAACACCATATGAGCATCTGCCTCTGCATCAGAGGAGTCTGCTTGCTGGGGCTGCCGCCGAGCCCCCGCAGCAATGGTAGCTGCTCTTTGCTGTGCATTCCTGGAGTCAGGTGCTGCGGCCACATCTTGGCCGTGCTCAGGGCGCTACTCTGCTGCCAGCATGGGAGGGGGCTGCTGTCTTACAGGATGCGGAGGAAAATCAGTGCTGTGACTGCTTCCTGTCACCCGCAATTTCACATGTCAGTATTCTCGCTAACCTTTTCAAATAATACCAAGAATATGTGATTGATGTCTGAAACAACACATTTGTTCCTAGCAGCAAAGACTAGACCCAGAGTAACTTATTGTAAAGCTCTGTTTCCACCAGACAGTGATCCATATTGAAGCTTATTAAAGTCATGTGTTCAATTTTTTCATAATTGCCTCCATTCAAACCATGGCAGGCAGCCAATAAAGCACTAAGTGGAAGTTTCTGTCGGTCCACCTGTCTTTCTGGAGCTAACGAAGTGTGCCGGTTTTTGTCTTGTTACACAATTCATTGTCAGAGAAACTTGTTATATATAGACTTAAAATAAATTAGTTTGAGACAAGGCCAAAGCCATTCAACTATACTTCTTTGTATAGCAAATCCTGTATTTATTATACAGAGTGACACATTAATACTTTGTTTGGGTGGAAAGCTTATTCTTTCAACAGGAACAGGCAATTCTGGTTTTTGGCCATATTAATCTTTTAAATGTCCTAATTAAAAAGGATGACATCCTGAGCAGCATGGGTTTCAGCAACGGCACCCACCACTTTGGACTATGGGCTCTGCTGCTTTGGTTCATCAGTGAGTTGGAAGCTCTTCCCTGCAAGGGTTGCTGTGTTTTGGGGCCCTTTGTCCTCTGCCAAAGCCCAATTTACAGCTGAGATTTCTTTTTGCTACACTTCAAACCATAGGAAGACATCAGCAGTTGCCTCACATTAGCCTCCTTGGAGAAGTAGGAAATTAATTTTACAGACTTCTAGGTAATAAAAGGGAGTTTTAAGTTTACCGCTCCTGATCTCTATGAGCAACAGGTACGCAGTTTATCAAACCTGTAATTAATTCACAGTTGGAAGTGCCTCCAGCATCAGAAACTTGACTCCAGGAGAAACAACACTGGCAAAATGAAGAAAAAAAAATCTTCTGCTTTCTATCAGAGCAATTAATCTTGAAATTTTCTTTGCCTGTAAGGAGATTGCCAAAGACAGCGGTTGCTTCATCCTGGAAAATGGCCCAAAAAAGGTCTGCAAAAAAAGATCTTGCAGTGATTTTATTATAAGCAGTAGGTTTAGCGGCAGGGCTCTGGATTTTCCTTAATTTCTGCTGTAAAATTCTGGTGCGCTGGCGCATATTTATAGAAGGAAGTGAGCAAGCCAGCAACTTTGCTTGCTGAGCGTTACCTGTGAAATGTTTCTAGATGAGCGAAGATAATTCTTCAGTTGAGTGATCTCAGAGTAAGACTGACCCTAATTTTGGTGATACCCAAACTGTCAGCCCACAAATTCCTTGTCCTGCTAGTTTGTGAGCAGCAAAGTATCGTGTCGGATCAAGCCTGAAAGATAACCTGGTCTCCCTGGATCAACTTTAGACTGCCCCGATTGCTGTTACAGAGAAGCTCTCACTTTTATAAACTTTTCCTGGAAGGCATTTTCTGATTTGTTTTCCCGGTTCACCTTCCATGGAAAGACTCTCTTAACAGAAGCTTCTCCCTACAGAGTGTTTCCCCTCTTTTACATCTTTATATTAAGACTCTTCAGCAAAATTTATTAAGGATGCAATTCACCTTCCTTTATATATTGTTATCTCTTTGGTGTTGTTGAGCAATGGGAAAGGGGAGAGAGGAAAGAAAGGATGTTGAAGAGGTTGCCAATGGTTAAGTTATTGCTAAGACAGGGTATGTGGCTTGTGTCAGGTGACTGGGCATATGACTTGTCCTTTGGCTAATAGGTTTTCTGGTTCTAAATGTTTTTACAGGCTGGATTAACTTCTGTGACCTGTTTTTCCAGGGTGAACATAAATGTGATTCAGTGTTAGACCTAATCAGGATTAGCTCCTTTATTGATTTTGCTTGGAAGGATGACTAGGTGACTATTTACTATTCAGCAGATGGGACAAAACACTGAAGGGTAAATTTACACACAGTTTAATCTAGCCACTTTTCTGAGAAATTCGGAAACTTGTCTTTTACCCAAATCTGCAGTATGCACATCCATGTAGCACGCAGAAGAGAATGAGATGTGATCTCTCATCTCTGCCTGTGTGAAGACATTCATGCTCCCTTGGAAGACCTGGGTCTCAATATATGCACATTAATTGCTTTGGAAAGTTGGAGAAAACCTCCTAATATCTTGATGATCTGTTAAATAATTTGAACACTCTTCTAAACACACTTATTAAACACTAAGATCTCTTCAGTCTGTTCAGAACTGGAGAATGGTCTTCTCACCAAAGCAGCGTTAAAGGGGCCTTAGCAATGTATCTAATTTTAACTGAACAAGGATTGTTTGTCTAGGGTTTTTCACACAGCTGTACTATTGAGTTCTTTCACCACAATAACTCTTGCTAAGATTGCTGTGTTGTTTTATCCCTTCTGAAGGAAATGCCAGAGCTTTGAGTTTCATTTTCAGCACCTCCTGTAATATATCTCACTGTTTCTATACACTTAACGTGTCTGTTCGCAAACGTATCCATCAGCATCTATTCAGTGTATGAGAACTGGCACTGGACTTTTGTCTTGAAGGCTGCACTTCTGTCAGTGCATAGGAGACTGAGATGAGAACTGGAGTCTCATTTTAAAACATGTAGTAGAGACATGCACAACAATTTAAAGCTCAACCGGTTAGAGTCAGAAGTTTCTCACCCCAAATTACCATTTTAAAAAAACTTCTTTAAAACCATAAAATAAAACATAGTATTTATTGTACAAAATCCCATTGAAGCACAGCATTCAGTCCTCATACACAAATAATGCCAGTATATTGTGAGAAACAAAAGGCAGGGTTTTAACTGAGCAGATTTCAGCTCACCATCATCTATCCTTTCCTTCTGTTAATGCATAGAGGTGAACTTCTGGATGACAGAAAGGTGGTAAAGGAAAAAGAATTCAAATAGCTGTTTTGCCTCTGATCTGTGGAGCATGGAAGTGTAAATCCCATTGCCAAACACTTGAAACTAACCCCCAAAATAAAAAATTGCAGCCATTCTTTTATACTCTTTCACTGCTGTTTTTCACACAGTTGGCAACAAGAAGTTGAAGTACAGACAGAATTATTTTTCAAAAGCAGAAACACTTCCAGGGTGAGCAAGTTTCATTTATAATACTATTATAATGAGCATTATGCTTACAAACCTTCATTTTCAGGTTATAACTTTCATTTAAAGTTATATAAATGAGGTTTAATGTCTGAGCTGGTGAGTGAAAAGGTATTCTTTGTAGGTGGTTTTTGTCAATGTTTAACTCTCATTCTGATTCTGCTAAGATTTGCTTCAGTCTTCTCATATTATTCTCATTCATACAGTCTGTCCTAGCAGGACACAGTAATGCAAAGTACAGATCTCTTCAGAGAATAAAGACCTTTGCATAATTTGATCCCATTTTCAGGGGCAAGCATTTATGAAAAACAATATATTAAACCATTCAAAGTAAGCCCATAAATTCCCTTAGGTTTCCTTGCAGCACTAGTCACTGCAGTCAGTAGCAATTATTTAGGATTTGCTCCATGGACTTTACATGTATTCTATTTAAATATTTTTTTCTGTATTAACAGCAAAATGTCCCAAAGCAAGTAGTGCAAGACTGACATTTTCAACACTAAATGTTGAAAAATAGAAACAAATGCTGGATATCTAATACATTCTAATCTTGAAAAGTTATTTAATACTCTGAAAACGTTAATGTAAAAATTATTTCTGTTGGCTGAAATAATTATCCTTCCAGGTGGACTGAAAGCAGAGGAGATGGAAAAGTAGTGACGAGCAGTTTTTAACAGTAGTGCACTGTGTGAAACATGCTGAAGTTACCCTTAAAAGTCCGAATCAGGGATGAGGCACACTGCCAGAACTAGGGAGCTAGTGTAGTAGAGACTTTGTGCATCAGGACTTCCTTTTAATTAGTGCTAAATTTGTCTAATCATAGAATGATTTGGCTTGAAAGGGATGTTAAAGATGATCTAGTTCCAACCCCCCTGCCATGGGCAGGGACACCTTCCACTAGCCCGGGTTGCTCAAAGCCCCGTCCAACCTGGCCTTGAACACTGCCAGGGAGGGGGCAGCCACAGCTTCTCTGGGCAACCTGTTCTGGTGTCTCACTACCCTCACAGTGAAGAATTTCTGCTTTATATCTAATCTAAATCTACCCTCTTTCAGTTTAAAACCATTAACCCTCATCTTGTCCCTACACTCTCTGAGGCAGAGTCCCTCCCCATCTTTCCAGTAGCCCCCTTGCAGTACTGGAAGGCCGCTATAAGGTCTCCTGGAGCCTTCTCTTCTCTGGGCTGAACAACCCCAACTCTCTCAGCCTGTCCTCACAGGGGAGGTGCTCCAGCCCCCTGATCATCTTCATGGCCTCCTCTGGACCTGCTCAAGCAGGACCATGTCCTTCTTATGTTGGAGCCCCCAGAGCTGAACACAGCCCTCCAGGTGGGGTTTCACCAGAGCAGAGTATTTGTTTTACTAGCAAGGGCAGACATTGTTAGCTTGTAGCCATGTTGCACAGAGTACCATGCAGAGTTTGAAAGGCATCTTTGAACCTTCTCCTTCAATGCTAAACTCAAGCAGCCCTGTGCTAATAGAAGTGAAGCTGTGGTGGAAACAAAAATGTACTGCCCTAAGACGTTTGCACGCTGCACAAAATGGTGCATGCTGCAACACATCAATAGGAGAGGAGATAAGATTCCTATCTAACTTTATTTTTATAGCCCACCTGCATTTTATGCGAGTTATTTCTTTCTCTCCTCCTTGCTGTCTCTTAAGTAAATGGAAACAAGCAAAGTCAGTCCTCACGTAGTAGAATGTCTTGAAAAGACTTGAGTGATTGACTGTGGGGTTTGCCACTGAAGGAGAGCTACAAGAGCATACTTCCCTCCCTCTCCAAATGCCACTTTTTCATGATGGTGTGTCCTCTGTGACGATTTTTATCCAGGACAGCTGGCCCCAGCTGAGGCTGAAACCCTTGTTTCACCCCTGAGATTTAATCATTGATGTGGAGCTGCAGCTTTCTTAGGTATTAAAAAAAAGGGTGTGACTTACATTAAACCTTACTGAAACCCAGAATTACTTCTAAATGAATCATCGGCATCTTTATGAGACCAAACTTTTGAGCTGAATTTGTGAAATGAGGGTTTTGTCCCCAGTGGTATGCTGCCTACTGTGACAAAGTCTTGAATACTGAGAGGATGGTGGAATGATGAGTTATTTTAGCTAGGACCCATTATGTCCCTTTATTTTCCCATCTAAATGGGATTTTTTTTGATTTTTATTATAATTCTGTAGGTATTTAAGTGATTATCTTCTTGTTATGGTCATAGGTGTCTACAGTGACTTCCTGTGAATTTTCTAAGTGCTAATTCCCCAGAATTTCTACTTGGGGGGGGGGGGGGGGGGG
>NW_020799099.1:20422607-20703132 GCF_003259725.1 Athene cunicularia | reverse complement strand
GGGGGGGAGGACACTTTTATTTGGCTTTATCTAGTATTTCTTTTCGGTGTAAGATGTGACCTTAGCATCCTTTTATATTTATATATACAATAGGAAATTCCTAATTAACTTTTTCATCATTGTACTAATTAATCTCTTAGAAGACTGGAAAGTGATACAGTTGATAGAGCTCATTGAAAAAGTTAAGACCATTAAAAAATGATAAGAAAGTACGGATTGGCAGAAAAATGTTTCATTTCAAGCCTAAAGTATTCACAAATTTGAGATACATTTGACTAATAGTTTCAACTAAATAAAAGCAGGATTTTTGAAAATGAGTATAACTTGTTCTCAGTAAAATGTAAATATTTTTCTTTTGAAATAACATTTCTGTGTAAACATTGACCTAGCTCTAAGCAACAAAACCAAAATTACAATGATTTTAAGCAGTAAATATTCTAAAAAAGAAACTAAATCCTTTGGGCTGAACAATATGTGTTCAAAGTGACATTTGCAGTTTGACCAGGATGCTATTGGAGGAAGTTTCTATAGCTTATTTAAGCTTATTTCCAATTTTTTTTGTTGTTGTTTAGTCACCAAATTTGAAAATTCCTTATGTGTTCAACCTCAAGCTTGGACACCCCTTTTTTATTTAAAGAACCCCCAAAACAAAACCACAAAAAACCTAACGATGACAGACATAAAGACAGACTATCCAGGGAGAAGTATTACAGAGGTGGGAGTGAAAGACAGATATATGAAGCACACAGCATATATGTGAAACTAGACCATGGAAATTTTAACTGACTGCTTTTCGAGGTACCTTGGTATTTCCATGTGAACTCCTCTGTGTGAGGGTCTTCTCTTACTTGTATGGCAGTATCATTGGTGACACTGTGTTCTTCAGGGAAAATGCATTTGCAGTGCTACTTTTCAAAGCTATTTTCAAGTTAAACAAAGCATGTTCCATGCCAGAAATGCAGATCATTTAGTAGCTTTCCTCATACAGAAACTCCTAGGCATCTCCTTTGATGAGCGCCCTGCGGGAGCGGGGAACACTTGCCTTATAAACAAACACAGCCCAAGGATGCCGGCCTGCTGGCTTGCGAAAATAACGTACACAGAGGCAGGGTAAATAGTTTACATCTCCCTCAGCCTCTGGGTTGTGTCACAGAGCTGCTAGTTGAAACGAGCAAATCTGCTGCAGCCTAAAACGTGGTCTCTGGAATGGGAGTATGGAGAGGTTGTGCTTTAGACAGCTTTTCATAGTGCAAAAAAATTTCTACTGGTGTTCAGTGGACCATGGCTGGCCGAAGAACATCACTGCATCTGGTTTTGGCAACAGACATCAAAACAGTACACAGGGTTTGAGCATTTCAGATATTGTGTCCTATTTTTCTTTGCAAAGCGCAACTGGGAAAGGAGTAATTTCCTTCTAATTCATATCTTTATGAACCACAAAATGCAAAAAATGAAGAGCATATCCAAAACATGGGAGTATATTATATGTCACCTCTCCTTTACTGCCTAAATGTTAGCTCTCTGCCCAGTGTTCTTAGACAAAGGAGAGTGAAAGATGCTTTCGAAATATTTAGATATTTTGGAAAGATGGACCCAGAAAATGGTTTGTTATATCTGAAATATGTATCAGAATAATGTGGGAGGAAACTTTGGTGACTAAATTTTGACAGCCAAAATGAGAGGAGATCTACCCTAAATCCTTCAACCTCAGATTTTTCTTTGTTTGCAGCTTAATTTCAGATAGAAATCTGATCTCTGGGGATTATTTACATTTAAATTTGCATTGTTTTGATTTTTTTTTGTAACAATAATCTCTACAGTTTAGGGAATTCCCAGCATACATGGTTTGGAACTGGAAAACGAAGAGGTCCCTCAACCAATGGCCTAGAAAATTAGGAGGGGAGAAACACCTGCATGTCCCTGCTGGCTGAGGAATTTTGAAAGGGGTGTTTCTTTTGGCAAGAAGAACTCCCTAGTTGGGGTCACTGTGAAGTGGAGTCCTTTGACCATATCCTAATTGCTGTGGGGAGTTGAGAAGTTCATAAGCAGGGCTAATTGCTCAAACACATTGTCCTCCATCTCTTCTCCTTGAATGAACCCCTAGAAACCTTTTATTGAGATAAAGCTGAGTGTCAGCCTCTTGAAATCTGATGGCTGGCTTTATTGAGGAAAGGCTGGCGACCACCTGTCAGACAATCCTATGATGTCGAGAGATTTTTGTGACCCTCTGCTTGGGCAAGTTTGAAGGAGTATCGAGTTGACTTTTTCCAGCCAGGCCAGAAAGGAGACGCTGGTGAGATGATTCGTGTTTGCTGTAGGGCAAATTAGACAATGGATATAGCCCATTGACACACAGAAACTTTAGGAAGGGCAAATTCTTTGGTGATGGAGAGATGTTTCTATGGGAAATTTTCTATTGCATCTGTCCTATAAATGTCTCCCTAGTTCTCCCCACATCTCTAAGATGAATGACTCATGGATATTTTTCAGTGTGTTGCCTTTTTTTTTTTTTTCTTGTTCACATATTTAGTTTGAAAGGTCTCTAAAAGAAGCATACAAAAGAAAGAAAATATCTGTTTTACTAGACCTTTTTGAACTTGTGTAAGAAATGCAAAATACAGATGGAGTAATTTGAATTTGCCAGTTTCTTGTAAGCATGTCTGAGAAGCATGGGAGTTTTTGCTTTTTAATTTGGCAATATTTTGGTTTGAGCTATTCTAATAGAATGATCTCTGTAAAGTACATCTGGTCCTTGCTAGAAGTGTGCTGAGCCCCATTTTGCCACCATTGTTATGGGCAGAACTTGAATTTGCCTTTGGCAGAAACAAAAACTCTTGAGAGTGCTAAGAAGGAGCAATTTTGCAGGGAAGGGAAAAGGTGGTCTTAAAACACTTGATTAACGTTATTGCTGAATCTGAAAACATTTTATACTCGTGAAGGGAACCAGAAATATGATGCTAGAATACTGTTGTTCCTAATAATCTTTTTCTGAATGCATGTGAGGTTTTAAAGTCAAGGGTTTTGACTTCTTCCCAAGGCTCCCTAGTATTTCATGGGCTGCAGAACAATGAATGTGAAATCCAAAAGGGACCCTATAAATCTATTATGGTGCATGTTGGGCTTGGTGTCACCTTCATTTTTAACATCACAACTCGGTTTATTTTCAGGGAGACCTAAGGCAAGAAATGGGAATTACTTCAGTACATAAATTTTTAAATTGACTTTCTCTAACTGAGAGAGAAAAAGTAACAGGAATTCTACAGATATGAGATCTTGCTTTCAAATCCTTAACCCACTGGAGGTGATGGCAAAACTAACAACACTTGCAGTAGAGCCAGTATTTTGTTCTCTAGCTTCAGGATTTTTAAAGGGTGAAGATTTGAGATCATGTCATCTATTAGAGATGTACTAACAGTTTGCAGAAATCACTGATTCTCTCCTGAAACATAGCCAGCCTTGGAATTGAATACGCTCAATTTATTAACTCTCATCAACAGTGTTGTAGAGGATAAAAACTGAGGAAGTACGGTTGTTTTTATCCTGAGTGTAACACATCCTACTGAAAATGCAGCCGTCAGGAAGTAGAATAAATTATAAAGTGCTTTCTTATGGATATCTGATGCCCTTCTTTAAGTGTAGCTTCCCAGGTTTGTTGATTGATGACAGCTATTGTCATATAAGAAATTCTTCTGCTGAGTAACAAAAATATATAGTTGATTGTACAAGTAAATGTTTTTTTTCTCTCAGACTGTATTCTGGACTTTTGTGAACATAAATTTATTAACCTCATACTTTCAAGTACTTTTCGAAAGGTTTGTTCTTGCTTATTTTGAGGTGAGGGGGAACTAACATTTAATACAGAAGTAATGTGTATAGCCTGCCAACACTTCCACAACCTCCAGGCTTGATGTTGAGCTTCGTGTTTTTCTCAGGCTAGGAAGTCAGGGTTTAAAACTTCAGTTTTAAGGCAATTTTCAAGATAAAGGTAATAGAGAGTACCCATGACATTTACACACACACACACCCCGACACCCCCCATCCCCACCCCCCCACTACCTCTTACTTTTGTTGATACCACCCAACAGTTGGAATGCTTGCCTCGCAGGTCGGCTCTTAAAGAGGATCCTACAACCATAGCTCACTATCAATTTGGCAAACATTATTCATAGTTGTAGCTGAATTTCCGACTGGCATTCTTCGGTTTGTGCCTTCTGTGTTACATGTCCTTTTTGTTGGTGACTAAAGTAGGCATTGCAAATACGCAGAACTGCAAGTGCAGTATTCTAAATAAATTATTTTTGAATAAGATTAGTTAATTACTTATAACCTAACTGTGGTATATTTTACAGAAGAAAATTGTTGAACTGACCTATTTTTTTGATGCCATGCATATTTAAGCATTTACATTGATTTTCTGATTAATGTATTACTGATCTTTTAATTGTGTTTTCTTGGGCATGGTGGTAACTTATGAATTCTGTTGGGGCAAATCAGCTGCCCTTTTTTGAAGGATTTCTCTGTATCCTGGGCATGGAGATCAGCCTGGTTCTGTAGCTCACTGAGATGGTACTTCTGTCCACCACCTGAAGTCCAAGGGGAAGCCACTTCAGAAAGGAAAGCAGTGTAGAAATACCAATTATTACATGTAGGAAAGTGTGTGAAAGTCTGTAGTCATCACATACATGCTTAGAAACTGGTTATGCCCTTTTCCTTCTCCCATCTGGCTGCAACTCAGTGATACTGGACTTTTTATCTGGTATGGTCCCCACCCAGGAAGGGGCTTTAGAAAATCATTATTGCAGAGTTGAGTAGGGAATTGATTTAGTAGTGGTGCATTAGAAGAACAGAAATAAGAAATACAAGTTGGGAGGGAGTAATTTCAGATGACTTTATAGGAAAATAATATTCCCTGTGCTTATGTACAGAATATCCAAATACTTACGCTTTAGTTAAGGTTGATCGGACCAATAGTTGGGCTGTGTAGCATGGAAACAACCTCTTATTTGTCAGAGACTTGACCACCAACACGTTCTTTTAAGATTTCTGCTATTTTATAGAAGAAAGCTGACTTCTTATATTTTTTTTTACCCTATATTTGGCATCTATTCCCTTACATATTCTGATGGAAAATGTTGCACAATTCATGCATTTAGTTATGGTAACAGCATTTATAGTGAGTTACAGTACATTACATTAATGAAGAAGTTTAATTTTACATCTTTACCTAGCTATAAAATAAGCTATTTTATACAAATGAAAAGTTGAAAGCTTGGGAAAATATTTTTCTTTCTCTGTGAAATTACACAGCATCTCAGTTTGAAACATATTTGCTGTAGGCCCCTTGTTCTTATGACTTGGAGTATTTTTAGAGATTGACTGTAGCTGAAAGAAATTAAACTTCAGCTGGATGACCATTTCCATCTATTTAAAACAGCTAAAAAAAGAAAATGGAAATAAAAAATCTAATTTTGATTTTTTAAAAATTCACATCAATGAGCATAGCCACCTCCTAGCAATTTCATGTGAGGTCTCTAGAAGACATACACTATTGTGGTTTTTTGGCATTAATTGTAACTTCTCATTGACTTCTGATGAAGTCAAGGTTTCTAATTCAATTTTAATGGGTTAATGGAAGCTTTGTGAACTTTAGATGGGATCTCAGTTGAAATAAGTAGATGGTGGCCTCTGAGTTTTTATCTGGGCCTTCTCTAAAAAGGGTACCAATTCCCCCAAAACCAAACCCCAAATACTTCATCAAGGAAGAGAAGGCAGCTTGTCATGTCACATCGGAGGGCTGTTGCCTGTCTCTAGTTTGCTTTTCCTTCTCCTCAGGGGTAGCAGTGCTCCTCTTGCCCTTGTTCTGGTCAGCAGGAGTCATTTTGGGGTGCTTTCTTAGAGGGAAACCTGGGAAGGGAGAAGGGTGGGCAGGACACACGAAGGTTGCCCTCCTGTAGAGGACTGTGTGGCATTGCATGTGTGCTGGCTGTATGGGTACGTACCAGCTGGGAGCAAGCAGTGACTGGTTCAGGATTGGGAGTCCGTATTGCATGTGCTTTTTAAAGGGATGTGAAAGTGAGGCAGGTGCATGGAGACTGAGGAAGGAGTCGTGGTTTTGACATAAGTCATTCAGGAAGTGAGGAGAACATAAGTGAAAGGGCAGAATATCAGGGAGCTCCTCAAAGCATGGGAAAGTGGGAGGAGTGAGAGGCTGGAAGAGAGATCAGGTTAAAGATGAGAATAGAAGAAAGGCAACTGAGAGACAGAGGGAGGCAGTCCAGGGAAATATAAGTGGAGGAAAAAGAGTTTTTGTAAATAAATTTACTTAGTTTATTTAAAAGAAAATTCAATGAAGAAAGACACAAATATATAAAAAAAGACTGAGAAAAAGAAATGAAATGCTTAAAACATTACGGAGGAAAGTAGGTTGAGGGAAAACAGGAAAGAAGAGATAGTGATTTGAAGAACAGAAGAATAAATTATGGGTAACATTGGTTTATTTTTGTTTATAAATGGGGTGAAATATGGTATTTAGATTTTTCTTTTCAGCACAGTAGGGAGGGCATAAACAGTCATTCTTGCTGTGCTTAGCACCACGTGGTCATCAGAGCCCATGCATGAGACAGTATTGCAGGCTTTGTCTCTCTGCAGTACGGTCTGTAACTGAGCAGTCCGGTTTCTTGCATAGGGCTGTTGCTTTGGCTTGTTCTGTAAGTCTGTTCATAAACAGCAATTTTTATTTAAGTCCCTTATTTTTAGTTAGTTGCATGTGATCAAAATGTTTTACCACAGACTTCGTGCATATGTGAAGAGTGGCTATGAGAACCATAGCTTTAATACTTACACTGCTTATATTGACTTTACCATATTGAATAGTAGCAGTATTTTCAATTTCAAATAATTTCATTTTCGCAGTGATTTATTCAGTGTAACTAAGTCTTTGTTCCTTCAATTTGGAGCCCTCATGGGCTGTTTATTTATTGATATAGTTTAGATAGAATATGTATTTTATGAATGTAATATATAAATAATATTTATTTATATTTCTTAAAATCCCTACTAGCTGGAATTGAGCTGGCCAAAGACTGTGGCTTGCCTTCTCGCGGTTCTTTTGCCTGTATTTCCTTTTCCCAGTGTCCTTATTTCTGGCAATGCCTTTTGGCATTGTTTTTACATTAGCAGGCAAAAGAATCACTGGAAAACATAGTACTGTTTTTCTCAGAACAAGAAATTTAAGGTATAACTGCTTTAATCTTTTCAGGATTGTTATTAGAGGGTGCAGTAAGGATAGGCAGATATCCTCTGGCTGCGTCTTCTTTCTGTATTTTGTTATCCTCTGCTGTATTTGGAGTTTCCGGCCGTTCAGGACAGTCTGGATGGAGCCGGGGAAGAAGGAATGCCTGCAGATGGTATACATGTGCCAGTCCTGTAATAAAGATTTTCATCTACAGACCAGAAATGCTTTTAAGAGAGCGTTATTGTTTGCATCAGTGATTTGCAGATGGGCAAGGTGCATCATGGAGCGTCTGAAATAAGGTCACACAGGTAGTCATCACTTGAGAAGAGGATCCACTTTTGGTTTCTGCATGTCATAACCTCACTTTTATCCTATTCTGCTTTGTAGGGTGCTCTTTTTTTGGGGTCCACGATAAAGCTAGGTGAAAGCCTGTTCAATTTTTTTTAGCATTTTAATGACAATGGCTATTCATTTTAAGAGAACAGAGTCTATGTGATCCCACTGAAGGCAAAAGGATTTATCTAGAGAAGGGTACAAGGAGCCATTTCAGGAGCATGAAGAATTAATTGCAGGTCCAAGAAAATACCTGCTTTAGGAATACTGTCCTGTTAATTCACTGGGGCTTGCCTGCTTGCTGAGTCACCCATATAAATTATCAAATCCTGCTTGGAGAGTAGTCTATTTACTCAATATTTATTTATGGGAACAGAACCTCTCTATCTTAATTTCTGTGCCTTTAGGACTTTACTACCATGTGATGAAACTGAATATTTTTATTGAATCTATTGTGTAGTGCCAGTAGACCTGAATAGGAGAAATGATCCTGGAGAGAACATAAAAGGAGGTTTTTTGTTGGGTTTTTTTTTTAGATGGGCATAAAGGAGTTCAATATTACCAGAAAAACTGCTTTGAACAATGCTGATAAAGAAGAGGTTTAATGAGGCTGGGGCTGTTTGCGGAAAATTAGTCCGCATTAGGGTAATATTCCTTCAGGGAACGTTTATAATGCCTGCAGGAATGTGTGTGTGTGTGGATCAGATTCCGGCACAACCTTGCAAGCTTTCAGCAGCTGACGCATGGTGCACCTGTGTGTTCCCCTGTCTGACCTCAGAGCTGGATTGAAAAGCTCTGGCATCTGGAAGATTTCTGCGAGAAAAGATCAGGTTTTTAATTTTTGTGACCCAAAAAAATTTCCGTCTTGATGCTTAGAATGCCTTGTATTTTACATCTTTTTAAAGGATACTGGAAACTATTTTGTGGATGTGCTTTTTAGTGGTTTTGGGTTGTTTTTTTCTTTTAATTTTATTAAACTGGTATCTTAAAGATCTCATAGAGATATGTCCAAATAGATGAATCGTATCCTGCTAAAAAATTTGGTTACTTGGCAGGACTCGAGAAAATAATTTCATACTCTGTTGCTTATCTCAGTAAGAATGTTCTCCCTAGCAAGTGCAGATTCAGGCATGACAGCTTGGGCATTTATCTCATTTGCAGAGGTCTCTGATAGCATCTCATTTTCAAATTGTGGTGATTTGGAGCTAAAATGTAAATCCTGCTGTACAAGGATTGCCATTTCATAACTTTGTAATTCGTAATCGGTATCTGCGATAGTAACCTGCAAATTGTAAGGACATGTAATTTACATTGTAATAGTAATTAACTGTTTTGCAATTACACTTTGATTTGTATTTCTTTATCAAACATTGCAGAGTGGTTAAGCTGTGCTGCTTATGAACTTCCATGTCAGTAATTTCGTGGTATAAAATTGTGCTTATTCCTTTTTGGAATTTAGAAGTCGCTCACTTTGGCATCTGTAGCTTATTTCTTGCAATCTACTTAATTGAGTAGCTTCTCTGTTTATCTTAAAATGCAGATAAATGGCTTTCAGACCAGTGTTTATAGCTTAATAGTTCCTGAAATAAGAGTCAACATTATCTCCTAGACTCTACCAGTCATAACTAATGATCCCTCTGCTTACACTGTTGAGCAAGTCAGGAGACACTGAACTCTGCAGAGAGCAAGGGCCCTGTGCAGTGGGAGGATAGTTTGTATGTGATGGCGCCTAGTAGACAAGGCTTTCATGGCTCAGTAGTGTTAATTGGGAACTAAAATTTGTCCTCCGCCACCTCTAACCTCCCATCACTGAACTACTCTTCTATGAATATGGATACGAACCTGAGGCTGTGTTGATAGCATGCAGTAGTCTCACTTCCCTCGTCGTTTAAAGTAAATAATATCAGTTTACTCTTATATTTGCTTCAGTTTTACCCATCAGAGCACATTATGCAACATGAAATCTCTGCAGAAATAGGGGATATTTTTAATGTTCCAAACATCACTGGCAGGCAGCCTAACAGAGGCATTGTGTTGAGGGCTGAAAGAGGATGAGAAAATAATTAGGCAGCTGGCAATTACTATATTTTGCCCTGGGGCTTTTTTAATGACATTTTAATGTATTAATGAAAGTAAGATGCCTTTTTTATATTTTCCTGACAAGTCCTTTGGCTTGTTTCCTGAATAGGGGGTGGTAGGCTTTCCTTTGTAGTAGGGTTAAGTGCATGCTTCATGAAGGGAGGGGGCAAAGAAAGAAAAAAGGAATAGATTTACCATCCATAAGAAATGCTATATTATTATTACCTTGGGAACAAAAATGGCTTGTTTATCCATGAAATTTAAATAGCATGGGGAGAAACAATGCCTCATGGCGTTAAGCAGTAATACTCTTCTGTACTTCTGTCAGCTTGTCAATACACTCTTTTACCTGAGATTTTTTTAACTTGTAGGAGGAGTATTTATTGGAAATTACAAATATAGGTGTTGTGAGATGGATATTGCCTTTGAAGAATTTCAGCCAAGACAATGTGCTGGTTTCAAATGGCAATCCAGCAGCCAGCTTTTGCTGGCTTTAGGTGGATTTTAGCTAGTGATATACAAAGCAGTCTCCATACCTAATTCCTGTGTCTCCACAGCCATCTAGTCCACTGTTTTCAAAAGCTAATTAAATGTAAACATTTAGGTGGGTGACTGGTTGTAAAAGGAGCTGTATATGAAAGCTGTTCCTA
Source organism: Athene cunicularia (assembly GCF_003259725.1). Taxonomy (NCBI): domain Eukaryota; kingdom Metazoa; phylum Chordata; class Aves; order Strigiformes; family Strigidae; genus Athene; species Athene cunicularia. Next base: position 20,692,836 of record NW_020799099.1, on the reverse strand, counting down.
CTGAAAGAAGCTTACATCAGGCTTGTTTATGCTTCAGCTTCCATGTTTTTAATTGTTTTTCTGAGCTTTCACATTATTTTAAAACTAGGCTTTGAGCTTTGTATTGGCTGGAGAACAGCAGGCTGGTATAGAGCACAGTCTGGGTAACACCACCTAGGGGGCAAATGCCACACTGTACAAAGAAAGAAAACTCAAAACACTACTTACAGCTCTGAAGGTGTTTTTATTGGACGTTCCCATAATGGACTGCAAGAGACTCGAGGTAGAATAAGCAGTATGCCCTCAGAGAGTTGAAGAGGAAGAATGTGATGGCTGCCAGGAACACCACCATACGGTTCAAGCAGTTTCTAGCAGGACCATATTACAACATTGCGTTGACAGAACACTGCATGTCATGTATCTTTTTCACATGGTATGCATGATCTTAGCATGTAACAGTAGCTCTCCAATCTAGGGATGCAGTAGACCAAACAGCATGGAGGAGGAAAAAGTCAACCTTTGCCTCTACTAGTATCAAATAGCTTTAAAACAGAATGTGTAAGGTTCCAGAAAAGGAAATAAGTATTTGCAAAGACCATATATGCAAATTTTTTGGAAGAGGAAATTGGAGGCAACTTTTTTATTTTGATGCTGATGTTGCATAAAGTATTGTTTCTTACCTTTTCCTCTGTAGATCAAATCAAATATCCAGATACCTGTCTGGTTATTTCACTAGCAATCACACTGGTTTCACTCAGCATCCTGAAGGGTCAGCCCTTCTGTACAAAAATCAGTTAAAAGTTCATATAGTTCCAGATTAGTTTTGAGCATTTTCTCATAGGAGTATAGCTCTTTTTTGTTTGGAAACAATCCTGTTGGTAAACAATAGCAGCATTAAACCTTCCAATAAGGAATTGGGTGCATAGTTTTGAATGTGCTGATAGCTCTTATTTTCATTACCAGTTTTGAAATGTGAAATTAGGTTAGGTAATGATGGAGCAGAAACTGAAGTACCATTTTGAGGAGAAAAGCATTTAAGTATAAAATGCTATGAGAATGTTCTGATTGCAGTGTCTAATGTTTCCAGCTTAATATCGGAAAGAAAAAAGCTGATTGGTAACAGGAGCTGTAAGTCATCTTTAACAGTTATGTACAGCATGGAAATGATAGATATTATGTGTTACACGAAGGGAGTGTGATACATTAAATGACCATATTATCTGGAATAAATGTTGATTACCAGATTACCTTTTCCTTTCATTAAGGTTACAAGCTAACTAAATTACTTCAAGGATGTAAAATAATAATCTGTGATGGTTTTCTTAAAAAAAAAAATAATTCTTATATATCTGTGCAGATCACAATTACAGGGAACTTTTAACAGTGGTTAGTCAACTTGTAAGACAACTATCTGGATAATTAATTACTCTCCACTGTTATGTCTCTACCTTGGAGTGAAATTCTTGCTATCTTTCCATTAAGGGACAAATTTTGCTGTTCTTTGTATATAGTTTTTGTCAGGTTTCCTATCTTTTATTTTTTTTGTGATGTGCTATACTATCCTGGTAGCAACTTCATGACCTCTTTGGTGGCCCTTTCTCTGGAAAAAAAAAAATTAAAAAAAAAAATCACAAATTGCTGGCCATACACCATCTCTTGTAGTAGTCTGGTGTCTATCGCTTTTTTTTTTTTTTTGTTTTGCCTATAAAGTAAACAAGATGAAGCCTAAAAACTATTGAAACTTTCCGGTGGTTGTGCTCATTGGAAAATATGTTGAGTTGGATAAATGAGAAGTCAGGCTGCTGTGCTGTATCCCATATTGCAGGTAGACCACTTTAAAGGGAGGTGGGGAGCAGAAGGCTCTGGCTCCAAGTGTGCATTTCACAGACTGACCTTGTAAAACTGCTATCAACCATCTGGAAATAGTTACAAATTCTGTATTGCTCAGAATCTTTATTTTATTTGTAATTCCAGGATTTTCTTTTTTCTTCCACCTTTCTACTGTTGTATCCTATGTAGCCTGAATATCACTTTGTGCCTGGCTGAAATAATACTGTTTGCCAGCTTACAATCAAAGGGAGTACAGAGAAAAACCAGCTGAGCCGTATTAGAAAGAGGCAGTCTGGACTACATTTCTTTACTGCTGAATAACATGCCACAGGTGCAGGATTAGCCCAGTGTACGGTGCTGTGTTTGCTTAGCGGAGCCCCCCGAGCTGCCCTCTGCCTCCTCACATGACTCTCATCTTTGGGGAATCTGGCAGCGATGTAGCAAGCCTGCGGAAACCCAGTGTAAGTAGAAGGCTTAGCTTTTCAGCTCACAGAGCACTTGTGTGCCTTTTTTTCCTCCTCACCCCCCCCCCCCCCCCCCCCCCTTTTTTTTTTTAATTTTTCTTTAGTTTTGAAAATTTTTTTTTGAAGACTGGTTTGAGCAGAACACTAAAGAGGCTAAAAAAACCCCAAAACAAATCAGTGAAGTTTAGTGGCTCTTGCAGAAATGTCAAAGAGGGAAATGTGTCACTGAAAAAAAAGCAGCATCGTTGGTGTGCTGGTGAGATGTGGGGCTGCCCCGTGGGGCAGTGTGGACACACCTGCTCATGATGTGCACTGTCTTGTGTTTGAAGCTTTAATTCTTGCAAGGGGGGCACACATTACTGGAGATTACCAATTAATTTTCTTGGACTGTGGGTCAGAGTTTGTATGGTGTCCAGGGTCTTCCACAAACCTTTAGGTGCACTTTGGTTAGTTTAATTTTAAGGACAGAGGTGGCAGATTTACAGATAAAATACTGCAGATAAAATACTGCAGATAATATATTTCCTATTCCCTTTTTTGGGGGAGGAATGAAGAAAAAAAAAAGGGATTTTCAGAAGACCCGGTTATTGGTATTCAGCCTGACAGGAATTTTAAAGGATGTTTCTCTCCTTATCCTGAAATGTGCTTTTATATTAATCTTTGGATTTGAAGTTAATTTAAAAATAAATGTATTTCAAATAATAGACCAATTTGTTGCCAGGTTTGCATTTTGAGAATAAATTACAGAGTTGGACTGATTTTAGCCTTAGCACTAGATACCTTTCTGTCTAATTTTAAAGGTACTTTGGCAATATATAGTGCATGTGTATGTCAGTAATGCTTATTAAAATGCTGCGTCTGTTCCATACGTCTTAAATATAAGTTAATTGGAAAAACAGAAAAATAATAAAAGCAAATGTACTTTCTCTTCTAAAACTTTTAATCACTGTTTGTATATGCCTGGTTGCAAAAAACCCCAGAACTCAATTTCACATTTGACCAGAATGTTTTCTTGCTTCATACTCTGTAGAGAAAGTCTAAGGAGAGAAAGGTGGTCACATGGCTCTTGAAAGCTCCTGGTCAAGAAGAGCACGTGGGATACAAGTTTTAAGGGTGTTTGCAATTCACTTTTCTTTCTTAGACTTTGAGGTGCTTTATGAAGTGCATTTGTGAAGATGTAGTCATATGATATTGGAATAAAGCAAAGGAAGCAAACCCAGGGGGGCTGACAGCCGGTTCCTTCTCTTCCAGAGAATGGAGTGGGGTGGGTGAGTGTGGCAGCCTGCCAGTGGGGACCGGTTGAAGGTTTGGCGGCAGTGTCATCGGGCACAGGTGGCATGTGCCTCCTTCCCACCCAGACACAAGTTCAGCAGATGCTTTGAAGCCTTCAGACAGGGAAGTGCTTTTAGGCTACTCAAACACTTCAGGAAAACCGTAACGCTCATGTCTGCAGTCAAAATGGATTATTGTTGTTCCATGCATGCAATTAATTTTTGTTTGCAATAGAGATGCTTTCCTCCCCCTTTAAATGAATTCTTTATGTTTTCTGTCAAAGTGAAAAAGTCTGCAACACTTTCTGTTGCATTTGGTCATGCTTGCAGAAGATATGTTTGTGCCTCAGCCCTCCTCTGCAAACACAAAGATCTTCTTCATTGCTTATGATTTCTACATATGCAGTTCAAATCCCTACTCCGTGTGTGTGGTGAGGCCAACAGTAGCGGCAGTCAGTTTGATTCACTCCCTGCCTTGGCAGTTGAACAGGGCAAGAATTTATACTGCCAGTTGTTCAATTACTTAAAACACTGCTTGGCCTGGTGACCTGGCAGGGTGGCATTTGCCTCCAGGAAGAAAAATTCTTGCAGTTCCTTGAGTACTGCATTCAGCAGTTAGTTGCTGAGTGTGTTGTAAACATGTGGGATGGCATCTGCCCATGAAAAAATCATCAAAATATACTAGTGATTTTTTCAGACACTTAAATAATCTGTTCTTCTGGTAGATAGACAAACACTTGAGGAAAAGTGGGGAGGGGAGTTGGTAGGAAACATCACCATCCCACTTCCCATGATTTGGGAAGCATTTGTGATAAGCTAATCAATAAAGCAAGTTTTAATAAAGTTATATATGTATGGCCATAACATTTTAAAAAGCCATTTAAAAAGAAAGTATGCTTATGCTATAAGATAACTATTTGTCAGTTTTGTTTCTGTGGATGTCTACATTGTTTAATTTATTCTTAGGAGAAGTGAGCGGGAACAACTCCGGTGTAGTAGGATTGAGAAAGGAGTTAGTGATTTATGCAGTAGGTTGCTCTTTAGGCCGAGCTGGGGATCCGTCACATCTACTCATGAACAGCTAAACCGAGGCATTTAGAAGGGCAGTGATGCCTCTGAATAATGTTGGCACTGTCTTCTGCAGGCATGGCATGTACACATGCTAATTATATTTTAACATACAGGTGCAGTCTTTGATGTTGGGGTGAGAATGGCTAGCCGATATTTTTATCTTCCAAGCACTAATTTTGTCTTGACCATTGGTATGGTGCTCTTGGGTTTCTTTTCTTTGAAAAAGGGAACAGGAGTGACAATGATTTATTAAACATATCTAAGAGAGCCACAGGGTCAAAGCTGTCTGTTGCTGTTTCTTTTAAATGCCATTGTCAGAATGCCTCAATCTAAATGTCAACTGAAACGATAAGAAGTAAAAATCTACAGCTTGCCCACTGCGATCTTTGATGCTTTCCTAAAGATCAGATAGCAAAGCATAGTTTAGGAGTAATAGTATCACATTGCATTGCTTCCTGTCTGTATTATTTTTTCCCTATTGCTAGTGTTCAGGTGAGTTTTTCAAGATTGCTTGTAGTGATGTTTGCATAATCTTCTGATGGTGGCATTTGGTGTTTTTTGCTTGGAATTACAAGTGTATGTGGGGTTTTGCAGCTTAAAAGCAGAAATAACTAGCTTTGGATGCTAAAAGCAATCTTCTTTTTTTACATAAAAATTTTCTAAATGAAGAGTGTGGCACAGACTCTGCTGTTTGTAGCTGAATATCCAGACTACTTGTTTCACATCTTTGTACCTGAAGTTCCATTCCCTGTTTTGATGAGGCGATGCTTGTAACTGGGAGATGAGGTTTTGCAGCTGGCATAAGTTTCATGAGTTTTTATTACATTTATTAGACATTTTCCCAGGATGTTGTTGAGAAAGAGATGAAAAAGCTCAGGTATGTAAAAGTGTTGAGACATAAAAATAACCTCTTTCAAAGAAACTGCTTCAGCAGTTTCACTGCAACAGTTAATTTTGTTTTCTGTGGTAAGGAATATTGGAAGTTCGATGAAGTCATGAGACTATCCTCTGATGTGCCTTTGTACACTGCCTATTTAGTAGCTTATTTTCTGTCTGAAGCTATCCTGCAAAGTAAATATAGGCACTTAATATAAACCAAATTGATAAATGAAGCAATATATTAAGTAATGCCACCATGGAAAACTTACATTTCTGCATGTTGTCTCACAAAGCTAGACTAGTGTGCCTTTGAAATAAATATCCCTTTCTAAGTATTTTGTGGTACCTTAAATACTAACACTCTGGGGAGATGAGAAGTGGTCTGATCTAGCTGCACCTGCATCTCCTCTGGTGATTTTTTTTTTCAAGTGATGGCCTGTTATGACTCAAAATCCTTGCAGGGATGAAGTCACAAGAATCAGATCAGACTTTGGATCTCACCTTAGTATTCTTGAGATACTTGCATCTCGCTGTTCCAGGTTTATTACCTGTGAGCCTCACACATGCATCAAAAAGTAATGCTTTTACACAACTGTTTGCAAAATGTTTGTTTGTTTTGAATTGTCCAAGAACACACAATTCAGAAAAGAATAGCGGAAGTTCCAGCACATTTTACCTTTGCTGTGTAAAATGTGGCTCTTGAAAAGAGATTAAAGAAAATATGTTGATGTCTTAGTGAGAATTATGTGACTTACTTTTTGATTAATTTTGCAAATATTAAAATCTTACTTACATTTTAAAAGCTTTTCATTGTCCTGGAACATTTATAGATGGAAACCAAAGAATTGTAGAAGATCAATTCAAGCAAGAGATTTGACAGAGTTGGGGAAATTCTTTATTAATGGGGAATTACAGTGGGTAGGGGTAGACTACTGACTGAAAGCTGGCAGGCTAAAACACTTTGCATGTACTTTCCTCTGGAAATTTTAACGATGTCTTTCTTTTGTGCTTTTTTTTCTATTCTGCTGCTACACTATCTCATGCTATGAAAAATGTGCTAACCAAGTCTCATTTTCTTCCAAATGCAAAATATGTCAAAGATTAACTGTGGATAGCAGAATGAGAGGAAACCAGGAAAAGTAACACTCAATCAAACTGTGATGTAATGGTGGACAGCAAATTACATGTGCATTTTCCATGGGCTATGACACCAAAGAATCCTTTGCATTTTTAAGGTGCGAGTAGTATGGTATGCATATTAATTTGAAGGGTCTTGTCTCAGTGGCTTTGTCACAGCTTGTTATATTCCATGCTGAACTTAACTAATTTAGCTAATAATGTCATGTAATTAAGATGGTTTAAACAGACTTTTTGGAGAAGGGCGCTTATCCCTTTCAAACCAAATGCGAAATAAATATGTTATTTATAGTGCTGTATACGTGTAGCTATATCAGCACTCAGTGGCACTTCTATGAACATGGACAGAAACTGTATTTAAGAAAACTACTTTGGTAGATGGTTTACAATTACGTCAGATTGTAAATCTTACTTATCTGCATTGTGAATAGAAGCAAAACCACCCAAAATTTTGAAATACACAGATGAGAAGGATCAAAGTGTAGGTTCTACATACTTTGGTATATAGGAAATCCAGCATAGGTGGGAAATGAAGCACGTAAGCCCAACAACGCTACATTTTTTTTAGTATGCCAGCTTATTACAGTGGATGTATATCAGGGTACAGCTATTTTCAAACACCACTTGATACCAACCTCAGTTTGGGCTCACTTGTGCAATGCATTCACACTGAAAATAAAATCATATTGTTTTCCTGTTTCTAGTGTTTTTACAGCAGATTTTGTTTACCGTGGTTTTGGATCAAAAATATGCAGGTCTCAGCATTTGACCTTTCCTTGAGTTTTAGGGTAGCCTTGAATATCCAGCAAAGGGAAAACTGTCATGATCTGTTTTTCCTTTTCTATGATTGTCACCAATAAAAAGTGTTTTACTGTTACCTCTTAACTATTTTATACAGTAGATCAGCCTGAGTTAAGAGGTATAATTTATTTCAACTTCTTTAACTGCACTGTGTTTTTGTTGCTGACTATTTGCCAAAAAATATCCCATGGAAATTCTTTTATCTGATGACTGCAAAGTACAGTGAGTTAGCAGTTAGTTATTTCCCTTTCCCTTAAATCATGAGATGGTATAACCCTGGCCTGCTTAGGAAGTCATCAGGCTGTAGTTTATGATATAGCATAGGAAACTCTAGCAGGGTGTTGCATGATTGTTTTGCATTTTATTAGAAAGTATGATTTGAGGAAAAGCACACTAACTATAGACTAGTGTAGGGTACAGATGAAGTAACCTTGTGGTTTAAAATTTCCATCCAACAGTTTTATTGAGTTGACTGATTTTCTTCTAAGGTTTGGGTGGATTTTTTTCTTAATTACTGTTCAGACACTTTTGTATGAGTGTACTTAATTTCCAGTCCAAAGCAGCAGTTGAAACAGCCATTCCACAATGCGCAAAGCATCGTAGGTGTGTGCCTTCTCTGAAGCAGTAAGCATTGCTCCCTGTCAGTGAGTGCTGTGGCTAGCCAAACATTGCTGTTATTGGCCTGGGAAAATGGAAGTGGATGGTACTGCATTAACCTGAGGCTGCAATTACCCTGTGTAGAAAGAGGAGTGAGCACAGCATTCTGATAGTTTTGGTTTTTCTTTTTTTTATGGACAGACTTGCTTGCGGCCCTTAGATTCTCTTTTGGGAAGAGCAAGTCTGCCTTTTACTCCTGACAAACCCATGCAAAGTCATGGAAGAGCTGCTTTTTCAGTGCATAGACAGCACACAAATCACACAGCTGTGCCACAGAAATCAATCTGTTAAGATAACTATTGCTAATTATTCATCCTCTGGGAACAGAATGGTTTAAGATTTGGACTACAGAATACAGAGCTTTTCACCTCCTACATTACTGGACTTTTTGAATCAGAGCAGGGCCCAAAAGTCATTACCATCTGATGGCTGTGGGCCGGTGTGAAATGAGTTGTTGGGCTTTATCCAGATTTTAGTGGAGAAATTCCTGTCCAAATAGCATAACTATGGCTACAGTTGGCAGGGGCTGGAGTACTTATTGGCAGCCATGGCAGAGAACTTGCGGACTGAACGTACACCAAGAGATGGGCTATCCTGATCAAATTTTTTTGCACCTACATGAGTCAATGAAAAGCTTAAATAGGTGATTTTTCTTCTGTGTGCAAGGTACCACTGTCTACAGACCTGTCAAACCAGTGTTAACCATCATTATTTAAAATCAAGATATAATTAATCCTGATTGTTACTTCAGTGTGATTATGGGGTGGGGATCTGTGATCACTTCTCTATCATTTAAAAAATATTATAGCAAAACAAACTGAAAAACCACAGAGTGGTATGTCACATGAGAAAGTATTTAGATGTGAAAGGTTAGTGCTCATGGATTATCACGAAGTCTAGGAGGGTTGGGAAGCAAAATGGAAGAATATGTCTAAGAAGGATTATTTGTTGGCATGGAGGTTAGTAGGGGTTTAGACTAGACATTAGTCATTCTCATGGTCATCCAGGGTAATGCTTTCATTTTACAGCACTTTATTTTCCTCATTTGCCTTTTCCTGGCTTCAGGATCTTTGTAGATGTGTCTGTCTGTAAAGGAGCTTAGGTGAAACCAAGCATGGAGACACACACAAACACATCTAGAAACATCAGTAATATGCTGCTGCTGAGCACACAGTCCCCATTCTCACGTAGAGATTCATAAGAGAGACCATCACATCACATCACATCACATCACAATTTGGAATGGTCCGAGTCCTATAAAGGAATATATTTCTCAGGGGCAGTACTCTGAAGAGATATAAAAGCCCTGCTGGTTGCCTGTCCTGGTGGAAGGTGCTTTGTACATGCTGGTGAATTTTAATGGAAGAAGGGATAAACTGAGAAAATGAATTTTGATGAAGGTATACCAGTCTGATGGCTCCCAACTCTTTTTGGTTAATTCCCTGATGCAGTCAGTAAGTTTCTCGGCAGACTACAGTAACCTTATTTGTGATTCCACTTTTTCTGCAGTTCTCCCAAGCTGTGCTCGGTTCATCAGGGATGGGAACCTGGCCATAAGCAGACTGCAACAGAATAGACCACAGCAGAGAAGCAGCCAAATTTAAACAGCCTGAAATCCCTTGCTTTCAGGGCACTTGGACATAGCTCCTTAGGAGCGCTTTCAAATCCCTAAGGGCTTCTAATGCCTAGACAGAGCCAGGGCTGCATGACCAACATGTGCTTGTTACAGCACAGCAGTAAATGCCAGATGAGTAGGCTGTTCACCATTTCAAACTGCATTTCACAGCTGCAATCAGGAGGAACTTTTTGCCAAACTGGAAGCTCCTGTGGGTTTGTACCTTCATGTTACATTCTGGGGAAGGCACAGCTGGAAATCTTTCTGATCTGAAGTCAAGCAGACATAGAAGATAAAAGAACTTGTTGAAACTCAACTCCAAGTGAGAGAAGAAGGGTTCTTGTATGTTCCACAGTCATCTGCTGGGTGAGGCATCTGAATTTCGAAGGCAAAAGATCTGCCCATTTGTTAGCTAGCAGCCAGGAATTTAAGGCATGAAAGGAACAAGAAAACAGAGTTTTTCTTTTTAGAAGATAGTAATGGACCTAATTGAAATTATCTTGTTGCTACCTCTTTTAGTTTTATTTGATTTAATGTATTCAACACTAAACTGGAATGATTTTACACTAGTTTTGACCCTGGGCATTAGCTGAAAACAAAATCCTAGGCTACATCCCTACTTAAAAACTATTGGAAAGTGTAAGTTTGAATGCCAGCCTATTTGTCCTAAGTTTTCTAAAAGCCGAACTACATTGCTGAATAGTAATTTTTGATGCTTTGATGGTACTTCAGATTTCTGATTCTAATTCAGCATCTCCCACCTGTCTTATTTTAACTAAGACCACAGCCATCTTCGGGATGTAAGCTGCTGTTGTTTATGGCAAGTTCTGCAGAAGCAGTTCATGATCACATCCTCAGTGAGTGATGGGCACAAATTGCACCAGAGTGTGACTGCCTTACACTTTTGTTGAAAAAAGGAATGACCTACGGTTGTGTGTATTATGAGGAAGGTACAGAGTTGTCTAAATTTAACATCTTCAGGCACTTTTAAGTGTGTAATTAAACCTTTTATTTTTTTGTGCTAGGTGTAAAATGCTTTTGGTTTTGCACTCCCAGCTGAGGAAAGATCCCTGCTGAAACTGTAGATAGTTTGTAGAAAGATCCATGGAAACTATATACAGAACAAACTGTTGCACTCAGTTGCCTCAAGGGATGGAAGTTCACTTTGTTGTGCCATGAATTAGAAGTTCACTCTGTTGTGTCATAAGCAGAGGTATGAAAATCCTTGACAGAAATATTGTTACCACTGAATGGGGAATATTTAATTAAGTAATACAGACAAAAATTGCTGATTGAAAGAGAATTTATGTAATCTCTAATCCTGTGACCCATGGAACAAACATCTGTTGATACTAATTTGTTGTACAGAAGGCTGCATTTCGAAGTATCATAATTACATTAAGAGAAACTAACTGCATTTTTTTCTTAATTTAAGCACCTATTGAGTCTTAAGGTACAGCTGTGAGTACACAGATACACAATGCATCTTGAGTGAACTAATTAATTTAGTTCTAATTTTGCCAAATACTAGAATAAACACTATGGGACTTCAACATCCAGTTGTGTCAGAAATCCAGATAGTATCTTGATGCTGAACACAAGGTTGACAAGCCCATAGTTTGTATGTGTCCTGTAACTAGCTTTCTGGTTTGACGTTAAGAGGTGAGCTAATCAAAAATCCAGTCGGTTTCAGTGGACTACATAGGTACTGAGCAAAGATCAAGACATATGTGTTTCGTATTTCATAGGTGTTCTAGTCTGATACGGTGAATGATTGTCTTTATATGCATCACCTTACTATTACTAATATACCTCTTATGCAAGGAATATGAAAGGAGTGGAAGGGCTATAATGTTCAAAAAGCTAGCACTTCTTTAAGTGAGCTATTATGTACAAAGCCTCACTTTTCCTACAGCTAACACATTTCAGCTTTTTCCTGGTTTGCTAGGGACAAGCTTGCACATCTCTTGTTACACTGAAGAAAACTAAAGCCTGTCTGCCAGTTGTTGCCAGTGCCTGTCCACTTGCAGGGCTTCCCTGCCAGATCTGGCAGAGGAAAGGAGGGGTGTGCAGCTGGGAGGCATGACACGCACGCTTGTGCTCAAGGGCACTGGCTGCTCCCAAGGAACCAGGAGCACAGGCCGGACTTTGTTAGTCCTATCTAAGGGCACTGGCTGGTTGAACAGCCTTGCTCTTCCTCCAGCGTTTCACTGCTTTCAGGACCTTGTTCTTGTGTCCGTTGTTGTTTCCCATCCAAGCCCTGAAGTGTAACTACTTGTTCCTATCAGCTGTACCTGTTTATCCACTCCATCTCTGTAGGATACACTTCCACGATATATCGTTCATGATAATGGTGGTTTGGGGAAGATTTTAATTAGAATCAAAGCAGCAGTTCAGAAGCCAATCAAAATAATAATAATAATGCCAATTGTTTCTAAAGATTTAACAGTAAACCAGGAATTTCAGGCCTGCTCTTCAACTACTCTGTTGGAGACAGCTGTTTGTAAACGACCCTTTAGTAAGATTACTTACACTGAAGCAAAAGGAAAGTGAGAAATTGCCAGTTTAAGCTTTTCATGCTGATCTCATTTTTGTCTTTGAAGCTTAAAATATTCACAAGCACTGAAAGCTGCTGTTTGTGAGTAGAGCTGAGGGGGAATGTCGCTTAAATAGCTCCTAGCCCATCACCAACATCTCTAGCTATACTCCACCAGCTCCATGGAGATTCAGTACTCTGGTATTTTTGGAAGTAATCTCTTCCATATATTTCAGGATTGTTCATGCTAAAACACATTCTTGCCTTTTACTTTGTTTATAGATTCATTTTTTTTTTTTTTTATAGAAAGGAACTTGTTTTCCAAGTAGTGCTTATGCAATTCAGTGACAGAAAGTGCTGTTGAACTTGAAAGAACACTTTCTGTTAAATCTTTATTAAATTGTATGCCCATGTTCTGCTCTGCCTGGAGTGTACCATAAATCCCATTCATTTTTATGTGGTTCAGTGGGTGTAGGTATGTGCCAAGTATAGAGACAAAGAAAACGTGAAGGTGTAACCAAGGATTTGGCCTGTATAATGCAATAGGGGAAAAGCTGAACTCTGCAGTCTGAAAAGCATAACATCTCTTTGGCAGCAGCAGAACTTGAACATCAGCACCTTTGATTTAATGCCACTGAGGCCCAATAAGCCTTAAACATGGTGACCATTTCAGAGGCTTCTACAGAAAACAGCTCTGTAGTGAATACCCTCTTCAAATAACTTTCTCAAGTTTTGATGAATAGAAATACTTTAAAGCCTTCATTCCAAATCTTGCAATACAGCCTAGAACTGTTTCTTTTTCCCCTCCCCCTTATATTTATAGCCAATTTTCTAGACAACATGCCCTTGCGAAGTTCTGGCAAGTTGAGCATGGAGACCAGAAAAGAAGATGGTGAGAGCACAGCACCTGCTCCTCCGCAGAAGAAGCTGTCCTGTCAGTGCCACCACCACTGTCCTGAGGACTCAGTCAACAGTACCTGCAGGTTTGTGTGATATATATTTGGTGGTGGAACACGGGAAAACCTATTTGTAGTAGCCCAGCAGTCCCAAGTTGGGTGTTAGTTTGTTTAAGTAGTAATATGTGAGTTGTTTATATATTGTGATTAAAAATCAGAGGTAATTTACCTAGGTATCAGCTACATATTTATATTTTTATGTTAGTGTGTTTAAATCTTTACTATAATACCTGTACTAATTCATTGCATATGAAATATTCTGAAGGTAGGAGTTTGCTTTTAAAGGTGCATGCAGTTAATGAGAGGAGACTTAATGGAGATATATTAAAATGTCAGTAAATGTTTATAAATTTATAATCACTCTCTATGGAACACCACTTATAGAATCCTGCTCTTGGTATGTGTCTTTGCAATAGCTGAGATATCTTATGTAGCTCCTCGAGGCTTTGGTTGTTTCCTTGCTTCCATGCTAAAAAGGAAGTTATCTTTTTCTTGAGGTGAAGTGTTGAGTATTTTCTTATACTGTCTATAGTCTTCTGTTTGGTTTTGTGTTTAGAGTACGACAACCTTCTAATTTGAGTTGGATTCTGCTTCCTCAGATCCTTCTGCCTCCCTTGGGGAGAGGCATGTCCAGCTGTGCATGGTCCCCTTAAAGGTTCAGCCTTGGTCAGTGTTGCACTGATACTGCCTGAAGCAGCAGAGGTAACTGAGGGTGCCCCTGGTGAGACCAAGCTGCTGTTCCCCCACCCAAAAGCAGCTCTGGCTGGACACAGATTATTGCTTTTAAATGAGAATAGTGGTCCAACACCTCTGTCTTAGCTTTGGGGGAATGCACAGTTTGCTTTAGCTGCAGCAAAATAGGGCTCAGTTCTTCACGTTCCACACGTGGAATTTAAAGTTTTGTGCTTAATTAGAGTGGGTAAGATACTGGATACACCATCAGCTATAGCCTAGCAGAGTTGTGAAAAGCATCAAAGCAGGGCATAGACATGAGTCCAGCTGGACATGCCAGTTGGATATGCAGTGCTGTTTGAGATGAGGCAGTCTAACATTGCGTCAGCTCTTCAAGGCAACACATTAAGAAGATAGATGGGGAAAGGCTAAGGTTGGCTAAGGTTGCTGAAGATACTGATTGCTCTGTCGGATTTTTGAGTCTTGTTTTGTAGCCTTAATTCTGCTCAGCCTGCAGCTTCACAGTGAAGTGTATCAAAGTTTTGATGACAGTTGTAAATACCATTTCCCCTTTCTATCCTCTTCCTTCAAATCCATGCTCTAGCCAGGAGTTAGACGTAACTACTTTCACGTGGCAGTCAGTTTAAAAAGCTGTAAAAACCCACTCTGATATCAATTTGCAGATCCCCTGCAGTGTGAATCAGCTGTTTCCTGTTCTGCCCAGCAAGAGTCACTGCTTTCACATGTGCTGTCTCACACGCAGTAACAGGGAAGTTGCAGATGACTTTTAAATCCATGAATTAGGACACCAAAAGGGGTCCATGTTAAGGAATCCACTGAATAAGGTTTATATCCCAGCTGGGTCAGCCTGCTGTTGCCCATTGCTTCATTGGCATCATTGACATTAAGTATTTTTCATGTTACCAGAAACTCATAATAAATGTCCTATTGTGCATTTTCCCCTCACTGCAGTACTTTAAGGAAACTCTGTTCAGAGTCCCCCTTACAGTGTCAAATACCAAACCTGGTTTTAGGTGTTAATGCCCAAGGATAGGCAGTTAGGTGGTAATAAAACACAAAGTTTTAACCTCTTTTGTCTTCATACTTTGCACATTTGGGCTTGAGTGTTTTACCTGAGTGATTTTTTTTTTTCCCCTAACTTAGACATCAAAATAATAATTGAAACTGGAATTTACCCATCAAATAATTAATCACTTTTCTGTCTGGGAAAATGGAAACAGTCAAAAGACTTGCATTAGAGCTACTCCTCTGTCCTATCCAGAGCTGTCACCTGAGCAGTATCTACCTTGCCATTTGCTCATTGAGCACAGCATAAGTGAAAAATTACTGAAGAGTTCGGAGTAATACAAAACAAAGAATTAAATTAACTTAAACCTAACTGATCATTATCTACTTCCCTCAGATATAGCCACTAAAAAGTCTTCTACGTTTTATATTTAAAAAAAAAAATTAACCTTTTGTCAGCTCTATCAGTCTGTTAAGCTTTGAGCTGTGCTTGAGCCTGCAGAGCTTGGATCTGCAAGCCCTGCAAGGGATGAGTGTTACGGATGCTCTCAAATAAACAACCAACCACCACCAAAAAAAATGATTACACAGTTAACTAGCTCTCCTTAAATTACAGGTTCGAATGTCCGTGAGAAGAGAACAGAACAGCTTTCTAGGGTTTAATGGCAACCCAGAATGCAGAACAAAGCCCCACTCCCTGGGATTGGCAACCCGAAAGGCTTTACAAAGCCCTGCTACCTAGGGTTTAACGGCAGCCCAAAACGCTCTATCACTCACCTGACAAGTGAGGGCTCTCAACCTCGAGGACCTGCTCAGGGCAGCGTCCCGACCCAAGGCACCTCAGGGAGTTTCCTTGGGCAGCGTCCTGACCCCAGGGGAGAGTCCTCGACCGCAGCTGCTGCTCCAGGGGACGAGCTCAGAATGGCTCCAGGGGACTCCACTGATCCCCAGGCCCAATCTGACCTGTGGTCAATGGCGGCTCCCATTTGCCAAAGGCCCCAACTACTGCGAGGCCCTGAGAGCAAAGGCAGCCCCGAGCAGCCAAGAAGCTCTGCTCTCCTTGGGCAGGTGCACCTGCCACAATGAGCCAGAATGTGCTGGGGCACCAAGGGCCTGGCAAAGCCTTGACATCCAAGAGATTCACAAGACATATCCATAGGCAGGGCTTGGGCTCTGGAGAGCATCACTGTCCCTACCAGGGCTCTCACCAAAGCAGGGTGTGCCTTTGTGGACTCAGGAGCAAGGAGGGCTCTAAAAGTTCAATGGGAAAGCATTTCCAGCTGTGGCTAAATTAAACCTCTTAGAATAAAATAGCTGGTCCTATTGCAATCGCGATTAAAACTATCTCAGAAAGAAGTCTGCCATCCCACCTGAAGATTTTGGTCTGCTACCACAGATATTTATCTAGTAAAGTGTAGATCCTGCCTGTAGGTACCAGTAGTCTGTGTTTATATAAAAATGAGGACATCTGGTGGCCATTTAAAATCCTCTCTGTGATTGTATTTTTAGAATTTTAAAAGTCAATATTCTTTAACCACATCTATATCAAATCCTCTAACAGCCTGTTGTGTTTCTATACAGAATTTCCCTTTCTTTATACTTCCACAGCTTAAGTCCAATAATACTCGGGGGAGCTCAGGATAACACTGCAGCTTAAAATGCAGATTGCTTTCTGTATCGACAGAAAAGCAGTAGCTCTAGTTAGAGTGTACTTTAAGAAATGGGACAATCCACAAGCACAAGTTTTGGAAGACCCATTACAGGGTCACCTCATCCAGAGAGGGTTTGTGTCAGGAAGCAGTGAAAGGGGACCAAGCCAGGAGCTGAGGGCTAGTCATATCCTCACCCACCAGAACCCCATTCCCCTAAGGGTACCTGAACACAACAGACATAGCTCCCTTGATGGCCCTTCACATGGCTGGTAGTGGTCTGGATCTAGGCAGGAGATGGAGCTGGAGACAGACACTCCTGTACTATCATTTTACGAGGGGTTAGATTCTCAGACCTGAGTTTAAATGGTGCCCCTGGTCAAGGGGTGTGTATGGGTGGGGGATCCCAGGTGAGGCCACTCAAGGCAATTGCAGTTCATTAGTGTGCTCAGGGCCCTGACAAGATTTTTGCAGAAGATATGTAATCCTCTGCTTGTGAAGCGTGTCTTAACCTTCAGTATGTTGAAACTTTATTCTTCTTTCTGAACATCTGTGGAATTTATAAAAGGCTTTCAGCAAAGAAGCTCAAAGCTGTTTTGAACACAACCAGGGCCCTGTTCTACTGTTCTAAGTTTTGTGTGTACAAAGTGAACGAACTGGCAGTTTTGTCTAATCATAATTAATTGCATATTTTAAAAAGTAGTATTAGATTTAATTGGCTTTGACAGTAATAGGATTGCAGTAAAGGCAGGGGCTGCTTAGGTACCTTGTTGTACTTTATTTTCCATTCATAAATAAATGCTGGCAGTTTTAAAGATTGAGCTGATAGAGTTCAATTTCTTATCTGTTGCCTACTGGTCAGGATTGTGTTTCTGCTCAACTGCCTTGAGGTAGCTTTGGTTATCTAAAGCAATTAAAAAATTAAGGGTTTTTTTCAGTGTTACCAGAGGTGATAATTCACTTGAGTGATGTTATTTTTGTTTTCTTGTTCTCCAGATGATAGTATTGAATTTTCTTTGTAATTTGATATGTAGAAGGAAGAAGACTTCAGCAGTGGACCAGAGCACTGAGTTCAGGCAACTTTTCTTCTAAGCAACTTTATTTTTTAGGGTAAAGTTGAACATTTTCTCATAAAGAGGCTATGTTGAGATCTTACAAGTTAGCCTTTCAAATTTTTTATGTCTATTATTATTTTTTAATGTAATTATTTATACAGGGTTGTACTGGAGGCAGTTAAGTCCCCTTTGAAGATTAAAACAAAAAAACAAAGGTCAACAGTGACAAATTCTTGCAAACTCCAGTCTTTACTTGCCCCCTCTGCCACGGCCATATGTCTCATACACAGCTCAGTAGGTTACTTTGCCCCAAGTGTTTGGAAGTGCAAAGTCCCCTTGCCATGCTTTTCAACTGTGCCTCGGAAATTTCTTGTTCTTAGCTTTGTTCAGGGCTTGCCCATTAGGTATTTAATATAAACCTCAAGCTAAATAGTAATGCAAGTCTAGTCTCCCTGTGTTGAGACCTGTTGCATGACTCTCAGATAGGTTTTTAGCGTGTGGGAGTACTTTGGTGTCATTGTACAGAAGTGCTGGAGTACCTAAGACTTCCCTTGCATATTGAATTTAAAAAATTCAGAACAACCAATATCTATGTTAAGTCTGTCTTAGCATTGAAGAAGGAGCTACATCATACAATTCAACTGTGGTGTAATCTTGAGGTCAAGGTAAAAAAAGAAAAAAAAAAAGAACAACATTTGTTTTGTGTTTAAATTTTGGAGATGAAATAAAGGAGTAAAAGAAAAGGGAAAATGAAAAGAGGAGGATGAGTAGCTTTATTTTGACCGTCTGCTTCTTGATAGTTCTTACATCTACTGTGATGGATTTTGTACATAAGTAAAAGGTGCTAGAGAGCCCTGATGTAAATGCAGAGACACCCGTGCTTGGTGTTATTGCCATATCTCAAGTTGTACTCTCAGGTCTGTAGTCCTGTCAAATCTCATGTACTTAGCATGAAGCCTGGACAGTTTCTAGGCGTCTCCCTCACAGATTGGCATAATGGCTTATTTTCTGTGTTGAGACCCCATGTGTCAGGGAGAACTGTTTGATCTGATTTGTGATTTAGTAGAATAGTGCAAGACACATTTGGTGAGACAGGTCATGTCTCAGTCCCAGGAGAATAATATGGGCAAATAATATGGAGAAAATATTGATTGTAGACCTATATATGATATATAGAAAGATGCTCTGCTAGGATGTGTTGAGTACCCTCCTTTCTCTCTGTGTGTAGGGTCATCACTGAGCACCCAGAGTCAAAAGGTACCATACACAGCAGAGCGTGTGTGGTAAGACCAGCATCACTGTCTTGGAGACTAGCGCAGGCAGCTACTGTGGCCCACTGTGGGCCAACTTTTTTGCTTTGTTTCACCTGTATGATTCTCCTTGCCTTCAGATTAGTTGTGCAAATATCTGAAGGTGTTATCTGGCTCAACAACTGTGTAATGCTCTTCTCACTTGGTGTTGATTTATTTCCCTTATACACAGCTGCTAACTATATTGTTTCTTCTGAAAAATTAGCCTGTGTTGAACACATTTACAGTGACTCTTTGTTTTATGGATGGTGTCAAAGACAGTGTTTTGCTAAATTTGGCCTCCATCATCTTCCTTAAATGAAGGATGCAACAAAATATGTGAACTAGGTGCAGGTTGGGAGTCAGCCAATTTTCAAGTTAGATTATTTCAGTCAGTCTTTACAGAAGAATATGAACTTCCAGTTTCTGTACATAATATAATCTAATATAATCTACGATCATTTTTAAAAACAGTGCAGAAACTTGTCATGTTGCTTTTGATGGAAATGGAAAGATGCTGTGGCTCTTTCTGATATCAAAAGCAGGAACATAAAGAGGAGGAGTGGACAAAAATAATAATACTCATATGGACTCAGTTGCAAATAAAATTAAAGATAAGGAATCTTTTCATCGAGTTATTTAACCCATCTGTTTGTGATAGACACTGAACGAGGGAAAGACGTTGCTACCCCTGGCTGCATCACACACACACACAGAGCAGGACTGGAAACCTTCAGCAGTCAAGTTTTGGTAACTGAAGTATTGCATCTTCTGTGAGAAATGGCTGTTGGCCAGTGAGGACATCTGTGTGAGCAGCTGCAAAGTGGTTGGCCTCTGTTCCTCTCTTCTGACATTTAGTAAAGGTCTCAGTTAAGATCACATCTTTCTGGTAATCTGTAATTATAGCAGCACCTTCTACACCAGTGTCTGTCAGTGTTTCCGTTATTAACTCCCTCTATTTTCCTGGCATTTGACTTGGCTGTAAAAATTCTCTCTTGGCAAATATGTGGCATACCAAATCTGTGCTTATTAGTGATCACATTCAAAATTTATTTTATTGTTCTCCTGCACCATACTCTAATAAGGTGATGCTTTAGTGGAGGAGGTTAGTGGATGTGTACCTGGATGTATTAAGTAACATCAGGTTGAGTTCCTTCTTTACACACCATTCACAGAATCAAATTATGCAGAATTTAAATTACAGAGCTTAAGAAAATAATAATTCTATACTGCAAATTTTTGCTAGGAAGCGAAGAACAGGGTTTTTGTATTGCTTTGCCTGCATCAGTGATACACATATGTTTCTATTTGTGCAGTCATCACATTGGAGACAATGTAGATTTATCTGACTTATTTCTGATTTACTGTAATATTAAGTACAGTTTCATTTCTACCATAGGCAGGTGTGAGATAGCGTAATCAATAAAACAGCAGGGGTATGCCCTGCCCTTTCCTTGAAGTGTGTGGTCCATCTGACATCCTGTGAACCAGGAGAAGAGGTCAGGGGTGGGAGGGGGCAAGCAGGTAAGAGTAGGACTTCTTTCTTTTCAGAAGAGTCACTTCTACCTCTTGCCCAAATACCCGAGGAAGTTTCAATGAAATACTGAGCTTTTACATTGCGTGAAAGCTTCTTGCTTTATTTTTTTCTTAGAGGTGGAAATAAGCAGTACCAATGTTATTCTGCTCATCACTGCTATTTTTAATTCTCTCACACTTTTTCTTCATTACTGTTGTCTGTAAAGAGCATGATTTATCCTTACTCTTGAAGCTTTGTAACTTTTCTGTTTTGCTCTATCCAGTCTAATTTTGTTTATCTTTCTAAATTTGGGGGAAAATTTTCATAGGAACTAAAGTGCTTGAGGAGCCTGAATTTAATTTTCAGAAATGAGCTACGAATCAAGAGCTAGTCCCATGGCAAGTCAGAAAAAAAAAACCAACAAAAAACAACACCAAAAAAACAAAAGAGAAATAAAGCTGCTGACTTTCCTATTTTTTTTTTCCCTTTTGCAAACAATTTGACTTTTTCTTTGGTGAACTGAGTGTTTTGTTTTTACTGGGGACTGTTAGCTGTGGAGTTCATTTTTGTGTTTCAGTTGATTGCAATTTATTGTTTTGTTGCTCTGTCCCCTGGGTTAAACTTACTCATTACTTTGAATCAAAGGCACCATGCAAACAAATAAAATCAAATCTAATGTAATATTCTACTCTAATGGATTCCTTACAGTCTCTCTTCTTGGCAATCCTATTGTTTCTATCTTTTAAGCTTAAGCAATGAAATCACGGTGGTTGTTGCCCAAAAGGGTTACTGTCTCCTTTGCCTTACTTGTATGCACAATGTCGAAGAAGGGTAGAAGTCATTGCTTGCTTCTCCGAGAAAGTAATTTGTAAAATGCAACTGGTTACATTTCAAATCCAGAAGTCAATAACACGTGATAGATTATTATTTGAAGTAATAAGCTTACTGTGGCTAGACCCTGCACGACTAATATAAAAATATGCCACAGCAAATGTTTGACATGATCCTATCCAGCATCTCTCTGCTGTGTAGCTAATACTTACAAATTGTGTTTATCTCTTATATGTGTAACTGTGCCTCGTTTCCTCCATCTTCATTGCCTTTGCTGTTATTGCTCTGTTAGACTCTTCTTTCATTCAAGTAAGGAGCAAATCATCTGAAATTTTGCTGTGTTTAAATTTTCTAATCCTTTTTTCTTTTTATTTCCTTGTTTTAACTGAGTTTGTTTCTTGTCTTCTGATAAATACTCATTGCACATAATAACCAGTGTTATTTTCCTGAAGAAATAACAGAATATTTTATTTTTATGTGACTTAAATGTCTTATATTAAAGAGTTTTTTCTTTATTTTTGCATCCTCTTCCTGCAAATCAGTCAATTTGTGTTTCTTACACGTTATGTATCTCCCTCAGAGTGCTGAGAAATTAATGTACAGCAGTCTCAGTAAAATGCAGCCACACTTTTTGTGCCCTCCTCCCCTTCTTTTCATAGCTTTCAGGCATTTGACCTTCATCAAGGAAGGACATTTATCACCACCACCATCTAGCCATCTGTTAGTATACTTGTCTTCCCTGGTGCACATTCTTGTAAACGGAAGCATTATGGATCACTTTAGGCTTGTAACCCAAGTAAACATTTATGAAGGGTGTTGATGATAACTCAAGGACTCGTATACAAGAGTGTTGCAGTTTGTAATATGGTTACAACAGGAATCACAAATCACTCTTAATAATATTTTATGTTTAGTATCTCAAAAATGTTTCTTTCTTCAGGTCGCTACCATGGTGCAAATATCCATGCCTTGTTCCACACACAAGGCAGACCTGCTGTAGCGCTGATGCTTGCATTTATATAGGTCTCCAAAGTCCTAACGCACTTATGACCATAAGCAGAGAATTGAGATGTTTGCTAGTGGGGTTTATAGCTGTGAAATATTGGAAAGGTAAGTGTGTCAACTCCAAGGCAGAGCCTTCTTTGTGTGTGCAAGAGCTGGTCCACAGCACTGTCGGCTGTTGGACTGCATTGCAGGAGGTTGCCTTGGGTGCCTGTCTTCCAGCCTGCCTTAGTACCTCCATTTGTTAACGGCAGATTTGCCTTGCAAGGAACAAAATTAAAACTATATTCAGCAGCACATTTTTCACTTCAGAGCCTTTTCCTGATTCATTCTTTCCAATCCTCAGCACTGATGGCTACTGCTTCACCATAATAGAAGAAGATGAGTCTGGTGGACATTTAGTCACCAAGGGATGTCTTGGATTAGAGGGCTCAGACTTCCAGTGTCGGGTAAGAAAGCATTTGCTGCCAGAGTGTCACTTGGCTTTTTGATAGCTTCCAATTGATGTGCACTCAACAGACATTACTATGTCCATGTTTTTCACTTCTGTTCATTTGGCAGATGGTTCCTCTGCATTGATTGCTGAGGGGAGTGCATTTATGTCTCCAAATGCTGATATTATAGCTGCTCCTAACAACAACTTAGGTTTTTGGTTTTGGCACTGCTGTTACTAGTAATACTCCTGCTCAGAGGAAGTTTGAATTTAGAAAAATGCAGTCTAATTTCTGAAGTCTCCGTGGTAGCTAAAGTTAGTTAGGATGTTATTTGATGGACCACAGTAACCTTAATGTCTTACATGCAGTTGCACTTTGATTTTGGATTTCTGGTTCTGGAAATTCACTCTGAGTACAGTGATCACCTGATGGAGAGTGCAGAGATTGCAGAAATGGAAAGGGTATGGGCAATGGAGCAAGGAGGTTCTAAAAGTGTTTGCCTTTCCTAATATTAACCATAAATGACTTTGCATGAGCACAGGAACAGTCTAACCATCAAGGTCCATGGAAGGTATTTTACCCAGCTTCCCATAAGAGCCGAAGCAGCAGCTAAATTAGTCCACACAGCCGTTCCTATATGATTCTGGCTAAACTGTTTTGAATACCCATATTAACTTATTCTTGTAATATAAGCCTAACTGGTGGATATATGTGACTTTCACAGTAGTGTCTTGCACCATTAGAGTCAATTGGTCCCTTCTGTAGCACTAGGGCACCGATAGAAATACATTAGTGGTGAATTAATCTCTTAATTATCTAGATGAAATGTTGTTGGATATGCTCGGTAGCAGAAATCTGTGCTCCACACATCCTAGAAATCTGTTGCAGACTGCAATCCAGCTAACAAGCACATCATTTTCTCAAGTGCCAGAACGACAGTGTACATTTGCAATACCGATAATTTCTTGCTTTCTATCAAATTGTTTATTGCAGGACACTCCTATTCCACACCAAAGAAGATCTATTGAATGTTGCACAGGCCAAGATTACTGTAACAAACACCTTCACCCTACGCTGCCACCACTGAAAAATCGTGGTAAGGGGAAGTAAATCCAGTCCTAAACTGATTTTTTCCTGCTGTTGCTCTTTGTGCCTTAGGAAGAAACAAAGCACCCCCTCCCAACTGCATGTGATTAGAGAGATAAATTGCATTAAACAGTATTGCTGAATTCTTATAGGTCATATGGGGATTGGTGCCTTGACCTGTGGTTGCTGATACTTGCTATCATTCCATTGCATGCATGCAGTGAGCACCAGATGCATTAGTCGCACGGTGTTGTCATAGCACAGACCTGCTGGCTATCAGTGGTCATCCCAAAGACTTAGGTTAGTCCTGCCAAAGGACGCCTCTTGCTGTGTATGTTTTTAGCCCGATAATAAAATTGAATCCTCTTTCTAGTCCTTGCAACGTGCATTTCTGTTGTTCATAACTCCACGCACATCTGGGACCGGGGTTCCAGTGTATAATCAGTTAGTTCAAGTTGACTGAAGTCCATTAAGCTTTTCTCATTTAAAAGACCTGATAATCCAGCACTAGGACAATAATTAGTCACTAAAGTGGATTTTCTACTTGAAAAATGAGGCTGAAAATAGAATGTAAATAAGAAGTCATGCACGGACAAATTTTTTTTAATTTGTTATTTGAGAAGAAATCGACATGTATTAACTTAGTAGATTCTGGGGCAAGTTTTTAGCTTTTTGTTTGTTTGAACATCACTTTCTAAAAGTTGGTAAAACTATTTTGGCTGGATGTTGCAGAATACATTTTATAGAAATGTATTCCTAAGTAAGTGTAATTCATCCTTGATAAACTCTTGGCGTTGGCAGCAACAACCAAAATTTGTAGTGGTCAGCATTGAGTTTAGTTTGGAAGAGTCTGTTCAAGGTTGCAGGAGAATCTGTAATTGTGGCATTCTGTATTGAAGATCCAGAT
Organism: Athene cunicularia; assembly: GCF_003259725.1. Lineage (NCBI taxonomy): Eukaryota > Metazoa > Chordata > Aves > Strigiformes > Strigidae > Athene > Athene cunicularia. The sequence continues at coordinate 20,668,173 of NW_020799099.1, read as the reverse complement.
CAGTCTGCAAATGCACTCTTAATTAAGCAAACAGCAGATACTTACACAAATGCATGCTCATAGAAAGCCTTCACCCACATAAGCTGTTCCCTTCATGCCGATGAAATTCTGCACAGATGGGCTGCAGAATCAGGCCTATGGAGAGTAATATGTAAATATTTCACTGTTTACTAGCAAGCCATTAAGTCAGTGAAACCTCATAAAATTCTGACTTCCAACATAAGAGTTATGTACTACTTTGTTGGTTTTTTAATTTTAAAAAGTTCTTTGGACTAAGAAAGAAGTTCCAAAAGGAAGTAAATATTTGTTCACACTCACTTAATACATCAATAAATATCATTTCAGTTTGGAAAATACTGCCATGATTTCTTCTTGCTGCTTACTGAGTTTATTCTACATTAAAACTACTTAAAAGTACTGAATCAATGCCTAACACTAGACATCTGCCTCTTTAAGATTTTAGTTGTTTGGCAACACTATCTGCTGGTTACACAGAAAGCAATAAACCTCGCTTTTGGTTGTGGCAGAAGTTGTTTGGGTCGATGTTGGTTTTGCCCTGTGTGTATATGGGGTAAATAAAACATCACTTGGGCACCATGGTAGCAGACCGATTAAATAGTAGAGAGAATATTTGTTGAAAGAAAAAAATTCATAGAACTGGAACAGGATTCTAGCTGCTCGGTGTTGCAAAGTTGTCTATTTTAGCATAACAAACAAAAGGCAATGTTTTCACTCAACATACTCTGAAGACTTTTGTTTGAAATAAGCTCTCGCACTACTGGTATCCTGATAGTATATTGTGGAAATGGATTTCAGGAGCTGCTTCATTAAATATGGCTGGACAGGGCTGAGGTCAGCACCTTTATTAAAGCCTTCAGTAAATATGTTGTTCTTGGTGCCAGGCCTGTTTTAATTTGTCATTGCTGTATCCTAGTATGAACACTCAGAGGAAAGCCGTAGTTTGAACTGTAGATCCTCACTGCAACCAGGTACAAATACTGTATACAAATACACACATCTGCCAGTGCCCAGTACTATGGCTCTGATCATTGTTCTTGTTGGAAACATTTAGATTAGGTTGTGATTGACTGAGTACTGTTAGAATTGTATATAAAATTTAACATAAACTGTAAGTACAAAGGAAGGGAAGATGAACTTAAAAACAAGCTTCTAGGAACAACCTTCTGACCTCCAGGATTCCATGAAAAAATATGTATGTTCCTTGGCATTTAAAAAAAAAACAAGCAGAAATTTGGCTTCTGATGAACTTACGTCTGAGGTCATATCTCATGGGAAACAGAGTCTAGGGAGAGCATCCAGCTGCAGGTCAGAGGCCGCTGAACTGCAAATTAACCTATGCATCAAGGTAACATCTACAAAGACAAGCGACTTGTGTTCTCAGAGTGCTTTTCCAGACCTGACATGTGCTGGAAAGTGGATTTTACCTGCCCTGCCCCATGAAAAGAAAGGTGGACAACATACATGAATGTGGGAGCTAGAAAAATTAACACTGGTCAAAGCAAAGCTTGTTAAGCAAGATGGAAGAAACAACAGCTAAGCCTAAGTTTTGAGCTCATCTCAGTACAGAACTATCAGGGTAAAACACTCAGCAAAAACATGAGTTCCTCATCCAGCTGTACATCTGTCTTATTAAGGAAATGAGAGTCATAATTGGGTCTGATACAACACCTCTGCTTTAAACAATAAAAGATATTCCTGGAAATCCCAGCGAAAATGCAGGCTGAGACCGGTCGAAAGGGGAAATATGCCTTTACTGATTTAGAGCCTATATAAGCAGAAGTGGTGGTGCCATCGTGTCTGGCTCCCTGCCTGTAGAGCTAGTGATGAATGGGCAAGAAAATGATTGGAGGAATGATGGGTTTGATGTGTGCACATAGTCTCCACGCCTCAGATTTCACTGCAGCCTTTACTTGGATAACCGTAACATTGTGAACTGGGGAGGGAGAACCTCCTCTCCCTTTGATATGCTGACTTCTCCCTTGAACCTGCTGGGTGGTGTTTTCAATCCATCCCTCAGCATGGTCCCACGGATAGCAGAGTGAGGGGAACGAGTGATGGAGGAGGGGGAAATCACAGGAGAATAACTTAGAGGCAGCTTGGTATCACCGAAGACCCTCCTTTTGTTGCTATCTCTCCCTTTCTGTGCTGCTCACCACTGACACCAGCAAGCACCACTGGTTTTGTGCAATATAAAACTGTTAACATGCTGTTTGCTGGGCTTCGCTATTATCAGCCAGCTGAGGTATGTGAAAAAGCTTCCCAAACCTACCACATGTTTGTTCTGCACTCCCTCCACTGTGCTCCTGGTAATCACTTACTGCTGCCTCCGTGGAAGCTACTGCTTATTCTCATAACCCCGCTGCTTGGCATGTTGTAGTTGCCAAGTAACGTAACACTAAAAAACACAACACCAGCCTTCTTAAAGGGCAGTGTATCTCCATCATGCAAACTGGCACCGACTGGTACCCACCACAGTCTTTAACTCAGAACCTCAGAATCACAGAATCATCAATGTTGGAAAAGATCTTGAAGACCATCCAGTCCAACCATTAACCTAACACTGACAGTTCCCAACTACACCATATCCCTCAGCGCTATGTCAAAACACAGAGCCCACGAACCAGTGATTAAGTGGGCTCATAGCTGAACTGTCCCATCCCTCCACCTGGTCAAGGAGGTGCCAGAAATGGTTCAGGGAAAGGGAGGTTTGTCTTGCTGCTCTGTGGGGAACAGCATGGGCTGTAGGAGGAGAAAAGAGTTGGGTCTCCAACACCACCAGCCTGGCTCAGTTCAGCAGAACAGACATTGCTGGTGTAAGAATGAGGGCATGCTTTTAATCTTGCATTGTCCACATGCCAGCAGGTTTATGAAGTCCTCAAGTGAGCAAGCAAATGAATTCTGCCAAAATGCTTTGACAATGCAGGAAGTATTTGAAAGGTGAGACAATAGCTCACTTACTGTCGGTATTGCTTCTCGTCATACCTAGCCAAATAAATATAAAGACATATGGAAGTTATTCTCCTCTGCTGTGAGAGACAGTTGCATGCCCGTGCTGTGCATAGTGAACCACTGCTAAAGCTATGTTAGCTGACACTGCCAGCATAGGGGACATCACCTAGTTCAAGAGTGTAAGCATCGCTGCTGCTGCAGTCTGCATCAGCTGCTCCCAGCACGATCAAGGCACATTCCTTTGTCTTGCATGTTTTCCTTGCACTTTCTTCACATAATTGCATTCAGGTACTAAAAAATCTTGCAATGTTGGGGTCTGAAGTTTGAGAGATACATGGCACTTCCGAAATGCCTCTGGCTTCTAGGAAAGTCAAACGGCATTTATTTACTTTTCTGAGTGGGAGAAGCCCATTAGAAAAATTAAGCACAGGGCTTGGACTATATAAAATGATCAAAAATTGATTAAGATTTCAGCATCTTTTTATCCCTCTCCCAAATGAATGTACTCAGACACACACAGGCAGCATGAACAGTGGGTGCTTTACAAGTTCTGGTAGTGCAACACTTGGTGTCTGTGTAAATGCACAGACTTGTGTGGCTTTGGTTTCTGACACAAGTTTGAGCAAGGTCTGAATTGTTCCCTCTGTGTCTGGCATCAACATTCATTACTGCTAATCACAAAAGACCAACTTCCATTGCAGTTTATTCTGTGAAGTGGGAAAACCCTTGCTGCAGATGGATATCCATGTTTCTCCAATGTATAAAAATCCCACTTATGTAGTCTGTGTGTTCTGTTTATCCTCTTCTCAGCTGATGGGCTGCAACATCTTAAATTGTTACAAACCACACGTTTTAGAGGGAAATGTCTGGCCAACACAGGCTGTTTACAAAGCATGAACTAGAGCCTTTAGCCCTACAGAGCAGCCATCGCCTTCGTGAGAGAGGTCTGGATTCCCCAGTGGGTTCTCGGTTTCAGCTCGCAGCCCTCTTGGAGTGGCAGGCCAGGTAGAAATCTGCTGTGGCAGGGAGAATGATAGGCTCCAGTGTTTTCCTGATAGACATCGTGTCAGTGTCCCCTTTCAAAGGCATCAGCCGTGTCGTGAATGTTTACATTGTTAATGCTCCCGGAGCAGGTAATGGCAGGTTAAAACATGACCAGTGTGATCAAAAGGTGCGTTGGTTGGTAATCTCTGTTTGTAGTGGAAAAGGGAAGGAAAGAAATAGTTTGGGGACAAAAACAGTTGGAGAAACTGGATCTTTAAAATAAAAGAGCCTGACAGTAAACCAAGAGCCCCTTAGGAATCTCCTTGTCTCATTACCCTTGTAAATCTGAAACGTAATAGCACTGTTCCAGGATGAGTCGATACAGATAGATTTCTTGCATTTTGCGATGTGTTGGGCATTAGCATGAAAGATGCAAGACAGAAAGGCTGGGAGAGCTTCAGACAACGTAGTCCTCATTTGCATTATACCAGATAGTAACTTTGAGAGGGAGTGTGTGTGTCTGCATGCTCAATACCATAATTTTGAGACTTTGGGGGGTAGGAGAGGTTAAAGAAGAACAGTGCTTGGTTTCTTTGTTTTTCAGCAGAGGAGCGTGCATGAAGGTCAGATTCACTTGCCTGAGTTGAGAATACACATTTGAAGATTAATGGTACGCTTTAAAGGAAAATACGGGTCTCCTATGCAAAGATTGACTGAAACATTTTACTAGTTTTTATGTAACGGCATTTTCTACAAGTTATTTGACACGTTTCATTTGCAAAGTGTTTTACAGAATAGCTGCTGAAAGTACAGTATTGCCCACCAGCATAGGAAGGACTTGCTGGCACACAGGGCTGCTATAGAGGGAATGGAGGGGAAAATTTCCTGCTCAGATGTTTAAAACAGGATCCAAGAGGCAGATAATTCTGCTGTGATGGAAATAAAACTTCAAGGCCTCTAGTGGCCTGCCTTCTTGGGGGTTGGATGGTTCACTCTGTCTTCCCTCCTAGGACAAATGCGATTATTCTCTTTTTTTAATATTGACTGCTAGATAAGATGCTACTTAATAAGAGTGATTCAAGGTAGAGGCAGTAATTTTTGTATGCTCTGGCTGATGGCTTAGGTTAAGACACAGAGCAACGGGTCTTAATTGATTTTTCATTCTGAGCCAAATTGCAAATCAAGGTGATATTTTGCCTGAGTGAGGGCTGAAAACTCAAACAGGCTTTTGGAGGTGCTGGTGCTGCCCTGGTCAGTGAGGGCCAAAGAGGAGGTGCACAAAATGCCTGGGGAATCCAGGAGTACCTTGCAGAGGACTTCAGTAAAAAAGAAAGAAAATGAACTTGTGCTCGCTGCACTTTTTAAAGTGTGTGTGTGTGTCTTTTGATACTGACTTTGTACCACCTCCCTTTCCAAATTTTCCACCTTCTTTGTTTTTAACCGCAGACTTTGCTGAAGGAAACATTCACCATAAGGCCCTGCTGATCTCGGTCACTGTTTGCAGTATACTTCTGGTGCTTATTATCATATTCTGCTACTTCAGGTAAATAAGGAATACTTTACCAGCTTGTTAATGTTCCTCCCAATGCTATTATAGACTTAAGAATTTTTAAAAATTGAAATGGACCTTAAAAAAAAAAAAAAAAAAAGAGAGAAACCGTGATTTTATGATGAGGAAAAAAGTGTGTTTTATTCATGCTAGTTACAGGTATACCTGTGTGATATATTTCATATAGCATCTTTTGCTCAACATCCTAAAAAAACCATTCAGGTAGAAGCACAGATTATTCTTTACTGAGTCTAAGAAAGCCACAGGACAAATTTTATATAGAGTAAATAAACCTAAGTCTTCTAAATGTGTTTATGTGGTGAAGAACTGATCCTAAAAAATTGAGGGATACAGGAATGTAAGTATGTCTAGAAAGTTATCATAATCTACATATATTATGTTTAAATAATTTGTTACGTTTTTTAAATAGTTCCAGATCCCATGACCTTACTTCCTCTGGCTCCTAAAAGACCTATGGCAGTTAGTAAAATAAAATTATTTACTTGGTCTGTATTTTGAACATATTTAAGTTTCTGAAAGAAAAACACTTGGTTGCTTTGTAAGGTTACACCAGATTGCACGGTGTTTTATGAGGTTTTGAGTTTTATACTTAGACTTTTGAAGCTGAAGACAGTTGCTAAAACCAAAATAGAAAATTTGGGGCAGTGAGTCCAGCATATTCCTCAGGGAAGCAGAGGACGCTGTGTCTATAAATGAAGCAAATGAGGAGGACGATGTGCATTATTCATTGTGCACGTGTTCATGGTATTCAAAGCTAATTTCACTTTCATGTAAAACGGCAGATACAAACGCCAAGAGACGAGGCCTCGCTACAGCATCGGGCTGGAGCAGGATGAGACCTACATTCCCCCTGGAGAGTCCCTGAAGGATTTGATCGAGCAGTCCCAGAGCTCAGGGAGTGGCTCCGGGCTCCCTCTCCTGGTAAGGAAGCAATATTATTTTAATGCAAGTTTTAAAGGCAAAAATGAGTAGGGGGAGAAGAATGAGGCGCAAGAAATTGTATTTATGCGTCCTCAGTTGTTCTTTTAGATTTTTTTTTTCTCTCTCAGAACTGACAAGGAGTTAAGCTGGAGAACAGCTGCTTTAGAAGCAGGAGACTTTCTTTTCTTGTAGACTAAGACAAAAGCTGTTTTTTTACCTCAGCTCATTTCTTCTTTTAGATACCATAGGGTAAGCACAGGCTAATAGAGCTCACAGAAATTCATCGGGATTTACCCCAGTGTACAGGAGAGCATCTGGCCTGTTGATTTTATTTTCTTGCTTTTTATGTGCAACACACGTTAGCATTTCAAACACTGACACATCATCTGTATGTAAAGGGAACTGTAATTTATCAAACCTAGTACCTTTTCATGTGTAGACTTCACTTTGCATTCAGAAGTCAAGTGCGAATTATTTTCCTTTGTAGCGTGGCAATCTCAAAGGTTAAAGGCACAGGGACAGAGGTTCTGATTATTTCTGAACTGAGTCCAGGATGACTGAGCCCCCAGAGCTCACCTGCTGATAAGGCAGAAATTTTACCTTCTGTGGCAAAACAGTTCTGCTCACCAGGGGATTTTGTTTCTGGGGATCATCATTGCTTTTTAGCACTGAAAAAAAAAAAAAAAAAAAAAAAAAAAAAAAAAAAAAAAAAAAAAAAAAAAAGCAAAGCTAGGTTAGTTATATAAAGTACTGCCTCTGAGAAAATGAATTAAATTTAATTTTAATTTTTCAGAGATGATATGTCCCTCCTGTCTCCCAGGCCTCTTAGTTTGTAGTGATCCTATTACTGTAGATGTTGTCCAGTTTCCAAGTACTATGTACTATCTATCTGGGTTTTATCCACACATCTTTTTTCTACACCTTAAAGAAAAAATACAATGGGAAGTTTTATAATTCCTTAAAATGAAGCAACAGGCTGAGTGGTAAGCGACAATCTGACTAAATGCAATTTGTTCTGAGAGGAGTGTTTAGAGTCACATTTAAATAAAGTACTGACTTTTTTAAAAAATTCAATTTTCTGACAATTAACATAGCTATTGAGAAAAAAAGCCAAACTGCCAAGCAGGTGCTGTGACTGGTGCTGAGCATGAAAATCCCATAGTATTTTTTCTCTTTTGAGAGAAGCTCCATCATATAGGTCTAGGCTTTAAGAAATCTCTGTCATATCCCATACCAGTGCCCCTCTAGCAGCCATGGAAAGGGAGCAATCATGCTTACAATTTAGGACCATTCCTAGTGAGGTGAGTGCTTCCAGTTGATTGAATTGTGAGTTTTTGCTTTTTTTGCTTTGCCCTTTTGCATAACACCTGCCACATCAAGGTCTTGGTCTGCACTTGGGTGCTCCTACCCATTACAGTTTCAGAAATAATATAATAATTTAGATCAGACACAAGGAATAAGGAACTTCTCTGAGAAGATGTGTTTCCCGCAGCCCATGTGTGTAGCAGATGCCCTGGGGCATATCATAACAGTGCATGGCTTGGTACTTCATCCCAGATGCCCTTGAGACAAAAAAACTGCAGCAGCACTGGCTGTGACTTGTGCTTTATGCCTTCCTCTGTCCCAGTGAGCTGGTTGAAGATGGGATCTATGGTCTTACTGGCGTCCCCAGGTCTACTGTTGTGGTGGACAGAAAAATTAACTTCTGATAATTAACTGTTGTAATGGCCGAGGTGGCATCCCAACTGGATCATTGCTCAGTGGCTCTCAGAGCTGTGATGGTGCTCTGTGAAGCAGAAACTGATCTGTCTTCTGCCAGTCCTCCTCTCTCCCCTCTTGAGCCTGGAGAATTTGCAGCCACTGGACTACATGTTCCTCCTGAAGACACTCTTTTCCCCTCTCTGCCTACAAAAATGCATACATTAGTTTCCCAGACTTTCCCTTTAAGTAGTGATTTTCTTTGGAAGAGAAGAAAAATGAGAGCTATAATGAATCTTGCACTTGGTAATAGATGTTTGCTGCATTTCCCAGACAGCTACAACCACTACAGGCTCACTAGAAATACACAGATTAATACCTCTGGGCCCATGCTTGAAACAAGTGTATTGAAAGTGCCTGGCAATAATATTCTAGACTTTATTGTGGAAGAGTTTGTTTTTAACTGTATTATTTCTTATGCAAAGACTGAAACACCCGAAGTTATTATTTCAGGAAAGTAAGCTGCAAATTTATTACAAAATGTCACTTCATGCTAAACAGTAATGTTTTCCTTCTGTGCAGAACATTTATTCTCATGGGTACAAATAGTATACCAAAACCAGACATTAACCAAGATTTTATCAATACTTTGATGTTCAGCAAGTGTTCTTTCTCCTGACCTGTTTGTACCTCTGACGGAAAAAGCTTGTTGCAGATCAAATGCTGCCAATCAAATTTTAAACCAAGAAAAAATACAGCAAGTTGTAAATAAGGGGTTTAAGCCAACAAACTGAGGTGCACAGCAAGCAAGGAGAACCCCATTGTCCTTGACAGAGCAAGAAGTGAAGGCAAAGCTATTTCCCCCATGAATCCATGTGCAAAATCAGGGAAGGAGATTAGACGCTGAGGACATTCATTTCAGTGGTCTGTATGAAGAGTTTGCTGAATTACAGTTTGTTCTCTACCTTTTCACTATTTTAATCCTAATTCCTCTTCCAATTAATTTTGCTCTTTATGGGACTACATCCCAGCCGTAAGTATGAAGTTCTGTGTTCAAAACATTCAAGGTACAAAAGGTTGGCTTGTCTGAATTTTCATCTGCAGTAGTTGAACACATTTAGCTGAACATCAGAAAAATAGAAAGCAGAAAGTAGAAATAGTTGGTAATTGGAATTGATTCCAGTCAGGGAGAGGAAGCAAAGTAACCTGCTCACAGAGCTCAAGTAGCAAAATATACGGTCTTGAAAATAAATAAAAAACCCCAACCCCACTTAGTATAAATAATTCACATGAGCACATCATTCAGCATGCTTATGAAATCAGTTCATCCAACAATTTTGATTAACCGATTTGTTTTAGAAATCATAATCAGTTTATGATCCAGAAAAGGGCTAAATTCCTTAAAATAAAACAAATTGTTCATAGGAAATCGTTTGACCGGTTCTAGCAAGAGGAAACCAGGTTAGGACCCTTCACATAGTATTCTGCCACCTGAAAACACATAACAGAAATGTGTTTTTCATTTTCTTAATGTAATTTAATAAGGAACTTTTCATGATTAAGTACAATAATTCCATGTACTTTATGATGCCATTACATATATTTGCACAAATTAAGTTATTTGATATAACTGCATTATTGTTCAGGATGCATTTTTAAAATGGGCAAAATAGAAAGCAACAATGCTAAAATGACATTACAAAATGTTACAGCAAAATTCCAATGTAATATAACTATTGTTCAATCACTATATGAGAACAGAAAAGAGAATAAATAAATTTTAAGAATTAAGGCTAATCTCTGTTCTTGGCATTCACTGATGTTAATGAAAAATAATGGTACTGAAGCCACCATCTTAGAAGCCTAATAATACATTGCAGGGCTGGAAAAAATGGAATTCTGTTTAAATGTCAGAAGCAGAAAGCTGGGACTTTTGAAATAGCTTTGCATAAATGTCACTGTATGTTTTTCTTCTTTAAATTGCCTAATATGAAACCAGTAATTTATGTACAAAATGATGGTGGACCTTACCTAATGGGTTTTGAGTTCATCTTTGGACATACATTCATGCTGCAGTGGAATTGTTGCATTGGAGACTATAAAGTTATTTTCTCTCAAAATCTTGTAAAATCCTACCAAACCAAAAATTATTATCTGTGGATTGAACTGGCAACATTGAAGCACAAGAGGGTGACTTTTTAATCTTTCGTTATACTAGCGTGAGTGTGAGTCAACCATGTTGTGTTGCAGTATCTACTTCAGTTTTTATTTTTGAACTTTTAGAAATATGTGATCTGTAGACATGCTCCAGTCTGATAAGAATATATTAGTCTCCATTTGTCCAAGATATTTTTTAGTTATAAAAGCTTGTTAAATATAGAATCAGTCCCTCTGCTACATGGTGTCTGCCATCCTTAGGAAGGGTCTCTGCAATGCTGTCAAGTACCTTGATCTGATGCTACAGCTGCACAAAGGGTTTAACTGCAGCATCAGTTCACAGTACAGCCACTGACAAAGCTGGTATGGACACTAGAAAGGGCAAATTTAAATCTGTACTGCCATATCTTTGGAAAAAAAATATTGTTAATTCTTATTACTATGTAATGATAATTATTAATGTAGGCACTTGGGTTCTAGCTGTGTAAGTAGTGGTTGAAGTTCTTAACACCAAATTTGTATTTTGAAATTATTAGTCATGGGATTTTCAAGGAAGATGATAGGAAGCTGCTCTCAGTAATTTTGCTAGTTTTGGAGCACTGATATGTTTTTGGCTCTTGTGAACTGTAGCCCTGAGTCTCAATAGTGTTGAGTATATAACAAACATCCCTGTTTTAATTAAAAATGTGTTACCTTGCCCTTTGGAATTTGATTTGGGTTGGGGTGACCAGGACTGTTTTCTGAAAAAGCTTTTCTAAAAATAACCAAAAAAAAAAATAAATCACAAAGTGATGACCTCCCACAGGAAAATCAAAATTTCAAGGTCAGTAGTTAAAATGTTTCCTTCACACAGACTGATTTACTTTTGCAAGAGGCCACGGTGCATTTTGTGAATGTATGGAAAGGCTTCTTCACGGTGGCAGGAATGGCCTCACTGGCACTGTGTCCTGGGGAAATGGGGAGCATCCACATTGTGGAGCTTTGCTGAAATCCACATCACAATGACTGCGTGTTCCCTTTTCCCTTGGGCTTGCTGCATGGGAAGGAGGCACAGAAGGAGGGAGGTTAATGTAGAAGGTTTTTGCAGAGGAAGTTGTATCCACCCATCTTGGCATTTTACAGGTTCAAAGGACCATTGCAAAACAAATTCAGATGGTAAAGCAGATCGGAAAAGGTCGGTATGGAGAAGTCTGGATGGGAAAGTGGCGCGGTGAAAAGGTAGCCGTCAAAGTGTTTTTTACCACGGAGGAGGCCAGCTGGTTCAGAGAAACAGAAATCTACCAGACTGTCCTGATGAGGCATGAAAATATTCTTGGTGAGTGAAAAGAAAGAGAATTGTTTGATGGTGTACCGGTTTCTTAAGTTTAATAATTTTGTGTTTGCTGTTGTCTGATGCCCTTTCCTATGTGCTGTTACCTGCTGTGCTCTGCAATTAGCCATCCAGCCCTTTTCAAAAGAAAGACATTTAAGGATTAATGCAACGTAAATAAAAGTTAAAAATAATGGGCTTTGGGGGCTGTTACTCCAAACATCACCTATCTGTTTCTGCCATATGTATTTCCATATCTGGGCTTTCTGAAAAGATGTTAAAGGCTAGAGGTTGGACATAGTTGCATAGAAGTTAGATGAAAGAAATTAAATGTTATTAAAATAAAACTGTTGAAGTGGATGACAGTCCAGAGTTCTGAGCAGTCAAAAAAAAGCCCTGACAAGTATTAATTTGAAAATAATCTGGTTTTTACAGGGTTCATTGCTGCAGACATTAAAGGTACAGGGTCTTGGACCCAGCTGTATCTCATCACCGACTACCATGAGAATGGTTCACTTTATGATTATCTAAAATCTACTACCTTGGACACAAAAGCCATGCTAAAACTGGCTTACTCCTCCGTTAGTGGCTTGTGCCACCTGCACACTGAGATCTTCAGTACTCAGGGCAAACCCGCTATTGCCCACCGTGACCTAAAAAGTAAGAATATCCTGGTGAAAAAGAACGGCACCTGCTGTATAGCAGATTTAGGCTTGGCTGTTAAATTTATCAGGTGAGTAGAAGCGAGGAGGGTGAGGGAGAGTTGGCAAACGCTGATTTAGTTGTGGACTGAGTGAGTGTGCCACGTGTGAGTAAGCATCTGCAGTGTATGTGCATACCTTTCTTCCTATACGAAATGGGGCTATCTGTGTGGGTGAGAATGTCTCATAAACATATAATGCAGGTGTAGAAATAGTCGCTTTTTAATTATCAGACACATTAGTTGCATTTGCATAAAGGTTCAGTTTTCATCACTTTGCCCTCAATAGCAACCTTGAGTATTGCTATCACATATTAAAAGGATGTAGCACTGACAGGTTTAAGTCATGTCCATGAACTTGTCACTGAAGCTTTCAGCTTGCCTGATCCCAACATAATTCATTCACAACTTATACAGAATAATACTAATCATTTTCACAAGTTACTAATTGGGATTTATTGAAAAGCACACCATTAGGACTGCCTTTTGTTTCATTTCCTACAAATCAAATTGCCAAAGTACAGATTTGATTTTTGAAATGGCTTTTAAATTTGATTTTAAAAAAATGGTTGTGTGTTTAAACAACTTGGAGCAGACAAGTAGGACTTACTCGCTCCTGGGATTTGTAAAGGAGTCGTTGCTGCCTGACAGCTGCGTTCAAAAGGAGCTCGAGCTCTTGGCGGTGGTCCTGTCCGTGGAGATGTGTGTGTTGAAGTCTCTAATTTTTTTGTGCACGGAAATGTGGCCATAGGCTGAAGGTTTCAGTTTCAGAGGTCAGCTTTGAAACCTTGCACTCCCTGAAGTATCAGAAAGAATTTTAAGAATTCTGTACAAATCTTGATCTGAAATTATTCAGAGTGTAAGGAAAGGCAGTTTTTATGTGCTCTTCTCACCAGTCACTCTTCTACCAGGTTTCTTGGTGAGGCTTTTCCTTTACAAACCTGACCTTTCTGTAGGAGATGAAAAAGAAATACTTTTACTTTGAGGAATAGGGGCCTAGAAAACAACAACTTGGAAATATACTATTTGCTGTAAAAGTTTAAGGGAAGAAATTCACCCTTTGCAGGCGTACCTTGCCTGACAAGTACAGAGCAACACACTGCTTAGGTATGAACTGAGAAGAACTAAGAACTACCAAGTGTTGCTGTAAAAGAAAGTGAAATACGTTTTTGTCACAGTCCAAATGGAATTTACATTACATACTTGGCTTGTTTTTCGTACTGAATCTTTCCTTAGACAGCATTTCTCAGGCAATGACCAGAAACAGAAAAAAATAGTTGAAAGGGGTGTGGTCTGCTGTAGCTAATGAATTTAGTAAGTTATCTGCATTTCTCATTTTATTTGAAATACTGCAAGATGGTGCAGGTCACTAGATTTATGTTACATTCTTGGAGGTATACAGAAATGCCACCAATACGTGTATGATTTAATGGCTGTGTAGGTGGCTGGCTGTACCTCAGGTTTGTTTTTTTTTTTTGTCATTTTCATAACTGTAGGTGAAGAAAGTTACAGAAGAGGTTTTATAATTAATTTAATAATTAATTCTGTGAGATTTTCTTGTATCTATCACATTTAAAATGTTTACATTTTGAGGGTGAGGAAGGGGAAATAGACCTTTCTGAGCAAATCACAATATATGCCATATATTAAACTTTCAAAAACATTAACACTGATCCAGCTGAATTAAAAAATAAATAAATAAATCCAGTCACATAATTAATGGGAATTTGCTTCCTGTTAGATGTCTTTTCTGATCAATGTGTGTGGTGCGACACATTTGGTTAGATTTTTTTTACACATTTATGTCTGTGTGTTTGCACGTCTTGATGTGTAAAGGTTGGGAAAGGTCAAACATAACGCATGCACAAAAAATAGTTAGATTCGTGTCCCTTGCAGATCTGTTTTGCAACTGCTAAGTGATACTGCCCCAGCTATTTAGTGTCCTCCCTTAATTGCTAAGACTAAAGCATTAGGTGGTGGAGTATGTTAAGAAAACAGCATTTAATGAAGATTTGATTGTTATCATCAGCATTAGAGCTCAGGATAATGCTAATGAAATCTCAAAAATGTTACAGCATCCCTGTTGAGTACTATCTCCATTGTGATTCTGCATTTGAATGTTTAACATAGCTTCAGGCGGGTCAGCCTTTTAAGGAGGCTTGCCTTCAGACCAAGAGGCTTTTCTTGTAAGAATTGTTCCATTAAGATTATGCGTTACTTTTAACCTTGTTTGAGAGTGGATGTGGTGTGAATTTACTACTTCTCCCATCTAAATTGCTTTATTATCAAGTCACTTTATTGTATGCTTGATGCCTTTTTTTCCCCCTTGTTTTTCTTTTAGTGACACAAATGAGGTAGACATACCTCCAAATACCCGTGTAGGAACAAAACGCTATATGCCTCCTGAGGTGTTGGATGAAAGCTTGAATAGAAATCACTTCCAGTCGTACATCATGGCTGATATGTACAGTTTTGGACTCATCCTGTGGGAGATAGCAAGGAGATGCGTTTCAGGAGGTAAAGAGCTGGGAGATCACTTTTAATTGTGTCAGTGAACCCCATTTATAACCGAAATCTTACATTACATACTTTTCCCTGGTTAATTGTTTTTAATGTAATAAAAAATTGTGGATAAACCATACAAGTAACTGTCTTGTTGAAACTTACTTTAAAGCGTCAGTCAGTGCTATTTCAACGGCAGATATTTAGACTGTATTTTAATGGCTCATTTGAAGGCAGTGGATGCCTGCACTGAACAAGGAATATGGAACTCATTTGGGGGCCTTTTCCAATGGTGACACATTTCTGCGGGACTAGGGGTATTCAGCTATTTTAGCAGAAAGAAAATAGTAATTTCTTTGAGTTTTAGAGTTAAATAGAAAGAGGACAACAGTTTGGGGGTATGCTGTGCCACTATTTAAAATAAATAATTTGTTTACAAGACAGGTAGGAAAAAAAAACAGAACAAAGTGACACTTATTACATCATTGTCATACAAGTGATGTGCTTCATTTCCTTCTGATATCATGCATTCAAGTGTGAGGACAGCAAAGATAAAGCAATGCAGCCAGCTGCAGACTCAGGGCATAGACTCATCCTTGTACACATAGGCTACCTGTGATTTTTGCATGTAGAGCTCAGTGTAGGGCAGAAATGATGGGTGTTATTACCTCTATTTTGCCACTGAGGAAACTTAAATGCATAGAAATGACTTGGCAGAGGCTACATGCCAGATTGGTGGCAAGTAAGAGTAGAGCATGTCTCTCTTGGGTCTACACTACATTCACCAGACTTTATGGGTCTTTAAAGCCTGGAGTATTGTGCTGAATGCTTGCTCCATGCTTACCCTAGAGGAGTTGAATTTCACTGACGAGCAATGTGATTCCTTTGTTTACAAACTGGTAAAGTTTATTGCAGCGATGCAATGTAAAGTTTATAATATTGTTTTCATTGTTGCTGCGCACAAAGAATGGTACCTTGCCATGTTCTGAAACGGCACAGAAATACCCTTTAATATATACCAGGTCCACTGGTAAGGAGGAGACCTAATTCAAGGTTAATTCTCTGCCAAATTTCTCTTGATATGATCCCTATGCTAATAGTTCTGTCTATGATAATTTACTGGAGATTGCTGGACTGGACAGCAGTGAATAAAAACTGTCTCACCTGACAAGTAACTACACTTTCAGATTAAGATATCTGGCCAGCCTTTACACAGCAGTGGTTACACTGGAAGTTGACTGTGGAATAAACTTCTAGGGCAGGGAAGTCCTTTTAAGGAGAAGTACATCTAAGTGTTAAACACTATGGTCAATAAGTTATAAAATGAGAGGGGAAGAGGGTAGTGGAAGGTGTCTTCTGCAAGTGATGGGGAACTAATTGCTTCTTTCAGGAATAGTTGAGGAATACCAGCTTCCGTACCACGACCTTGTGCCCAGTGACCCCTCATATGAGGACATGCGGGAGATTGTGTGCATCAAGAGACTACGCCCTTCATTTCCCAACAGATGGAGCAGTGATGAGGTATCGTCCCTCTTAAAATGCAGCCTGTGCTTTTGATCAGAGCGCGTGAGTGAGGTTGAATTGTCATGTTGAGTGAGAAGGAGCTACCACTGGTGCTAGCACCAGTCATGGTGCAACAGGGTTCAGGAAGGAGTGTGACCTTCCCAGATACCCCTGCTGAAGGTTTCAGAGCCCCAGGGGCCATAGCCTACAATATGTGCAAGCAGGTTCCTCATGTGCTGCCTACCAGATCCCACAGTGATAGCAGGCTGTGCTCAGACCTTCCTAGTCTCTCTGTTTTCCTCTTGCACTCATTATGCTTTGTGTTCCAGGCATTAAGAGCATTAAATCAGTAGCTAGCCAAAAATTTTGAAAGAGAAATTATTTTGTAATGTATAGTGCAGTGGCAGTGTAGTTGGTGTATTGGCAGCTACTTCAGCATGTACTGATGTGTGGGCTGTAATTCCAACCTTTTTCCTTTTTTTTTTTTTTTTTTTTCTTTTTTTTTTTTTTTTTTTTTAAGAGGGAAATGTCAAATGAAATGAGCATACAGCTTTTCTGTGATCACAGGTGTGCAGACTTGGAAACACAATTTTACTGTGATTTTATGCTAACATGAGCACAACATACTAAGTTTCACAAGATCTTACGGTATTGATGTGCAGTAGTAGTGACCACAGTAGCTTGGCTGCACGAAGGAGCACCAATCATCTTTACATCTTACAGAAAACAGTGCTCATGTACCTTTTCACATTTTAGCAGAGGGCTACAAATGTGGCTTTTCAGAGGAGATATTGGATCCAGAAAATGCTTTATAGAATAAAAGGAGGAGGTGAGAGGGCTGAGGGATAATCAGAACTCTCCCTGCTGAGCATCTGTAAGAAGAAAAGTTATGCTCGTGGGATTGGAGACAAACAGTTGAGGTACTGCAGGCAAACCTTCTGACTGCTCTGGAGGAGGGTCATTAATCATGTTAATTGTCACAGTTTAATGCTATAAAGTTTTATACAGTCACTGAAGACATCTGCCATTTGGGAATAGCAGTGTGTAGATGAATATTTTGTGGGTAGATGAAAGATTTAGGTGGCATGACATGTAGGCAGTTTGGGAATGTGTGGGAAAAATAAAACAACCTCCCTAGGTTAGGTGAGGCTCTAGGGCTTGTGCAACAGCCAGTGTGGGAAGATCTAACCAAGACTCATCTGCCTCATCCTCTCCCTACCCAAATCCCTCTGAGCCTTCAGACTGGAAGTGGAAACATTGGAGGAAGTGCTGTTAGTATTGATCCTAGGAAGGGCTTTTGTGTGGTGGCATACCGTGTGCATTTGTTCTGCTACCACACATATCAAGGAGGCTCATTGAAATGACCTCTACAACTCCCTGAAAGGAGGTTGCAGAGAGCTGGGGAACCAAGCTCTCGAACCAAGTAACAAGCAATAGGACAAGAGGGAATGGCCTCAAGTTGCATCAGGGAAGGTTTAGACTAGATAGTAGGAAGTATTTCTTTACAGAAGGGGTTGTTAGGTGTTGGAATGGGCTGCCCAGGGAGGTGGTGGAGTCCCCATCCCTGGAGATGTTTAAGAGTCAGGTTGACATAGCTGAAGGATATGGTGTAGTTGGGAACTGTCAGTGTTAGGATAATGGTTGGACTGGATGATCTTGTGATTCTGTGAAATAACTGTTCGTGATTAATTGGTTAGCATCATCAGTAATCCCATTTCAGGCAATATAGCGATGAGAGGCAAATTTGTTAGTGCATAAAACTTTGTGTAGCACCAAAAAGCATTTATAAAAATCCTCATTAATCTGAAATGTATTCTCCTGGTCTGGGCACTCCTGGTGGGGTTTATGCTAAATGCCTTTCAGGGTCTGCACTACTTCTGGCCCAGGAGCCTCATGAAAACAGACAGCAAGTTGGATGAGATGGAGAACTTCTTTCACTATTGTAGCAAGTAAATCTTCAGGCAGTGTAAATCCATATACACTGATGGGGTCATCACCCGGCTGTGAGGACTTCTGTGATGCTTTATGTTTGGAAGAAGTTGATACACGCAGAGTGGGGATGTATGCTCCTTTTCCAGGATGGCAAAGGCAACACTGAGATGTTGTCAGCAAGAGAGTTGTTGCTGGCAGCTGGAGGAGGGTCTGGCGGTTTCAGAAGCAAGCAGAGGATGGAGCAAGACAGGGCAGAGCCAAGACAGGTGCTCGCAGGCAGCTGGGCAGGAGCCGTGGGTGCGTGCTCAGGCAGGGCTGTACCACAGGGGCTGGTCACTGGCTGAAGAGAATGAATTCTACTGAATTTGTACAGCAGAGGGCTCGCTGTACAGAGCCACACTTGTGTGGGTCAGGCGGCGCGGGTTTGAGGAAGGGGAAATAAGAGTGCTTTTGCAGAGTGTACAGCCAAGTGTAGACTAAAACTTGTCATAAATTATAAGACTAACTGCCATGTTTGGAGAACTCTCCTTAATATACAGAAAACAAAAGCTCTTGAAAAATTATATTAGCCAGCATGTTGTCTTTATTTTGGCTGCCCTTAGAAAAGACCTTTTCCCTTCGTTTTTTTGGCATTGCCACCAACTGAAGTCTCCTCTTCCACTGACCCAGGTGGGACTTTCTCTCCCATTTCTTTCTGCAGTGCCTACGGCAGATGGGGAAGCTGATGATGGAGTGCTGGGCTCACAACCCCGCCTCCCGACTCACAGCCCTGCGGGTCAAGAAAACACTTGCCAAAATGTCAGAGTCGCAGGACATTAAACTCTGACTTGACCAGGGACAGCTCTCGTGGTGCCCATGGAAACAGACTTTCTTGTGCAGGCATTCCTGAGGAGGTATCAAAAGTCTTCACTAATAAGTACTTTGAATGCAGTCACGCTTAAGAGCAACTGTAAGTTTGTTTGACAGCTTTTGAGGAGACTATCCTTTGCAAAAATCAGCTGAATTTTGACATACGAGATTGAAAGAGGCTTGTCTGCCCTTGTTTACACGGGGAAATACAGTTTAAGTAACTGGTTTAAGATTATGCATGTTGCTTTCCATGAAAGCCACTTACTATTTTATTATTATTATTGTTATTATTATTATTTTGATTGTTTAGAAAGATACGGCTTTAAATTTTATGAGAATAAAACTTTTGGTTAGAAGTAAAAAAGATGTATATTGTTACATTTAAAAAATTGGAGGAAACTGTGCTGAAAATGAAAGCAAATTGACTTTTTCATTAATAAAGAGACTGTTGCACTCCAGCATTTAAAAAAAAAAACAAGGCAAGTGGGTCTGTGCAGCTCAGAGGAGCTGTAATGGAAACCATCTTAAAAGCTGCCTGCCTGTGGAGATGACTTTCCATGGCTCTGCACGTGTGAGATGGAGCCCAGTTACATCCCTGCCATCGTTAGCAGAGGCGGCCAGGTTCCCATGGATGGCCTGTCCCAAGGGAGGTCATGCTTACCATAATTGGGAGCCATATGAATATGGTTCAGTGTGATTTGTGTGAAGAAGCTCTTCGTGTTTCCAGGAAATCTGATGGGTATGGTGCCAGGATGATAAACAAGTGCCCCTTTTCTTGGCTTCTTCTTTTTTTTGTTTTCTTTTCCCCCCACTGCAAAATAAAGTATTTTGTGAGTGGAAATGACGTCCACATTTGGATCCGCTGGTGAATTTGAAACTGCTGTGACCTACATACACAACTACTGGGTAAGAGGGAAGTTCTTTGTGAGAAAAAGTTATTAGCATGCTCTTTGATCTGTGTAGAAGTGAGGTATCCATCTACAACCACAGTTGGAAAAAAAAAAAAAGTGTTGCCTTTTTTAAGGGAAAGTGGAAAAACCTCAGAAGTTCCTGGTTTTGGGATGTCAGTCATTTTTCTTTAAGCATAAGGACACCTGGTGCTTCCCAGTCGCAGTAGGAAGCTGATGAGGAAGGAGCATGGGACTTGGGTGAAAGCTGGGCCCTATGGCTGGCAGCAGGCTAGTGCCACCAGCACTTCTCCCACTATAGTGAGAGGCACCCACAAACAGAAAAATTTGGCTCAAGCTTTACAATTTTGAGTGGCCTTCCAGCAGCCTCCATGCCTCTGGGAGACACTGTGCAGTAGTGACAGGCTCTGCCACCAAGCTGGGGCTGCGTAGCATCATGGTTCCCAGCAAGAGAAGCTTTTAGGGCAGAAGAACAACAGGAAATGTATTTACCATCTTTCCCCATCCCTCCTTCCTGGGGCTGCAACAGTTGCTGCGATGTTAATACTACAAAAGGGGAAATGAGAGGTGAAATATTCACTGTGAAGCATTTTCTTTGGAAAGGTCTCTGTTCATTGTCAGGTTATCAAAGCTGAGCTGTATGGGAGATACCAGTTTACCCTTCTTTACCCTTATTTTTTTAATATTTTTTGCCTGCCTGTGTCTTGTTTCACACTAGATGGTGTTCGGTTTATTTTGAAGTAAGTCCTTACAAATGCTGCTTTGATTACGCTAAGCCTATTTCAGAACTTATATAATTGCCATGCTGGATTTAGCCTCAACATTTCCGTACTGTTTCTTTTTTCCCTTTTTGGACAAAACTGATTTATTTGTGGTAGGTAGGTACATAATTGGGGTTTAGCTTCACGGCTCCCCGAAGGTATTTCTAGTTGGAAAAATTACCGTTTTATGCTTTCAAGCTAACAGAGAAAAATGCAGAGGTTCAAGAGAATCAGCAAGACCTCCATGATTATAGGCGTTAAAAAGTTTAATCAGAGGATTTCTGTTAATTAGAGTGCTTTACCACAGTGCAGTTTCCCTGCCTGTACCCAAAACTACTGAGCAATACAAAAACAAAACCTCTGAGACTTAATAGTACACCAAATCCTGGCCCCAAGAGGAGTGATGCTTGTTTTCCCTGTCCTTAATAAACAGCTTGCTTTCCTGGCAGAGAGTGGAGTTTACTCCACTCCTTGACTGCATTGGGTTGAAGATTCGTGGCCCAAAATGAGGAGGACAGCTCAGCCTCTCTTCACCTTTTTGTCTCAGTGAATGGAGCCGCAGGGTTTCTACTATCCTTTCATCTTCATGCCCTTTCATGAAAACCATAAAAACCAGCACAGCTCCAAGGAACGGAGGTTTCTTGGCTCTGACAAAGTGGATGGGACCCTTGATTTTGGCAGCAGTCAGGGCAGACTCAGTCAATTCCACCTCCAAGCCGTCACAGGGATGCCTCTTCCCTGCTGTGTTTAGGTGTGTTTCACACCTGAGGTGTGTTTCACATCTGATTTCCTCAAATAGTTGTTTGTTTGGGTTTTTTTTAATTATCATGGCTCTCCCAAGAGAAGTTTTGGAGGGTGCTTTGCTGACTGGTGGATGCAATGCACATGATGCCCCTGGCACCTGCTGTCAGTGTGTTGCAAGAGAAAGGGCCAGTCACTGACCAGTCACTGGTTTCTGAACAAGTCTTACTTTTTTCAGTCCAAAAGAAAGGGATCTAAGATACTGGTTGGTAGGTTACATAAAGTGTGTATGTTAAATGTTCAGTTTATGTGTTGTATATATATATATATATATATATATATATATATATATATTCAGTCAGGAGTCTGGAATTACTCCAGTATGTGGATTAAAAGTAAACTATTACGGATGATAAAGCACTAAATAAAACATAATATATATTTATGAAAATGCATAAATGACAAATCACTGCAACGGTGCTATATAGGAGAATAAATATATATATATATATATATGAGGAGATACACTCTGAGAAAGCAAAGGGTCTGCAGTTGTGTAACTAGTGCCTGCCTGTTTTCTCCCACAACTTGAAAGGCCAGATTTTTCCCTAAAGTCTCCTACCCACTGTGATCAATGCTATTGTCAAGGAATATTCCTAAAGCCAGAAAACAGCCTAAGGCAAGCGTGGAAGTCATTTGTTCTAGCACTCTGACATTCAAGTTACTGCCTGCATGGTTGACCTTCTGCAGCATTCAATGTGTAATTATTATGGTTTCAGCATGTACAGTGACTACAGGTTAGTACATTTATTTTGCCAGGTGTGGCCTTTTAATGTCACTTCCAGATTTTGGTAGTTTCACTGTGTATGTTGATGAGAGCTTGGAAGTCAGTGGTGGAGATAATCATGGTTTCAGTGCCTGCACGTCTAGAAATACGGTTTTCACATGTGAATCTCTGAAGGAAGTTTAGTGATTTGATGGCATAGGTAAGTGGAAGAAGAAGGATTAAAAAAACACCCAAAAAGGAAGAGAGATGCCATCTAGCAACTGCTATCCTTTCTCTAGCACAAAGTTATTTCTATTAAAGAAAAGGTTGACAATGTAAAGACTAAGAAACAAATTTGTGTTCTTTTTTGAGAACCAGTGCCTTATTAAACGTGTAAATACTGTAATTAGAAAACCTGAGGAAAAAACTGTTATGTTGTATTTGTTCAAATTGTATATGGTTCTTTTAACATTCCCCTAAATAAAATTGTTAACATCTCTGCAAAAAAGAGATTGCTTTTACTTCTATTTACTTTTCATGTGCTTGACAAGTAAATGCTTTGGGTTTCATTTCCCTGGCTAGATTATTTTGACCATGTCTCACTTTATTTATTTATTATAAGATTTTTCCTCTGAGCAAACAAGTAAACAGCAAGATGTTGCATATGTTTCCACTGGCATAAAAAAGCATCACCCCTTTCACAACTCAGTGAAGAGAGAAATAGTAATTAAAATAGTGTTATCACTAATAGAGCAGTCACTCGCATTTTTTTGCTGATTATGTAAATCTATAGAAATTTGGCATTTGCATAATGTTTTTGTGAGGCCTCCCCCTTCCATTCTTTCCCCCACATATTTATGAACTGTGACTACTATTTTTAATAGCACAAGAGGCAAAGGAGGTAATCTGTGCACAGACTAAAGATAGATTTTTCTAGCCCCATGTTTCAGGATTAAAAAAAGGTTGCAGCCTGCATACACTGCATCAGCTGAATTGTGGTGTTGCTTAATGCTAAGAGACATTGGAGCGTATGTATCTACATACAGAGAGATGTATTTGTATTTCATACGTATTTGTATTTATGGCTTGAGCTGTCTTCTCATTCTGCAGTGCCGTGTTGCAGCATGCAGCATTCAGCTTAGTGGTTTTTAACATGTAATTACCTTGACAGTTATTTTCAGAGAAGTTTGTAAACAGCATTTTTCCCGAGCTGTGTCGTACCACTGACTAACACAGCCCCTGCAGCCATCCTGCTTTGCCCCCGTGGGCAGCAGTGGAGTGTCGCAGTTATTCTCCAGCAGCATTTCCACAGTCCTTTGGCCAGGCCATGTTTAGGTGGGAAGGCCCCATGCTTGCTGCATGTTGTCCTGGGGAATGTCACTGAATCCCATAGTTTTGGGGCTGTTTACAGTGTTAAAGGCTATTCGGTGCTTCAGCACAGCTCATCTGGGCTGCAACTTCTCCAGCATGCTGATGAGATAGGTGTTACTGCAGCTGCCCTCTGTTCCTCTCATCTGCTTGCTGCTTCCCCTGACCTCCTGGGTATGGCTTTTGGGGGCAGTCCTAGGCTCTGTTCTCATTTTCTTTCCTCTCCGCCTTGCTAGGTGCATGGCTACTATTTAGCCCTGGGCTTACCTACCTGTATCTTCTGCAGCTGTAGGTGACGTTGGGATTGTCGCTTCCATTCAAAGCTGGCAGAGTCATGCAACTGTCCTCTGCCAAACTGGAGCTCTGCTTTCTTGTGAAACACACCAAACTGAGCCTTTTACTACCTGGAAAGGAGAGTTGCAGTCCCACCTTCAAATGCAGAAACACCAGAGCAGACACTTCCAGGAGTCTCAGGAAGAACCGCTAGAGGTGAGGTACCTGAAGTAAAAGTCCCTGAAGATCAGGCAGTAACTGCTTGGCCAATGCAAAGACTGTAGGCTATGGCACACCCAACCCATGGGGGTGTCAGAAACCAAAGGAAACTTGAGTTTAGCAATATGTGTAGACAGCATGGGGATAGTGGGATGGACAGAAAAGAGCTTGTCTCCTGTGAAAGCTAAGTGTGCAAAGGGAAAGGCAGACAGACACCAGGAAATCTAAAAGCAGTGTGGTCAAAGTGAGTATCTGAATTTTGCAGAAACCAGCCCTGCCTTCAGCCCAGCTCTCTCTGGCTGCAGGACCACATGGCGGCCAAAGTTACCACTGAAGAAGTTATGCCTCGTGTCCCTTGGGATGCAGATCCTCCCTTCACGTCAGAGCTCTAAGTTCTCTTCATATATAATCTACCTCTTCCTATTACAGAGAAGATAATTGTAAAATAGGTAAATAAAAAGAATAGTTCTCCCTCTGTGTTGCTAAAGGTCCAGTGGCTTTTGGATGGAGTAAACCTGTCATTGGTGTTTGGCCGAAGCTCTGTGCTGTGCTCAATGTACTGGAGCAATGCCCACTATTTCATCCAGGCTCGGGGCATCATGTCTTGGCTCAGTAACCTGCCAGTACTGCCAGTCCCCAGCTCCATCCCCAGTAGCCGCAAGGGACAGCCTCATGAGCTGGTACTGCAGGGCTGCCCATGCCTGCCCTCCTGTGAAGAATTACTGCCTGTTAAGTGCAAATAAATTACAGGAGCTGGCGGGCAGAGATTGCCCACATCCCAGTTTTAGCAGAGAAGCCAGCGAAACAGAAGAGCCTTGTGTTAGTGATACAGTTCACTGAGGAGTGTTAAAAAAGCTGGCATCCTGTCCTCAGGGAGAATAGCCTGAGCAGTTGTCTTCTTCCCACTGCGTAGCTTGCATTAAAAATTGCAATGTAAGCTAAAAATAAAGCTACCTTACACCTTGGGAAAAGCTTGTTATAATCCAAGTATAGAGGGAATGGATTTTTAAAGGTCTGCCCATTTCCAGCTGAACTGAAGGGTCTTGCCCACCTGGTAAATGCACTTGTTGCCACATTCTCAGCTTTTGGGCTGTGTGCTGTTGGGCTTCGTAGGCTCTCAGAGTGATTTGGCTTTGACTTAACCTTGACTTGCCCCTTGCAGGGAGAGCCACTGAGTGAACACGTTGCGTGGCCGCACTGGCAGGCTGACAGGTCTGGTGTATGAGACAGCAAGGGCTGAGCATTCCTCAGCGTGGCACAGCAGGAGAAGCCCGAGGGCCAGCAGGCAGCCCTGCACCCCCGGGGGATGGGCTGATGCTGCCCCTGATTGCCTCCCTCGTGGGCCGGGTGAGCTCCTCAGCTGACCCACTGAGGAGGGGCTGGCGGTGACAGATGACTGCTTCCCCACTGCCACCCCACACCTCACTGGGAGATGTAAGTTTGCAGCTGCACTGGGGAATTGCTTCTTGCACCCCCAGAAATTTAATACTGAGCACAACAGGTCTAACAAAGTGAGAAACAGCCACCAAATCTGACAATGGGGAGTGAGTGCAAAAAGGGTGAGCTTCAGTGTTTGGGCATTGTATCCGCCTGCCTAAATTGGACATAGGCAGGTACTGTGCGGGACAAAATCACCTTGCCCAAGGCATGTTTAGTTTGCCTCCCAGGCATTTTCAACAAGCCTAGTGGGCTGCTTACCCCCGCCTAACAAAAAGGCTGGATGCCGGAGGAGAACTGAGCTCAGCAGCTGAGGATGCATTTTCTTGCCTGTTTTTCTCAACCTTTGACTGCAGTCACGAAATGAAAACCCCAGGAAAACTCTCTGGGGCAAATTGTTGCATGTCTGCTGAGGTAAAACCCCATGGGGAGGTGTGAGGATTTATGAAGTGCAGTGAAACAGCCTGCACGGGCGTGCGGATGTCATGAATGGTGTCTTATGAGGGAGACTACATCACAAGGAGTTCTTATGTGCAGAAATGTTTCTTTTGAGCGGATATTTTTTTAAAAAGAAACTAAATAAAAGGTTGCTCTTTCCTTCCAAGCTTCCAGGAACTACACAATTGAACACAAGGTAGTGGTGTATTTTTTTTTCCAGTTGCTTATAAATATAATTTATTACCTGTTTAAAAATTCTTTCTTACACTTTGTACATGTCAGGCTGACAGAATAAATGCAGGCATTTACAAACAGAGGGAAGGAGAAAAAGGGAGGGGGGTAAGAGGCACACTCAGAACTAGTAAACCACACCTCCACTGTACAGCAATACAAATAATGCAATGGCTAGCACTTCTCTGGTAGTAAGTCAGTCTTTAGAAAAGGAATTGCATAGAAGATACAGCAATAGGGAAATCTAAACAAAAATAGTTCTCCAGATCTGAATAGCAAAGAAAACAAATCCCACAAACCCTTGTAGAGCTGAGACATGGGAAAAGGAGGGAGAAATGTGATACACCCTCTTGGCCCGGATTGCACAGACATTTCATTTCTTATGGGCCTGCTTCTTTGCTTTGGAAAGGTACCAAAGGTACCATCTTAAGATTTTTTGTTGGTTTTTTTTTTTTTACTCTTCAACACTAACAGACAAAACATGTTAGCAAAAAAGTCTATCACGCAGATTTGCCAAAACAGTAATGCCATAACTTCTCTGTCTCAGCTGTGTTATGCACCTTGTTTCAATGGAGATTCTTGGCTCATGGCTTAGGGGGTGCTTTTGCAAGATGCCTTGCAAGATCTATGGGAGATGAGTGTTTTGTGACTCCTTTTTCCTAATTTTGTTTACTTTCTGGACTGTTTTTGCTTTTTATTTGTATTCTTTAAGCTCCCAAATTTACTGGCAAACCATAGCAAGACCCAGCTGGCAGCTGCCAAAGAGGATCTTGGGGCCATGCAAGCTTTTCTCATCTAGGGGCTATTCTCCCACCAGCTGCAAGCCAGGAGCTGGAGATCAGAGTGCCAGTACTCAAATAGCCACCTCACTGCTGTGGAAGGGCCCCACCTGCTTACATCCTGCGTCTTCAAAGGCATCCAGAAGTTATTTGCATGCCATGGCATAGGATGCTTTGGGTAAAAAGGGTAGGCCCACAGTACAGCACATGTAGCAATTAATCTCTTTATAAGCAGTCAAGGAGACCGAACCACTATTAAATACATTTAACCAACATCACAAAAAAAATTAAATACTTATTCAGTGATAGAGGTTTGTGGGAACTCTGGATTATCATTGCTTTTTTGTACAGGCATCAAAAGACTTTCAGATAAAGGGATTTTCAGATTTCAGGGAGCAGGTGTCAAGCTCAAAGGACAAGCAAGTTAAACAAACTAAATGCTCCCATTTCAAGCAAGGGGCTTGACCTACGAAACTTGAGGGCTCATTTCTGTGGCTTTGGTTCAAGTCCAACTCTAGTTCCTTGCCAGTTTTCACTGTGTTTGGCTCTTGACATACTGCCTATTTGACCTTGCAGTGATGATACAGCACAGAATTTTGACTTTCACCTTCCTAAACAAAAGTTGATCATAAGAGAATGCCCACAACTAACATCAGAGCTAAAAAGCTCCAGCAGTAGGTGTCCTTTATTTTCTCCTCTGTCTGTATACACGTACACTTCTGTTAAATCCCCTCTTCAAAGGATGTCCGAGATACCTGCTTCAGCATTTAAAAATCTGCAGTGCAGCTCATTTTTATGAACTCAGGTTGTTTTACACACAAGCTAGGAATGGATTGTGGTGGTGACCCCAAAGTCGATACCTCATTGGAGTCCTTGTGGGAGAAGGGCCAAAGGTTTGGCTTCCATTCACAAACCACTCACATCTTTGCACTGCCTGATATTAAGCAAGCCAGCCTGCAAACAATTAGTTACTTCGTGGCCAGACAAGAGCCAGAGTAATACCTGAAAAGACTTGTGAACACTCAGTAAAATAGTTTACAAAGTGCCCTGGACACTAGATTTAAAAAAAACCCCAAGCTCAACAGTATCATCTTGTTTAAAATTAACCTCAGAGCTGTGGTAACTACTTGGCTAGAGCATACAATGGTCTAAGGATCCCCTCAACCCTCCCTTCCCCATACCCCACCCCCCAAAACAAGAAGAAAAAGAGAACGAAAAAGAAACTATTGTAAGGTAGCAATACAAGACATTAGGACACTGTCCACAATGATGGACTTAACAGCATGTAAATACATTTATTCTATATGTAAGCAACAGAAATAGCAAGAAACCCAAGAACAGACATGTTTTGCTCTGTGGGCATCCCAGACTCCAACATGTCTCATGAGTGTCTGCATTTCTGCCAGTGGTATGGGGGGAAGGGGAAAAAAAAAAAAAAAAAAAAAAAAAAAGTCTTGGTCTCCCATGAAAACAAATCTTGACTGAAGAGACCCTCACTGCCTCAAAACTTTTGAGATTCAGTAAAACAGCACTTAGGTCTTGCACTGTTTAGCAAGATACAATGGATCAGAAAGTTCAGAAAAAAACCCAACCAAACCCCAAACTTACTTACCCTATACACTGACAGCCACCTTTACAAGAACACAACACAAGAAGAACTGAAGAAAAAAAATCAGGTGAAAAGGATTGCCTCTGATAGTCTTTCTTACTCGGAAATTAAAGGTTTTCCTTGAAGTCAGTAGATATTTTATATATATTTATATAATATATATTATTTATAGCGCTAGCAATCAACATGTAATGAAGTGATGGTGTGAAGAGCAGCAAAACTGCTACAGCACATAGCTAAAGGTGGACAACTAAGAGTATAAGAATTTTAAAAAATAGTAATAACTGGAGGATAAGAAGCCTGCAGCCATTTTGTTTTTTAAAAGCAGATATGATTACCTGACATAAAATGTTACAATAACTTTTAAGTGTCGGTTCTGTCTGCCCAACTTATTTGCCATTTACAAGAGCCGCCCCACAGGAAAGCCTTTTCCCGAGCGATGGTGCTCGCCGTGTCGGCGGTAGCATGTTGGAGCCGGGGCTCAGCCCCACGAGATGGCACTGTGTCCACGCCATCCAGGCGGAGGGACCGCTGCTGGTTTTTCTCCTACCAAAAATAATATCCCGAGAGGATGTGGCCACCCTTGTTTCCCACCCTGCCTTCTTGGGGCAGCAGAAAGGGGATGCTGAGGGGTGCGTACCACCAGCCTGTGCCAGAGCCCTTTCCCCAGCGGCATGCCCTGCCACTGCTGTACCCCCAGAAAAAAGAAAAAAAACTTAATGCAAGGGGAGTGTCAGGTGAGAGCTGCCATTAGCAGCGGTGGCACACAAGTGCAGAGCTGCTGGGACAAGATGTGACTCTGTGGAGGAAACTTCCCTCTTTCTGGCAGCCCCTGCATCTCCCTGTCCTGTCAGGGCTGAGGCAGCTTGCACAGTGCCACACTGAGACCCTGCAAAAGCTGATGGAGCAGGGGCTGGAGAAACCATCCAGCCCATGACTGCAGCAGACTGGAAGGTTTCTGCACAGTCAGGATGGACGAGCATCTCCAACCTTCCAGTGACAGGGATGCCACTGCCTTAGCCAGCAGTGATGTTCTTGATGTCTATCCACCTCTGTGGATGTTCCTCTTAATCTGAGAGTGCCTTTTCCTCTCAGTAAATCCCCTTTACAGGGACATTGTAAAAGGAAAATGCCTCAGAATACTTTAAGAAAGTTGCTCATCTGTTTTTCTTGAAGGAGACAGCAGGGGGTAGGTCAGAGAGCTGGCAAAAGGAGTATCAACTCATAGCAATACAGGTAACTATGAGAGACTTTCTTGCAAGGCCCCAGTGAGAAGGGTACGCATGCTGCCCACCTAGCAAAAGCTGAGAGCCAGGAGTATCGGTGAGCCTGGGCATCACCTAACAAAGACTGAGATGAAGAGGGGGGGGAAGTTCAGCTCATGCACCTGCCTTGGAAGAGTTGTCACGCAGGAAGGACATGCAGAAAGGGTGAAGAAGCAGAAAATAAATACAATTGCTTACACCTGAAGATGGCACAGGAGGGAGAAAAGCTGAGACCTATCTTTTAAGAGCCATTCAAGAATTCCAAGGTGAGTGAAAAATGTAGGGAAAGGGCAGAGCTGGCAGCCCCAGTTAAAGCTTCCTGAAGCTGAAAGCAAGATTTTCATTAGCATTGCAATAGGCTGCATCAAATGCCCAAGGTGAAAAAGAAGATGGCTGTTTGTTGACAGGATGCCCTTGGCTTCTCCACATTAAGAGAAGGTGGGGCTTATGCAGACAGATGTTGAAAGTTAAAATGTATGGAGGAATGCTGGTTTGCAAACTGCTGGGTTACCTCTTACAAAGACGGGAGTGGTTTGTGATCCTGTGCCACTAGCGGTCAATCAAAATCCCACTGGTGTCAGGGAGCTGAGAAATTAAAACCAAAAAGTCCCAAGCTTATGGAAATGTCAAATGGGAAAAAGGTCAGATGAAATTTTCCTTTCATTTGACCAAAGACATTTTTCAATGTTACCTTTAAAGGCACAATCTGGAAAGCCTTGGGGAAAAACAAAACCAAAACCACAAAAGAAAACAAGCCAACTCCAGCCTCAGGAAGTACACGGAGTGGGAATACATGTGTGGGCAGGGGCATGCATATGTGCACAACAGCAATAATCAGGGCCTGGCTGGAAACGTGGAGCAGATGGGCTGGGGAAGAAAGCCATTTTTGCACAAGTAGAGGACAGACAAACCTGGCAGGAAAAACTACTGCAATCCTATGCGCTGTCATATACCAAAGAGTCAGTCTTTTCACTGAGCGGAAAATAAACTATGTTTGCAATGACAACTGAAAAAGCAAGCATTCACTCCTTTTGCCAAGTTCCCACTTCACCTGTTTGTGGTGGCTGAGAGGGACAACCATGTCCCGGTCAGCCAGCGTGGACCTGCAGCATCCTGCCCAGGCAGCAGCAGCGGAGGGAGCGCAGTGAAGGCAGCAGGCTGCAGTATATGGGATTTCGACTTCACCACTCCATTGCCTTACACTGGCCCATGCGGTGGAGGCTTCCCTGGCTGCAACAAGAAAAGACCCACCAGAGGACCCCCAGTAGCCCTGACCACCACAAACATTAGGGGAGGTGGTGGGTTTCAGTAAAAGTGAGTGTGTACCCTGCAGCTCCACGGGAAGCCAATGGGAGCTGCTGGAGCTCAGACAACTTCAAAGCGGAGCAAGACATATGGAGGCCCACCTTGAATGCACAAATCAGGTGGTCAGTGTCAGTGCCTTCACATGCTTGCACCTGTGCTCCTGAACCAGTGGGCTACATGTATTTGGACTGGGAGGCTGCCGCTGGTCCACAGCCACCTCAGGACAGCACTGCTTCTTGGAGCAACCTGAGGCACCAAGGTGGTGCAAAACACACCAGGGAGAGGTGCTGGGTTGGATCCTTTGGAGGTGCAGATCAGTGACTTCAGCAGAGCATCACCAGTTTATACCACCTTTGCATTGGGCATGAAGCACAGCAATGCTAACATGAGGTGAGCAACCTATGTGGGCTAGCAGAGGACTTTGGAGGAGGAGTATGATGGCTGGAGAAGGGAAGGACAGACAGCATATAGAGGGATATGTCTTAGAAGACATTCAGGAAGGGGACAACAGGTTCAATAAAAACAGGAATGATTCATTCTGCTGCTGACAAAATTAGAAATAAAGTAATAATGGTAATAATAATAATAATCATCATTATAATCCTTGCACTAGATACTAATTAGTAAATAATTATCATAGCAACTCCTCTTTTTTATTTTTTCTGGGTTTCTTTTTTTTTTTCCCCTTAACGACTCTGAATTGCATATCGGGCACCTTCATATCGCAAAGGGGTGGAAAGAGTGCTGAAAATTAACTCTGATCCTATATTCCCCACTGTCCTACAGCTATTCTCCACACAGGATCAGTGGGACTTTATCTGGGAATAAAGGGGATGTTACACGTGTTCCTGCTTAGCACCCAGAGTACCTGCTTTCCAGATGCACACCTCTTAAACTCTGATTTTCTTGTTGTTTGGGGTTTTTTGTTTGTTTTTTTTTTTTTTACAAGTAGGTCTAGGAAACAGAACAATGACAGGAGGATCACTGTGAGACAATCGATGTGCAGAATTGTAGCCAAAATCTGAATTCACCAGAAACCAATAAGCTGAAATAGCCACAACCAACTGTCCATAGCCTTGTCTAGAATGGCTTTAAACAAAAAATATAAAGAGCCATGGACAGTCTCCTTACCCCTGTCCAGAATTTGATGTAAACAACATCCATAGAAACTGGGATTGTTAAGAAAGTTTATCCATATATCTGGATAGCAATAAAAAGCGTTTCCTAGGAAACTGTAAAATCCTGTACCAAGCAGTGTACAGCCAAGCCGAGAGGAACATTAGGTTGATTTATATTTTCAAGGTACAAGTTTGCATGAATTCTTTTAGATCCTGTGATAATGTACAAGGAGAGCACGTATGAAGGTCAGGGCTGGTTTTTTTTGTTTGTTTGTTTGCTTGCTTTCTTCTCTAAAATGTCTCTGGTGTAACTCATTGGTCTGGGTTTTCATTTCAATTCTTGTTTGTAATAACAGGGCATTACCACTCCCTGCGTCTGTCCTTCCTGTTCACGCCAAAGCTGCATCAGTAATCTCCTTCTGCTGCCAAAGAAACAATGGTTTCATGTCTTCCCATTTCTTCAAGAACTGCCGCCAGCATGCTTAGGTTGCCATCAGGGAAATTCTGGGCTTCCCAGAGATCCAGGATCACGCCAGTGGGACTCGATTTTGTAGCAAAATAATTTAGGTACCTGCAACAAGCCAAAAGGAAACTAATTTTTTGAGCTGCATGAAGGCTACCTGAATTTATATGATTTTCAGTCCATCCCCATTGTTGGTGTTGTCAAGGTGCTCATCTCCTGCGTGGTCAGTCTGACAAATCTGTAGACACATCTGCTGTCACTCATTTTCACCAGGACCCTTTTGCACATACCTCCCAGTGGGCTTTGCCACCCAACCATGCATAGGCAGCCCACTCACCTGTCCAGTTTCAGCTTGTGGGCCAGCATCCGCCAGTCGTGGCCCCTGGTCTGGGGTGCGTCCAGGCTGCTGCACAGCTTCTGCCTTATTGGGAGGGGGATGCTGAAAGCGCTGGGCCCTACTATGGTGGTGATGGTGCCTGCTGAGTCCATAGGAGGATAATCGATGCCAGTAGGTTCCTGAGGTTGGAAAGAAAGAAAAAAACAAACAAACAAACAAAACACCAGCAGTTTTGTTACTGAGTGCAGAGACAATTGCGGAAGTGTATCCTCTGGGATTCAGAGCTTTTACTTGCACTAGACTTCTGCTAATCAAGCGTTTATTTTAGTCAGCTGAAAGAGAAATATTTACAACCCACTTCAGGTAGACCAGATTTTTTTTCTTCCTTTTTAATATTTTTTTGAAGATTACTATGGCTGGACAAAATACAGCCCAACTTAATTAATCACATACTGGAAATAATGAAAAAAAAGGCACTTTGACACATTTCAGGGAAAATTGCTACTACTAGGGCAGAACAGGGCTTTCCCAGCTTGGCTGTCAGGAGCCCTTTCCCAGCAGCCCCCAAGTGCTCCACCCCACACAGAGCCAGCACCAGGCTCATGCTGCTGACATCCTTTGGGCAGCACCCATGCTCTCTGAAGCCTCTGATGCTGGGCAGACCACAGACAGTTCATACCTCTCCAGACACAAGCCAATCACTCATTTTTATAGAATGGAATCATAGCATGGTTTGAGTTGGAAAAGACCTTAAAGGTCATCTAGTTACAACCCCCCTGCCATGGGCAAGGACACCTTCCACTAGCCCAAGTTGCTCAAAGCCCCGTCCAACCTGGCCTTGAACACTGCCAGGGAGGGGGCAGCCACAGCTTCTCTGGGCAGCCTGTGCCAGTGTCTCACCACCTTCACAGTAAAGAATTTCTTCCTTATATCTAAACTAAATTTACCCTCTTTCAGTTTAAAACCATTACCCCTTGTCCTATCACTAGACTCCCTGATAAAGAGTCCCTCCCCATCTTTCCTGTAGGACCCCTTTAGGTTGGGGGACCCAGAGCTGAACACAGCACTCCAGGTGGGATCTCATGAGAGCTGAATGGAGGGGGACAATCCCCTCCATCAATCTGCTGGCCACACTTCTCTTGATGCAGCCCAGGATACAGCTGGCTTTCTGGGTTGCAAGTGCACATTGCTGGATCACAGTTTTCCATCAACCAACACCTCCAAGTCCTTCTCTACAGGGTTGCTCTCAATCCACTCATCACCCAGCCTGTATTTGTGCTTGGGATTGCCTTGATCCATGTGCAGGACCTTGCACTAGGCCTTGTTGAATTTCATGAGATTTGCATGGGCCCACCCTGTCGAGGTCCCTCTGGATGGCACATCCCTTCCCTCCAGCGTGTCGACCTCACCACACAGCTTGGTGTTGTCAGCAGCTTGCTGAGGGTGCACTCGATCCTACTGTCCATGTCACTGACAAAGATGTTAAACAGCGCTGGTCCCAACACTGATCCCCAAGGAACACCACTTGTCACTGCTCTCCACTTGGAAATCAAGTCACTGACCGCAACTCTTTGAGTGCGACCATCCAGCCAGTTCCCTATCCACTGAGTGGTCCATCCATCAAATCCATGTCTCTCCAATTTAGAGACAAGGATGTTGTGTGAGACAGTGTCAAAGGCTTTGCACAAGTCCAGGTAGATGATGTCAGTTGCTCCTCCCTTATTCACCAGTGCTGTAACCCCACTGTAGAAGGCCACCAGATTTGTCGGGCATGATTTGCCCTTAGTGAAGCCATGTCGGCTGTCACCTACCACCTCCTTATTTTCCATGTGCCTTTCACATAACTTCGACAATGATCTACTCCATGATCTTGACAGGCTCAGAGATGAGACTGACTGGCCTGGGTCTCTCTTTTTTTCCCTTTTTAAAAATAAATGTTATGTTTTCCCTTCTCCAGTCAGCGGGAACTTCACTGCACTGCCACAACTTCTCAAATATGATAGATAACGGGTTAGCCGCTTCATCTGCCATTTCTGTCAGGAATTGTGGATGTACCTTGTCAGGTTCCACGGACTTGTGCAACTTCAGGTCTCTTAGACGGTCTTGAACCTGATCTTCTCCTACGGTGGGTGCTTCTTTATTCTCCCAGTCTCTGCTTTTGCCTTCTGTGTCTTGGGCAGTGTGGTTGGAGCACTTGTCAGTAAAGACTGAGGCAAAAAACTTGTGGAGTACCTCAGCCTTCTCCACATCCCAAGTGATCAAGTCTCCTGCTCCCTTCTGGAGTGGGCCCACTTTTCCCCTAGTCTTTGTTTTACCACTGACATACCTATAGAAGCTTTTCTTGTTGCCCTTGATGTCCCTGGCCAGATTTGAGTCTATCTTTGGGCCCGGCCATCCAGCCAATTTTTTACCCAGCAAAGTGTATGCCCATCCAAGACACAGGCAGCCAGTTTCACCAGGAGAATGCTGTGGGAAACGGTGTCAAAGGCCTTGCTGAAGTCAAGGTAAACAACATCCACAGCCTTTCCCTCATCCAATAATCAGGTCGCCCTGTCGTAGAAGGAGATCAGGTTTGTCAGGCAGGACCTGCCTTTCATAAACCCATGCTGACTGGGCCTGAGCATCTGGTTGTCCATTATATGACTTTTAATGGCACTCGAGATGCCCTGCTCCATGACCTTCCCTGGCACTGAGGTCAGACTGGCAGGTCTATAGTTTCCTGGATTGTCCTTTCTGCCTTTCTTGTAGATGGGTGTTACATTTGCCACCCTCCAGTCCAATGGATCCTCCCCAGTTAGCCATGATTTCAGGTAAATCATGGAAAGTGGCTTGGTGAGCACATCTGCCAACTCTTCCATCACCCTTAGGTGTAACCCATCCGGTCCCACAGACTTGTGTGCATCCAGGTGGTGTAGCAGATCCCTGACCACCTCCTCTTCAACTGTGCTGACCTCAACCTGCTTCCCCTCCCCATCTCCCAGCTCATGAGGCTGGGTGTCCAGGGAACAGCCAGTTCCACTGCTAAAGACTGAGGCAAAGTAGGCGTTGAGCACCTCAGCCTTTTCCTCATCCTTAGTTACCATGTTTCCCTCTGCATCCAGTAAAGGAGGGAGATTTTCCCTAATCTTCCTTTTGCTGTTAACGAAATTATAGAAACATTTTTGTTATCCTTAACAGCTGTAGACAAGTTGAGCTCTAGCTGCGCTTTGGCTCTCCTAATGTTCTCCCTGCATAACTTCACTACGACTTTATAGTCTTCATGAGAGACCTGTCCCCTCTTCCAAAGGAAACAGGTTCTCCTTTTGTTCTCGAGATGCATCCAAAGGTCCCTGTTTAGCCAGGCCGGTCTCCTTCCCCGCCTGCTTGTTTTTCAGCACACAGGAACAGCCTGCTCCTGTGCCTTTAAGACTTCGCTCTTCAAGTATGTCCAACCTTCCTGGACTCACATTTCCTTCAAGGCAAACTCCCAAGGGACTTTGTTAATCAGTCTCTTGAACAGGTCGAAGTTAGCCCTCTGAAGTCTAAGGTGAGGAAGTTATCCTCCACACATTCCAGGAACCTCCTGGATTGTTCCCTCTCTGCTGTGTTGTGTTCCCAGCAGATATCTGGGAGGTTAAAGTCCCCACAAGAATAACGGCAAGTGACTGCAAGATTTCTCCCAGCTGTTTATAGCAAGCTTCATCCACCTCACCGCTTTGGTTGGGGGATCTATAACAGACTCCAACAGCAAGATCTGCTTTATTGGCCCTTAACCTAATTCAAACATTCTCAGCCTTTCAAAGGGAAAGTCACCTCCAAAGCCAGCCTGTCTCCTGTGGGTATTAGGGCTGATGCTCTGTGAAGTGGTTCTTCCATCAGGGAGGCTTCCCATGACACAGCTGGAATGGGGCTCTGCTGGGAATAACAAGTGGCTGGCTCTTCTGGATGAGGATTTCATCTCTTCCTTCGCCTGGAAGTATTTAGCACCCACAGGTAGGTAGAAAGAGGGGCTCAGTAGATGATAAGACAAGGGTAGTTGGTCAATTCGGATGGTTGGGTTTGCTTAAGAACAATGAGGTGCTGCAGGGCAGCTGAAAGCCCCTTCAAACCCCACTGACACCCACTGGCTGCCGGACTGTGCAGTGGGGATGCTCCTCCCATGTGTGGCACTTGTCCAGCTACCAAAGCATGCGATGGAAAAAGTGGCAAGCAGGGCTGGGTCTTCTTTCATGCCTCTCACTTGCCTTCTCAATTCCTCTCCTTTGCAGCATGACAGGCCTGAGGCCAGGCTGGCAGAAAAGGGGGAGCTGCTTCATCTCTACCTCTGCCCATGTCACAAACCCGTGCAGCCAGCAACACCTGTGCAAAAGACTTGTCATTAAATGTCAGTTTGTTTTCTCCTCTGTGAGCTGTCTTGTTGCTTCATGTCAAGCTGGCTACTGGGAAGACCCTGTAAAACCTAAACTGTCTCAAAACCAGTTAATGCCTGGCTTAAGCTGCCATGGAAAATCTGCCAGGAAGCCTGTGGACAAGCTTAAGAGTCATGCACAGTCTTTGGTTTCCCCCCCAAGAAGTGTACACAGATATAGAAAGGGGAGAGCCAGTATCCATGAGCTATGAACACCTCTTTCACCTCCACTCTTTAATTCACACCAATTAATTCTCTTCCACTCTATAAGTATGCCTTTTTTTTCTTTTTTTCTTGTTTAGAAATGGCATTTTAGGCAGTGAAATTTCTAACTAAGGAAGGTTTATGCCACTCTGTAATGTCTTCAGCGAACAAGACCATTTGCAGTGCCAAATGCAGAATCCCTACTTGGGTGCCAAGGTCCTGCATCGCAGACTGGCTGCCCCAACATCACAGACTGGCTGCCCCAACATCACTGCTTTAGACAACATGCTACTTTCCTCTCTAAACTGCCTGGCAGCGGGGGCTGCCTGGGGGCTGGCAAAATGACTCACATGCCACTGCTACTGCCTCCAGGCTCACCCATGCTGGCAGGTAAGAGGTGGCTGTAGGGTGCTGACTGGTGGCATCGCAGATGGACAACCTTCCTTTTTTATTCTGGGCCAAGGGATGCAAGCAACACATTGAGGCAGCGCTGCCCCGGCTCTCAAGGTGGCCTGCTGCCCTAAGTGCATCAGGATGGCTGCAGAGGGAGGCCAGGTATCCCATGGTGGTCTCCTGAGGCACCTTCGTGTATGTACTGACAGGAGAGATGAAAGGGGGTCTCTGAAAACAAATGGTGTGAGACCTTTATCTCACTCTTCATTTTGCCTCATAAATTTGCATGTTTTGGCACTCATTGCATTTGTATTTTTGACGTTCCAGTGGAAGACACTGTATAAAGCCAGAATAAGTTTTACATCCTTTACAGGGGACAAAAAAAAAAAAAAAAGCCTATAAAGGGAGGATGCAGGAAACTGTATTATTGTATTTTTACCACATGGCGACAGAGGCAGAGAGGCAGATCCAGCAAAGAAGAAAGGTGCCAGCATGGTCCTGCAATGCCTAACCACTAGCTGCCTGCCTCCCTCACAAGAAGGGAATACTGTGCACAATTAGAAATCACCAGAAGTGAACCAAATCAGACACCATCAGAGTGACCAAAACACACCCTTACATGACCTAGTTAGTCACCAGAAGAAAGTGTGAGCAACCACAGCTAAGGTTTCCTGATGCCTGGTCTGGTGTCTTTAGCACAACAATCCCTTCCTTCGATGCCTCTAGAGGTACACACATCAGTTTCCAAGTTGCTGTTATTATACCTCCAGGTAACTTTTGTAATCAAATCATCTGATT
This sequence comes from Athene cunicularia, assembly GCF_003259725.1. Taxonomy (NCBI): domain Eukaryota; kingdom Metazoa; phylum Chordata; class Aves; order Strigiformes; family Strigidae; genus Athene; species Athene cunicularia. The sequence goes on along the minus strand of NW_020799099.1, from coordinate 20,629,278 downwards.
TTTAGGGTTTTTTTCTAGTAACAAAAAAAATTGGTTGTGTTGGCACAACCCTGTATGTCAGCCCTCAGCAGCCCAAGGTCCTCCTGCCCCTCACTTGGGCTCAGGAACATCACTACATGTCAACCAAGAGAGGCAATTTTGCAGGAGTCAGCCTTGATAGCAGTGGTATTATTCCCCTCCTCTATTCATCCCTGATGGATGGGATTGCAGCACAAGACAAGAATATTATCCTGTTCCCTCTGAATCTATTACCAGGCCCTATTACACACAAGCAGCTGAAGATGATTATAGTGTATACTTGCATTTCATTAAAGTTACTCTCAGTCTTTCTCTTCTGTGTGAGGTTAAATTAGAGATTACCTCAATGCAGCACTTATTACAATAATTGTTTATGATACTTGTTTTACCATCTGTCTTTAATGCTGTGTAGTCCCCAACTGAATATGTAACTCTACACCCAATAACCAAGCAGATGTTATGGGTAATGGTGCACACCATCGGGGCCCTACAGCACAAGTAACTGTGGTCTCCCAGCCCTTCCCCAAGTCAGCCAGCAGCAATTGCTGCCTGAGATTCTACTCTTCATAGCCAATGAGGATATCAGGCACAACAGCCACCAGCACATTTACTGAGTCAATGCCACTTCACACCTGAACATGTCGGTTGGTCTCAGCCCTAAGCTTGACTTCCCTGAGGAGCAGGTTCTCCAGGTGCTACATTGCATCAGCAAATATGTTCCAAAACTTATGATCATGAAAATGTCGGCCATCAAAAGAAAAATTGTTTAATATAATAGTCAGGATTTGTGGCAGTAGCAAAATATGAGGAGAAAAGTCTATTGCAACTAGACCATCTGATATTCCCTATTGCACAGCAGTTATTGTGTGGGATCAGAGGGGAGTGGCTCATGCAAACATATGGCAGTGACATTTTCCTATTCTCCTTTCTCCCCCTCCAGGGAAATGTCAGGCATAATGGTCTTGTGGACTGCCAGGAAACAGAACCATGTGGTGCTTCTCGAGATGTGTCACAGTGTGGTAGGCAAAGAGCTCCTCCACACAGACAGAGAGGCAGCAATAGCAGGGAGATCATGGCTGCCCTCCTCCCTCCCCTAAAGGAGGGATGCTCCCTTCCAGATGAGAGAAACTAAGGGAAAATGCAACAGGAGATACAAAGCAACGACTTAGTCCAACCTTTATGTCCATTCCAGCAGTCAGGAGGAAAATGGGAAGTACTAAACAGGTAGCAATGGGAAAGGATATACCTCCTTTGTCCTGCCGTGTTCCTGCAGTCAGACAGAGAAGTGCACCAACGTCATTTACCTCTGAGACAGAGCAGTTGAGCTGGAAGATCTGCCCTTCTCCTTCGACCTGTCGCACACAGAGTTTGCAAACCAGCTCCAGGGTATTCAGGCTGAACCTTTCCAGTGTGAAGGTGCAGTGCAGATTCCTCTGGCATCCACTCCAGATGTGGTAAAAAGGAATCTCCTGCAGGAGGAAAGCAAAAAAAGTACAGTGGGGGACACAGAGCACCAGGGCATGGATGCTGTATGACTAGAGACTGTGTGTTCCATGCTACTGCCACTGCAAATGTTTCAGTGAAAAAAAAATCCACGGGACTGCAGCCTGGCACCTGGTGTTTTATAAATAGCCCCTTGTGTCACTGTATCTCTTTAAGTTTCACTGCTGGGATCCAAGGTGAATGGTTTGTGATGCTCACCTGGTACTTAGCCAGCAGTTTGCTCTTCCAGAGAGAGTGGGCAATGTCATGAATGGACAGGCGGAGGTTGTGGGTGCTTCCCTTAAAATGCAAAGCTTTGGGTTCCTCCAAAAGCTGACCGCCCATCTGCCGCTCAAGCTGGAGGACCTCCTGCAGTATTGCAGTAAAAAGAAGAAGGTGGTCAGGTTTCATCAAGACAGCACACTGGTCTTCTGATTCCTCAAGATCGACTGCTGTAGATGCTGTAACTTGTCTAATACAGAAAAAAAAAAAATGCACAGGCGCTGCAGAGTTGTGTTTTCCTGTGAACTGGAATTGCATTAGTGGATCTGAGTATAACCCCCTTGTCCCCATCATACAGCAGCAGCCCAGCAGGGACGCAGGCACCCATGTCTCCTTTGGGAGACATAGTGTTACCTGACATGTCCTATAAGCACAAAGCTCAATTGCATGCTATTGTATCGATGCAAAGACTTTGCATCCAGGCACTGTTTGAATACAGACATGTATCAGTCTTCTCCACTGTTCATCAAACTGGACATCTAATGGTAGCTTTACTATTTTGGTTTTGGAAGGTCTTATTTTTGTCAGTCCTGCTGATATGGGACCTGTGCATATCACTGGCCCTTCAGCTTGTGGCCTCCTGGCAAACTGCTCTATGACAGAGTGATACAGGACATAACAGATATCTACGCTGAGACTAACTGTCAAGCAGGACGGTACCAAAACAATGCAAGACACTGTGATGGAGCATTCTGTACATATGACTACTGAAATATTGATCTTGTAATTAAAAGCTAGCAAGCCATGGGTCTGGTCATTTTCTTCAGCTAAAAATAAATATATGCTTGTAACTAATGAGACCACAGTGGACCATCGCCTAAAAGCAGCCTAATTGTAGTCCACATGGAAGAAGCATGTATGAAGGCACCTACATGAGCCCCATCAGAAATCAAAACAGCCAATCTCAGTCATATTTAATTACAAGATCCACTCAACCAACCAGTCTCATGAGGCTAAAGCCAATCATGCACAGAGTGAAAACACTCAAGGAGTATGTGGGCACACAAAACAAGCTTCTCTTTGTCATGTTCAGGATCCAGTTAGCACACAAGAAAAGCCTCTGTGCCTGGTGAGCCCAGCACCTGGCAGATACTGAAGCTAAAATTATGTTAGTTTATCAGTCATTAGAGGAAAAGAAACAAAATCAGGAAACCTTTTAGATTAAGGTTATGCCAATGAATCAGTTACAGCTTCTTTCCAGTGCTCCCTAATTACCTTGTCAAGATGTCTAAAGAGCAATCGATATTAATTATCTGATTACTATAGATCTTCATTATGTCCAAATTACCTCCCTGTAAGGGCCAGAAGACAACTTCATGGCACTACATGAGCTAATTGCAGACGTCACCTCTTAGGCACACGGAGCTCAGGGGCTGAATGGCTGCTCCTGTTCCTGCAGCGCCAGCCCTGGGAGCTGCAATGCTGTGGGGCTGCACTACATTGCAGCATGATGTTGCACCATCCTACCCATCACATCTGGGTGTCTAGTTTCAATATCCCACTTTGGTAACCACCCTTGGTCACCACAGCCCTTCTACATGGTTCAACTGGAGGATGCCAAGCAGCCCCTGCTTCTCCCATGCCACTCAGCTAATTAATTCAGAATTAATTACAGCCATGATTTGCACAGCCCTTCAAACCTGCAGGCTGGCTCTGGCCATACGGCATTTTATTTAGAGCAATGCTTATCCTGCTGGCTGGTGCCTCTATGCCCTCCTGAGCCAAAATCACAGCTATGTGTTGCTTGCCCCATGCTGAGGTGGCTCCGGCCACCCTCCCCATCACCTCTCATCACTCCTGTGAGATGGGACTCAGGCCCTTATGCTCTTCCTAGGAGATGGAGCTGTGTAAGGCATCCCTCCAATATCATGCCACGAGGACAGCCACTATCTAGATTTGGAAAGGGCTTCCTCATTAATGGGGCACAGGCAGGCAAGTGTTCAGTCTAAGCTGTTGCCTTTCTTCATTAGAGGGAAGAATACAAATTAAATAACTGAGAGAAGATCAGATGCCTCTTATGCCTTTTTTACCTTTCTTTTGGAGGACAGTTACTGTGCAGCACAAGGCAGATTGGCAGATGCCACCCTGCTACAGCCTGAAATCATTCACTCATCCCGCGTGTGCGAGGCTGCTCAGCCCCCGCCACACTGCCACATGCAGCTCACATACCTCAATGTCAAAGCCATACGTGAATAAACAGATGAGAATAAAGCAGTTGGATTTCTTTACAGTTATTGTATTATTACTTTCTTTTTTTGCAGCAGACTAATTCGGGCATCCCCCTCTAAGTGCAAAAATCAGTTCTGAAAGAGGCCGGTGCTCAAGGTCATTGCTACCCTCACCCTTCCCCAAAAAGTGTTTTTGTGAGCATCCCATCCAGGTGGCTCAGGACCCTGCAGGGCAGAGGATGCTGCACGCATGATCAGTGCTGAGCCCACTGCTCCACAGCCCCAGGAATACTGCCAAGATGCTCCTACAATAACTGAGCCCTTATTGATGACAAGTCATTACACTTCCCTACTGTACTGCGGGCACTGGCAGTTCGGCTGCGAGCGCTTGCTCTGCATGATGAGAGGGAAAAACCTGCTGGATAAATACTGCACTGTGTTTTATACCGCAACTGCTTGTCTTCCTTTGGTGGCTGTTAGGACACATTCAGCATATGGCATACTCATTCCTAGTTGTAAATAATAACAGAATGCATTTGGTCGCCTATTAAAATAAACACATAATCCCCTACAAAGGCTCTTTCAAACTTCAGACATCCCAATGTGAGAACATCTCACGCTGCTCTTCCCTCCTCTTGCTGTGGCTTGCCTGGAGCAGCCAGCCCTGAGACACTGAGATGGTGCAGCTGGTGCCTTGCTTGCTGCCTACAACTTTCCCACCCTCTTCAAATTACTTTTAATCTCAAGACCTGCTGGCCCAGCCCCATCTGCACGCCTTGTCCCACACAGCCAGAGGCAATTTCCTGGTGAATGCCTTCCCTATGGCAATATGGCAGTGCCAGAGACCTCCTCCCGCCATGGCCAGGGCTGCTGTGGTGCCAGCTGTTGTAAAAGCGCGTGGCAAACACCTCAACCTTTTTTTCTTTCTACACAGCCCTAGTTTGAGCCTACACAACACCATCGCATAGGGCTGGTTTCTACACACTGGTTCATACACACTGGTCCATGCTCAACACTTTCATCTACAGCTAGTTTACCACGTTCCTTTTTCTTAAACCTTCTCTTTCCAGATCTTTAATTTCCAAAGAAGTACAATTGGTACATTTGTTTGTGGCCACCAAGTATGTGTGCCTGTCCTCCTGTAAACCATCAGCTATTATAGCAGGGTCTTGAACCCCACATGTGGCCTTCCAGTCTTGGGGTAAATGTGCCAAAAAAAGAAGAAACTTAAAATGCATGTACTTTGGTGCAAAAAAAAGCAGTGGGTACAAGTGGGATGGTGGCTGCCTGACTTCGTTCACCTTTCCTCACCAAATTACAAGCTCGCTTTGGGGTCTACCTGCAGCAGGAGCCCAAGGAGTGGCCTGCTCCCCTTCCAAACACACCAAAGCACATTAACTTTACCTCACAATTCTCCCCACAGTCAATCAGAAAAAACCCAATAGCTCTTGAGTAACACCTAATTGGATTCCCCCAGCTCTGACTGCATTAGCTGTCTGTCCAAGGCCCCTCCGACTCACTTATTATTACCTCAGGCCTTGACGAACCCGTGGAAAATTGTATTACACAGCACAGGCATAAAACTGTCAGGACTTTTGAAGCCTGATCACTACGAAAGATCCTTTTCACTTTTTTTAAAGAGGAAAAACAAAAGGGAACTCAGACCGGGGAAAATAAATGTTTCTAAAAGCCTGATCGCACCAATGCATTGACAGAAGACAAGCTCCCAGGCCCTGTAAAGACAAAACCATGATGAAGTCACAATATGCCTGCTTCAACCCTTACATTTTACTGCCTTTCTTACATATAGCGAAAGAGTATTCCCCCAGCAAAGTCTAGGCAGGCAGGACTTGATATCAGGTAGGATTGGGGAGGAAAACAGAGTGTGCCATTCGCAGTGATGGAAGTTGCCGGTCTAACCAACACAAACTTCTCCCAGACTGTGTATGTGGGTTTAAATCCCAATAATTCCCATGTGGAGACGAGGAAACAAAAGCATATACAGCATCAGGATGAGTCTGTTTAGACAGGCTTTGAATTCGTTCTGCTGCAAAGAGGCATTTAGGAAATTGTACTGGCTATGAAAAAACCCCCCCACACACACACATTTTAATAACCTCCACTCTTACATGTGCAGTTGGAGATATATATTTCACAAGTGCATCTATTATAGATACCATCTGTTTAAATACAGGTATTTACAAAGAGAAATAGCAAGTATGGTTACCTATCGCTCATCTGTATGTAGTGAGTGCGTGTTTGTGTGCATGCCAGAATTATGCAGTGAGAGTAAGGTTATATAGTTAGAGATAGCAACAGCTTTGGTTTATTTCAGTTGTGAATTCCCAACACAAAAAGCTGCACACGAAGAGGTGTAATAAAGCAGTATGAAAGCAGGCAGTGATTAACAGCCCAGAAGCTTCTTTTATCATTATCAACTATTTACAAAGAAGCATTTATATGTTTCCCCATCTCTGGGGAGCTGGCACTTAGCATTAAAAATACATGAATAACGCATGAAGCCCCCTGTACCTTATGGCCTTTTAATAATGCAAAAATCTTAGGATTCAGGATATGATACAGGTAAACAAAGGAAAAAAGACTGGTGGGCAGAAAATAGTGTGAGATCCCTATGCAAAGGACGATTTATGGCATGTGGGGGTTAAACTGTGAAACAGCAGCTTGCTGCCAAGCTCTTCTTTGCATCAGAAATAACTCAGGGAGCAGGAATACATGGAGCAGAGGGTCTAGTCACTGCTATGACTGCAGTCCTGTGAGAGCTGAGAGGGAGAGGGAATGTGAGCAAAAGAGCAACCACCTTAAGGGCATCCTGTGTGTCATCGAGGCAGTAGACCCGGATACTGTACTCCAGCGAAGAGCAGGACAGTGGTCCAAAGATGGCCAGTTTGAGACGTTTGGCTGCTGCTTTGGTGATTGACTGTCCCACCAAGGCATATGTGCTGAGGGTTTCTGTCAGGATATGGCAGGCCTCTGGGTCCAGCTGGATATAGCATGGAGTGGTGAAGTTTTCCTCCCCGACCACCACCACATCCTAAAGGAGAAAGAGGCCAAGTTAGAGCTCCTAATCCCTCAGAGCTGCTGTCCTTTGAGACAGCAATGCCCCTTTCAAGCCTGGATGATGGACAAAGTTCTTGCTGTTTGCCCCTTAGATTAATCAAGATTTTAAAATCCCACTTCTGGCTTTTCTCCTGCATAGGCATAGGGAGGTTATGATTTCTCTGGGGTTGCTGGTGGTGATGACAGTGGTAGAAACCTCCTCCTGTCCTCGGTCCCCTAAGACTTGTAACTTTTTCCTCTGGACCCTGCAGCAGCTTTTAAAGTCCTGGGCAGAGTTAGGCAAATAATGAGAATATCACCGATACTTTATTGAAAAAGATATTGCAGAACTAATCATTTGGTGACCATGACTTAAAATCACCAGTTGCAGATGTGTCGAATAAATAACCACCCTTCACTTCCTAAGCATGACAATAAGGAGTTATAAAAGCTCAAGGAAGGGAAGTAACCTCTACAATGGCTAAATGCCACATCTACATGAAATATCACCTGTTGCTCCATCAGAATAATCCTCCGTGATGAGATTGCAGGGTGAAGACAAAAAAACTATACAGCCTGAATGCAGACAACCTCCCCACCCTGTGCGTATAGGAAAACTGTTCCCCTGCTAATTTCTCTATTCAACCCTGCATGTAATATCCTGCATACAACACAAAGTGCTTTGGATGGCTTTGAGAGAGAGCAGAATGGAAAAGGCAGAAATGGATGACAGCCACCTCTTGCAAAGCCACTACAGGCCATACGATGCTCAGTGCAACTCATCTGTTTCATCCCCACTGCCTGCAGGTCTGCAGCACAATGTATGCATCTGGCAGCTGAGCAGCGGTGGGCTCAACTGAAATTTGGCATTAAGTGCAGGCCCCCTAGTCTCAGGAAAGGCAAATGTGCCATGTTTTCAGGGGTGGCATAATCCTTCTGAAGGGCAAGGTGTTGCAGCTCTGATTGTACCTCCCTATGGCCATGCCAGCAACGGGCTCTGGCAGGAGGTGCTGACCCTGAGTGATGGTGCAGGGGTGTGCACACACACACACGTGTGTGTGTGTGTGTGTGTGTGTGTGTGCGTGTGTGTGTGCGTGCGTGCCTGTGTATGAACTGAGCAAAGGAAAATCACCATGCGATGGTCAGGGACCCTGTTGCCGCTGTGGAGGCTGTGCTAGCACCAGAGTGTGTGCACGGCCAGTGGAGCAACCACTCTGTCAAGGGCAGGAGGAGGATGGGGGAGAAAATGAAGAGGTGCCAGTAACACACAGACACAAATAAGGAACATACGTGCTGTGCCAAGAGTCAGGTCAGTGGGGTGCAGATTAGTTGGCGAGACAGATCCGTGTTCGCTGTATGCTTCTTCCCAGCATGAGGAAGAGCTAGTGCCACAGGCAGGGAGAAATTGCAAAAGCCTTTTGAAGGCAATGTCGGACACAGCACTCTTGTTGCTGTAAGCCCAACTCCCTTCAAAAGCCACCCTGACCTTATTAAACCTACTGGTAGGAGAAAGTGCCCTTGCCAAATTAATTATGTGAGACCAAACTGGTGGCAGTAGGTACCTAGGAGCACAAGGCTGGAGAGGAAGGCTCTACCAGGATGGCCCAGCCTGATTAAAAGCATCACTTTATGCTCCAGTTACAGTGGAAGATCCTTCTGCCACCCTGCCCGGGACATCCTTCTGCTACATGACTGGCAAGGAACCATCCCAGGCTCCCACCAAGCCTGCACTGCCTAGCAACGCTTGTGCAACTCCCCTGAGTTCACAGGGTGCAGAGCTGGATCCTGGCTACATGAACTGAATCAAAGTCATATAACAATAACAATTTAGGAGGGAAAAGGGAAAGATAAGGCCTAAAGATATGGCCTATACATTCTATTAATCTGGGCACGGTCTTGGTGCTGAAACAAGACATTTGCTGCATTATTTTCACTTTCTTGAAAACTACAGACTGTAAACCAGGAGAGAGAAAACTATTCTGTAAAAGAACATTTCCTTATTTCTAGAACCTAGTCAGAAATTATTTTCAGCCTGTTTTTTTATTTTGCCTTTTCTCTTCCTTCTGTCCCCATGACTTCAGCAGAATATCCTGCCACAACCAAAAGCTCAAGTGCCAAATTCCTGTGATGAAGGCTATTTCTTGGAAAATAGTTAAAACTAGGAGGCACCAAACTGCCCCAAGACACCATCTCTGCAAGGTCATTGGGCAGTTTAAACACCTGGTGTTGAAGGGCACTCCTGCCTGCTTGTAGCAGCCACGTATTTCACACAGAAAACCCAAAATACTGGCAACCCTGTTTGGAAAGGCAGCTGAAGGACTAGCAGAGAGCCCTACATGCACTGAGCACACAGGCTGGAGCCTCACCTCCCACAGCCCCTGGGCAGCCTGGTGCTTCAGCTGGATCTGCCAGTCCTCCGTGTTTGGTTCTGCACAGTGGTGCATGGTTAAAATGACGGGCCGGGTTAGCAGGGCTCCTGGTGGACCGCAGCTCACCACCGGCGTCAGCAGAGTTTGGCTGTCTTCTACAGGCGGCCTGACAAGGGGACAGAAAGATGGACATGGTAAGTGAGTTGAAAAAGTCAAGAAGGAACATTCAGGTATATGAAAATAAAAAAAATCCTTCTCTTCAAATAAAGGACCGTGCAAGGAAAGAATGGGTGGGTTTGTTTTGTCTGTTGTTTGGTTTGGTTTGTTTTTTTCCCACAAATCCCCAATTTTTTTTTTCCCCAATATCATTCATTTGTCAAAATTCAGGTTTAGGTGGCTGCTGCATTTGGCGATTGTTTAGCAGCATACAAAAATGAACAGTGGCTCTTGTAAGCACCATGTGTGAGAATTATTTACTGTCTGGACAGAGAAAATTGAGGAACAGAGGACGAGAATGAACTAATGAGCATGCCTGAAACCTCGTAAGTGGTATACAGCACATCTGAGACGTGCAGTTTGAGTTCAGAGTCATCATCAAACCCACTGACACTCCATTTTACTTAAAAAGCATACAGATCTACAAGAATGGCTATTGCAAATGTGCCTGTGGGGAGCAGGTGTTACCAACACTGTGGGAGGAAGTGTGAAGGGATGGTAAGAAATAGTGCAGAGGGCAAAACACATTTGCAAAGCCTGAGATTCCTACTGATAACCCAGAGCGGTCGAGTTAAAAATACCAGTATTGTCCAGTGTGCTTGCTGCCAGTCACTAGGAATGGATGTTACAGGAAATCATATAAATATTTAGGAAACATATACATTGTAGTTTGTAAATGACAGAGTGTGTGTGTGTGTGTATGTGTGTGTGTGCGCGCGCGTGCGTGTGCAAGTCTGTATGTGTAAACTATCCCCGACCAACTGCTGAGGAGCTTACAAACAGAGGAAGCATGAGTGACTTTAACTATCCCGACATCTGGTGTATGACAAATACAGCTGAATGTGCCTCATCAACTGCCTTCCTCAATAATACAGAGGGCAAATTCATGATCCAGAAACCAGCAAGTGGGAGATTAAAAGTGTTCGATGTGATCTGCACTTAAATGCCAGATCTGCCCATGAGACCTCCCATCCTCTGCTCTGGCTAAGGGTTCAGTCCTTTGTTGCATTCACAAATACTTGTATTTACATCTGTATTGGTTTTACGGGAATTAGTTGAGACAACATTAAATACTGCTTATTTCTGCAAGTCTTTGCCTTCACCAAAAGAAAGAGCAAAACCAGTAGCTGTAATCTTAGATAACATTTCCAAGAAGGAGGTAAAATCAGGACAGAAGCTGTTTCAATATCCAATTTATTGCACCTATTCTGGAAAAGATATGCCCAGAGGCATATCCTAATTTCGTCCACCTTAATTATTCCTGAATATTCCATTAATCTCACAGAAAATGAGAAAAACTTTTGAGAAATCCTTTTTCAAAGTGGGACAAAGCACTTTTGAAAAGTATCTCTTGTTGCTACAAATGTTGAGGGAGGTTTTTTATAACATTTGAGAAAAAAAAAAAGGTTTGTCATGGAAAAATTTAAATCTATGCAAATCAGTAAATCCAGATGATATGCATCTGTGGAAATTAACTGATGAGTTTACTAAATGACTTAACAATTGTTTCTGAAAAGCCATGGACTGGAAATAAACAGCTGTGATATAGCTGCCTTTCAGAAAAGATGTAAAGTATAACAATCTGGACAGCTATCATGTAGTATGCTGGTTATTTTAGCCTGACAAACAATGCACAAAAGAAATTAAACACTAGCAGATAGAGTACTTAGTCCAGCTCCTCTTGCATGTGGTAGGGATCTCTGGATTCAGATTGTGAAGATCAGGGATCACTCTCTTGGAAGACTGAACTGAATAAATAATTGGGCAGTTTTTAACTAAAATATTGCTTATTCTTCAGACTCATTTACTTCAGGCTTTTTTTCATAAGAAAAAACAACAGGCTTAAAAAAAAATTACAGTGTGGTGTTTTTTTAATGGTCATCTACCTTGTGCATTAATGGACATTTGAACTCTCACCTACAGTTTAATTCAAGAAATTTCAAAAAACATAATGTCCTATGAGAAAGATCTTTCAAAATTACAATATTTGTCTGGAAAGCTACAGATATGACAAGCTATAGATTTAATCATCTGGTTAACCTAACTTCATCTAAAAGACTACTGACCCACGAGGAAGCAAGAAAAAAAAAATACAAGTTATCATAGTTTTTTGGACTGAATTACAAAAACAGCAGTCCAAAAGGATATAGGAGGGAATATATCATGATTGCCATAAAATAATTCATGCAATGCCTTTTAGGTAAAAAATGAGTTAAAATCAACAAGAATCTGAGCACTGATGCGTACGGTTAAAAAAAGCCAAAAGATCATTAAAATAATATGGTATTGATATATCATACAACCTAAAATTGTCTCAAAGTAAAATGAAGTTTAGTCACTGCTCCATGACAAAATTTTGTTAGCTGTTAAATTTTAGGAGTCTGATGGAGGGCATGATTCTGTGCCACAACATTTTATGTCCGATTAACACAAGTATAAAAAATGATGCAGAACATGAAATCAGGAGGCACTCCAGACTGCATAATCAGCAAGCGAGATGGGAAGCAGATATAAATATACAAAGGACAAGAAAAAAATAGCAAGGCTTAGGGTTTTTTTTTCCCCAAGTTGGCAAACAGCATCTTTGTTACCAGACTTATGAGATCTATTGCCAAGTGGATGAGATATGCACGCTCCTGACCTGACTATTTGTGACACAGGACACTCTGATGAGTGAAGAGCAGTATAACGGGCCAGTTGCAGGGGTGCTTGACTTCGCAGTCCCAAATTGCCAACCAGACATGCACCTGAGTCTGGCACCCCAAAGTTACTGAATGCTGTTGGTCTCAGTGATTCTCCATCATCCAGCTTGTGCAGATAAACCTTTAAAAACTGGGATAAAATGAGTTGAAGTTTTTGAGTGGTGTGAAACAGGGCTTGGTATTACTGAATAGGTTAAATCCCAGCTCTATTGTAGTCCATACTAAACCTCTCTCTGACCACTCTGAGGCCAGAATTTTTACTCACATTGTAGAAGACAATGCAAATAGCAACACAATCATTAAATTCACAAACAATTAATAATTGCAAGTAACACTGAGAACCAGAAAATAATGCAAAAGATTCAGACGGTAAAAATATGGGTAGGAAAAAAAGTTCTATTAATTGTACAGCAGTTCATGCTGTTGGAGCAAAACAAGTTCCAAACATAGTTACTTAGTAGCAAAGAAAGCAATAAAAGTGAAAAAGATCTCAGGTGAGCTCACTCACTGGAGACGCAGCTAGCTTCAACTTGTAATGTGATACAGTGGTAAAACCAAATCTGATTTATGGGGCTGTATGGGACAAAGCATGTCAGAGCACGCTGAGGTGATATTCCCCTCCCTAACCAGTTCTAAAGTGACTGCAGGTATCAGAGTGTTTAGGGACCACAGTGTAATCTCGGAAATAAACACCTGAAACCCAGAGGAAGGAGTCTAAACCATGCAATGGCACATACAGCCGAGAGGTACCCTATGACAACTGACAGAAAAAAGGAACAAAATTCTCTTGACAGATCTTTTCTTATTTCTCACTGCTTCCAATTTCCGTTTTAAAACAAAAGGATTATGCCTTACTATAGCTAATGAGAACAGAAACAGATGCGGTAGACAAGATATATTATACAAGAGGTATTAATCTTTCTGCTTCAAGGCATAAACCCAACACTCATTGATGGAATTAGTAAACAACAAATTCCCCTGAAGACAAGTTATTGTGTAGTCATTCATTACAAGCAATTTTCTTCCTTCTCCTGGAGCAGATGATGCAGCACCAGAAAAGCCAGGATCTTGGCCTAGGCAAGTGCCTGTTACGATCGAGTATTGTGGTTTCTGTGTTATAGATCGGAGGACATACAGCACAAACACAAGCACAGAAAAACACATAGAGCAAGGGAGTTATCTCCTCTAAAGCAAAAAGATCTGTGAGCAGACATCTTCAAAACTATGGGTCAGAACCTACTTTTAGGCTGTTATCCGAAAAAGAACCCTAAACCCCCCAAAACCCATCCACATATGTGCTTTACTTTAGGCTTGCAGCAGTCTTGGGGCAATTTATTAGATGAGACAGGGCATTCAGCTGTATGACTCCAAAGTCACTTGATGCAGGCAAAAGAGATGTTTTTGTTTGACAAAGATCTGACTGAGACTAAAATTGAATGTCCTGTTTAGCATTGCTTTTGAAAGGCACTAACAGTAACTGAAAGGTCTTCAGATATTTTTAGACGTTGACCCATCCCACACCCCTTATCAAGAACAATCAACTTTTATTTAAAAGCAAACTTTTATTCATTATATCTGGTCCCTTCACAATCAAATTTGCGTTTTGAATGGGATTACTCATTCAAAACTGTCTCCCTGTAATAAGACAGACCATATTAATTAAGGTAGCTGTCACACAGCAGATGTGAGCACAACTAGGGAAATCTCTGCTCCTCAGTGGGCCTACATTGTGTTCCCTGGGACTGTAAGTAGATGTTACAGGCAATCACAGAAGCTCATAAAGCACAGAACGGAGCAGGGAGAGAGGAATGGCTAGCTCATAGCAACAGATGGCAACCCTTCTACACAGCTTAGCCAACAGTCAGAGGGAAGACATGTTATTTCTCCTTTCATTGCTAGGGCTTTATTTTTAATACATGTTCTTTCTTAAATTTCAAACTTAACATTCTTGACTGACCTTGGTTCTTCTGCCAGTCTATCTTTAGAAGAAAAATTACCTGAAAAGTTTTCCTTCCCTTTTCCTCATGCTCTGGTCTTTTTTATTTCGAATTTTTCAATTATGGTGACTGGCACTTCATGAAATTGTCTACTGGAGTTGCAAAGTAATTTTGTTTATGCAACTGAGATGCAGAAGGAAGATGGAGAAATGAGATGCGGAAGACTTCAATTTCTTTTATTTCACATCACTAAGCTTAGAGTTTACTGGTGAAAAAGGCAACATTGCTCCTTGGATCAAACTCATTGATCAGCTGCATGACTAATATAAAGTCTACACATATGCTATGAAGCCACTGATCCAAATCTTGACAAGGCTCACCCAATCCTTCTCTCTTTTAAGGTAGCTGATTTGGAAGTTGCACAATTTTTATGTGTCTTCTATCAAGATTTTCAGGAGATCTGCTGGCTCTGTTTTTCAGGGTTGTCACATTTTTTGGGCACAGCGACATCCACTTTCATTTGCATACTCTCCTGGGTGATGGATTACACAGGAGTGTCCTTCACTGTGCCATATTTAGTGCAGTTCCTGCTTCTAATTTGAGTATGCAAGAGTAGCTCCACGTAAAGCTGTGCAAGCTCGGCAGGGGTTCACACAGAAACACAGGAACTGCCATACAAGATCAAACCAGTGGTCCATCAAGACCCAGACCTTGTCTAGCACTGACCAGTGCCAGATGTTTCCAAAGGAAGCACACAGCTTCACTAATTTAGCTCAAAGCTAAATTTGTTTTTTAACCTAAGGCAGTCAAGAAAATCCAGAAGGTTGGGAGTCTATACTCATGCTTTTTAATCCTTAGTCATGTAAGACCTAGGCTCTCACAGATGCTCATGGGAACAGGCTCTTGCCAGGTACTGGTCTCAGCAAAGTGTTTATTTTACAGGTGAAACCACAACTCAAGAAGGTCTTCTTGCAAATCTCAAAGTCCGTGATACTTCCCCAGACTAAGGAAGAGAGCATCTGATCACCACTGAAAAAGCTTCAAGATAGAAACCTGTCTGATAGCAGCTGTGAAATAGTCTTCTAGGCATGTGATTTTTTCAGTTATATATATACACACATGTATACATATACATGTACAAACACACAGACATATATATACACACACGGAGATATCTTTTCTTCCACTGTAGCCACTTCATAAAGTACATGGACCTTTCCATAAGATCAACACACCAGTGACGGATCAGAGGCTGGTAGCTGCTTGCCATCCATCCTGCCCCAAATAACTGCCAGAGTGAGGATGAGCTTGCAGTGCAGGAGCAGGAAAAACAGCCTGCTGGAGTATTAGTCTAGGAAAAGAGAAAACCCACTGTGCCACAAGCATGCTAACACACTTAGAGAAAACAACTGCCTCCAAGTGGTGTTTACTGAAAACCATCAGAACCCCAATTCACCACAGAAGCATAATGCTTTTAGGGTGACCCTCCTGCTCTCACATGCTTTGATGGATATGAAATGGAATAAACTGTGGCTCAGAAAGCTCTCCTTGCCTATCTGCAAGGCAACATAAAGAGTGATATTACTCGGTTATGAAGTCTCTCAAATGTCTGTACTACAGATTTCAGAGACTAACTGGGCAAATGTACTAGGAAAACAAAGGAAGGAAAAGAAAAGGGGAATTTGCAGTACTCTGAGGGATAACATATTTCCTGTTTCAGCTTGGCTGGTCAGAAGTTGTTTCATATTCCTACAAAGTGTGAGCTAAATCTTAAGTTGCTGGAGATACTTCAGCTGTGATGGTACGCCTCTCTTTTGCTGCAATGGTTCTATTTAGGGTAGTGCTATGGTGACCACATTCTCACCTCAGTGGTGGTTGTATATCAAGAAAAAGAGTCTGCCTTCATTTCCAATTATAACACCCATTTTATAGTTTCCTATATGTCCCCTTCCAAACTACATCAACACATGACAGGACTTTTCAAACCATACACATTTACACAGTGCTCACAAAAATAAATATAAGGTCTCATGGGCTTTACTGAACACACTCCAGTTACCACTTGGCCACAAAAGCAAATGTCTGCAGATAGACCTTAGTGTGGACTATCACTCTCTGCTGGAGTGCTGTAAGAGTGCAGCAGCGGATTTAAAAAATAATTTCACCGCACACTAACTTGTGGTACCCATATGACTCCAATTATAGGAAGCAGCATCTGTGGCCCATGCAGTCAGATAAAGAGGCTTTGACTGAGCTGCAGCTCTGCTACAGCAAGTGAAGTGTCGGTAACACAGTCCTGCAGCAGGACACCATTACAGCTGGGTGCTGGCTGCCAACAACCCCATTCTGCACCTGAGCACCCGGGGAAAAGAGGCAGATAACAGGGGAGAATGTTACAGTCCTGCAGTGTTTTAAGCTCTTTTCAGTGAATATTCAGCTCCAAGTGATTTAGACAACACTCAACAAGCTCCATTTTAAATGTCCTAGAAGTGGTTGGTTTCCATCAGTATGAAGAGCCTGGCAAGCTGGAGTGGGGCTGAAAAACTGCTGTAATCAAATGTGTGCCCAGCAAGCAATTACCAACATGATATAATAGGATGAGCTCTGCTGCCCCATGGCCAAGGTAGCCCATTCTCTGCTCTCCTCTCCTAGAGAAAGAAATAACTTCTCAAAGTCTTCATTGCAAGTGAAGATTCACATCTTTTCCTTCACTTCTGCAAGTGTACTTGACTATACTTGCTCAGTTTGGCAGACGACACAGCTCCAACCATGCTTTTCCCAATACAGGTTAACTTCTACCCCCCATGAGACCTGCTGAGTAACAGCTATCACAAAACATGCAGAGGAGACTTTATGACCCTTGAAGAACATAAATCAGACTAGCATGTGACATTGGTTGTCCACAGCTGCATGACCCTTGAAGAACATAAATCAGACTAGCATGTGACATTGGTTGTCCACAGCTGCATGAATAAGGAGAGAGGGTTTCCCTCTATGACTGGCTGAAAAGAAAATAATTGCACATATAGCTCCTCCTAGGAATGAAATCAAAATTTTTTGGAACAATTGCATTTTTTAAAAAGAGAGATTTGGAGGCAAGTTGAATAACAGGGGATGCACTCTGATTTAATTTTTTTTTCCTTCTGCAAGAAGAGTCCTTTTCCAGTGCTGTTTGTAATTGTCTTTAAAACATAGCCAAAAGTAATAGGTATACAATCAATACTAGATATGAACAGAGGGACTTTTTCTGTAGCTGCAATTAGCTACTTTCAAAGAGTAGGCCATGAATAATGTATGCAAAAGGGTATGTGTGTGGGTTACTTATTTTTTCTTTAAGCAGATTATTTTAGCATGGGTGAAAGACTACCAAGCTGAAGAATAGTGTTCAATATCACGCAGTGTATAAACAGCTGTGGCTTAGCACATAGTAAAAGCCATTAAGGGGCTGAGCCAAAAAATGTATCTAGCTATGAGGAGGGGAAAGAGGCAAAGTACCGTGTAATGATTGCTTAGATTCACATTTGCCATTCAGCCTTTGTGCATGAGTCCATTCTGCAGACAAAGATCTTGCCTTTCTCTTCATTAGGTTTTCCTAAAGTGCTTCAAACAGCATCTTGGCCTTTTCAGAATCTCTTTTTTTTTTTTTTTAATGCCAAAGGTGACAGATCACTCAGTAGACATTAAGATTTAGAATATGAATTGGCCACTTATGCAGATAATAGGTGAGAACAACAGGAGTTACCCCAACATTGGCTCTGGGTGGCCCTTGGCATAGAGTGCCTGGGGCTAAGCAGGACAACTACGTGCTTCCTTCCACCTTAGAGCAAGGAGGGGTAAAGGACACCAAAAACTTTGGCTTCATCCTCTTCACTGCATGGACTAGCCAAGATCCTGAAGGGTGAAATAAAAATTCACCTTTACTATAACAGGAGAATCTCCAAGCCAGGTGCTCAGGCACCTCAGCTTGTCCCTCAGCTGAGCCCATCTGTCACCTTGCTCCTCCTCTCCTTTGACCTCTGCAGCATGGGTCGTTATAAAAAGGTTACCTCACATCTCTCCTGCACCAAACTCATGCTGGCACATTGTCCTTGCTTCTGGCTATGATTCAGTATCCCCCAGGCCTGAGGGCTTGCTGCAGAGTGCAACTCTTGGTTAAAAAAGCGAAATTCTGAGCTGGTTTTGTGGCAGTTTACCCTCGGCTTTGCTCGCATTTCTCCAAGTCAGCAAATAGCTTCAACGCAGTAGGCTTTGTCTAAGCATATTACTACAGGTCTTTAAGTTACTACATTTGTCCCCTCTGTTAATGCACAAACAAATAAAGGCAGTCTTTTACCTCATGTTCTCCTTCCTGTGAACTGTCACATACATTTCATAGACTCTCCCTTGTGGAACGGCCCCTGCTGGGATCAGCAAGCTTACTCCTGCAGAACAGAAGAGACACAAAAGATAAAATGAAGAAAAAAGAGGCAAGTGGGCCTGTGAAGAAGAGTGACAGGACAGGCAGAAGATGAAGCCTGCAATGCCACATTTTCACTCAGCCTCACCAGCAGACTCCACACAACCTCAGCAACTTGGGAGAAGAAGTATTTACTATAACCCAGGCATCTCCAGCAGTCAGCTGGCCTGTTCTTATTCCTTCTGTGTGTCAGCACCGAAATACAGAGTGAAGAGGGTTTTCTTCCCTTTTATTTAAAGAGCAGACAGATGGTTACACTGCTGCTTACCTTGTAAAATGACGGAAAAACGAACAACTCTGACTAAAATTTCCAACAGCTGTAATGGGACATGTCTCCCTAGGCAATTCTTACTTAATTAAAATCAGGAAAGAAAGGCAGTGGAGCACTGTCCCAGGAAGCAACAAGAACTAGTTGTTTCCTGAAAGATGGCTTCTGTGACTGGCATCCTATCTTTTAATGCACTCAGCTTCTACTTAGACTACCAGGGAGGCAAAACTGGGCTTCTTGGTATTTTGAATGTGCCTAGTCCTGTAAAGTGGCTCAAAATTTGGGTATCCAATCTTGAAAAAAATGCGGGCAAGTATGCTCAATGTCCTTTTTAGTGATGATTAGCTGCACACTTGGTTACAAAACATTGTTCTTACAGTACTGTCATTTCAGAAATGTCCTGTCATTACATGATAAAAACACAGCACACAAATCAGCTATTGCACTCTGCTGGACACGTCTCAGCCAGCTGTCTTTGCAGATGTGAATTAACTGGAAATATGTGGCCAGGATTTTAATACAGTTATTAACACATAGCTGAAAATAAACCTACAGGCAGATTATTTACATATATGCATATGCACAAGACAGGCTTTGTAGAAATCTTGCAAGGCCCTGTCACTTTTCTTTAGCATACTTGGTTTGGTTATGCTGGGTACCTCCCACGTGTTGGTGTACAGGGGCTCAGTCCCACACCTGGCTTTGAAGGCGAAGGATTAGCTTGGAAAGCATTTTCCATGAACGCTTTCTGACACTTGTTTCTTTACAGGCCTCACCTGCACATGTTCTCAGCTGTAACAGGTCAGGCATAGTGTAAATGAAAGGCTTTGATCTAGGAGAATATACATACATCTAGAAGCAGCATGGAGGCATACACAGTCATGGTAGGCAGATCGGTATATTTTACAAAACTTATTTTAATCATTTTGAAGGGATTACAGCAATAAATAACTTTATTTCTCCTTTACAAATTGTTATTAATATATGTGAATTAAATGTGACTAATACACTTTGCTGACAATGTGCACCACCATGGCATAAGAAACTTGAGTATTAATATCTACCTTCAGCTGCTACTTAGAGAATTGTGAAATCCAGGATTGTATAGCACGAATTTTCAACATTGCTCAGCAGTCAGCACCAGATTTATTTAAGTAGTTCAGCTTTCACTTAATAGCTATTTTTGCCCTCTCTTCCACAGTAACTAATAAAGGAGGGCTACTGCTCACCAACCACTTTTGACTGCTTCCTGGGCAGTGTGAGGCTGTGTCCTGGAAGGACGAAATCACCTAGGTCCCAGGCCACCTAGGAATTTTGCTTTCTCCATAACATCAACAAATGAGAAAAAAATCCAGCAAAGGTATGGGAGACAAGGGTAGGCACTATCTCCTTGGGCAGGGCACTGTGCTGTAAAATGGTCAAGAGCTGACCACATAATGTAAAGGAGGAAGACAGAAATGCTGTGAAACCTTGAGCTATCATGTCAGGTTTCTGTGAGCTTGTCTCACATGTACTGTGGTCTTAGCTGGACACAGAGCTCCAGAGAATCTGGGCAGGGGAACTCATGACCACTGTATAGCCTGCATAGCCCCCACATACAGTGTTGTATGTATTTGATTTGACCCCAGTTTAGATGATAATGTTGCTCTTCATTAGCATGCCAAACCCATGGGGAGCATCTAAGTGCTGCACTTCCTCTGAATGTCAACACTTCATTTAGGAATCAAACAGCACTATGGCTGATCTAAAAAATCTGTCTGTGAGACCTGAGCAATCCCAAGGCTAGGAGCTCCCTGGATGCTCTGAAACTGTCTCCCTGTGCCTGGGTGGCTTGAAGGGGGCCTGGCAGCCTGGCCTTGTACCGTATGAGAAAGGCTGAATAGCACTTTGCAATTACATCAAAAGGCACTCGCTGCTCAGTTTGCCTCTTTCCTAATTGTAAAACAAGTCAACAATATGTATAACAAGGAGAGACATACAGAAAAGACACTCTTGGGCCCTATTTTCCATGGATATGTAATGTGTGTAGGAAAAAAGCCTTCTAAAAATTAGTATTCTGCTGTCCTACTTCAATACCACACAGTCTGCTATGAATTGGAAGTGGAACAACCGATTTGTTTTTTAATTAATTTGTCCTTTTTATGTGTGATGACAAGATTGAGGTTTTCTGGCTTGCAGTCCCTTTTCTAGAGCTGCATGAAAGGAAAAGGTCAAGGATGCTGAATCTCATTTCACACAGGGAACTGCTGAAACCTCGCATGTCTCAGTGAGTGGCTAAGAACCCTGCAATATCCTTCTCAAAAGGTGGCCAGGACTTTCTGAAAAGAATACCTGAAGTACCTTGGTAAACCTGAATGTGGGGGAAAAACACATCTGTTTGTTCTGAACAAAGAAAAGGGAGAGTCCTAGGAGTGACCCTGCTTTTTCCTGGTAAAAGCAAGCTAACTCCACTTGAAAATACAAAACAACTGAGCCTTTAAGCCAACATGGCTAGCACTTACCTGAATTGGGAATTACTAGGTGACCTCCTAAAGAGTTGAAGGTCCCAAATGCAGTGCAGGATGGGTCTGTTTGTCGAGCAAGGCTTTGGTTTTTCATGTTCAAGTTCTCATTCTCCAGCAGAGACTGTGTAATCTGTGGGGACAGCTTGGAGGAGAAGTCAGAGAGGTCATCCTGAGGAGTGACTGCACCAGAGGTGTTATATACCTTGATTTTCAGGTTGGGCAGCGGGTCCAGGATTGGAGAATTGGTCATTGGGATTTTATCAGAGACATCATGCAAGGCGTAAACAGGACCCCTGTACATGGCTGCAGCAGAAGTGAGATCTGGTGGTACCGCCAGGAGGTCTGCATTGGAGATGAGAAGGAAGAACCATATTACTTCTCTGTTCAGATGACTTCCTTCTGGGTAACAATTCGGGTTTGTATTCTGCATTTTGCATTTCATACCAAAAGTTAAGATACACGAAGTCCTTGCAGACTGACCTTAGTCTCCTTTTCCACACATCTCTCCAGCAAACTCCCAGGGTTTGTGTTGTCCCAGCTGCTATGGAATCTAATTGTCACACAAAATTACAGCACGTTTCTGGTCTAAGGATTTTTCACTGGGATTATTTTTCCAGGCTGCACTCAGATTTCCATTATGACATGCTTAGACAGGGCAAGAGGTTATCCATACTCAGTAGACCTAGTTTTATTAACTAGTACCTGCCTCCCTAAATGTGAAGTGAGAATCATTAACCAATTTATCTAACTGGCCTAACAACAGCATTCCTGAAATAAAAGACAAAACAAACCTACAAAGTCACTGTGTCTGACTCCCTGCAATGGGAGATTAGTACCTGCATCACACTTTCTGCAGATTTGTTTTAAAAGTATCCCCAGCAAAGAAAATGACACTTCTGCTAACCTTCCACATGACAATTCTCTTGTCATCTTAGCTCTTACTTTAATTTATTCTTTTTGCACACATATCAGGAGAAAAGAGGAACTCTACAGCCTAAATATGGGTCTTGGAAAAGCCAGAAGTAACTTCAGAGTGTTTTTTTTCTGGCCAATGAAGTATGGAAATAATCAGGCTGTTATGCACCAGGGACAAAAATAGTCATTATTAAACGATGTTCTACCGCAAGTTCTTCTTCTGCACTGTCTATTGAAAGCACAGTACTTCTTAAACTACTATTTATGCCTGTGGAAGACAGGACACAATAAAAAAGGCTATTAGTGAAACAAAGGGGAGGAAGATGTGGTAGAATTACTGTACTGTAATATCACTCCTGTGATTAATCCTGCCTCCATTGTTTCTGTCAGAGTTTTGCCTTTGATTTAAATTTGAGCTGGATCTGTATTTCCATAAATGTCTCTGTGTTTCACTCTCACATTCATGCTCTCTCTTTATAAGCTAAATTCCTCTGCTTCATGCTCTTGAGCACATCTGAAAAACGCCAATGTGGGTTTTGAGCACTTGACCACCAGAAACAAATGGATACAATCTTTCTCCTTTTTATGAAGCGCCAACAAGCATCCAGCAAATATCATTCATGCAGCTCAAGAGACCATAACCTTGTAACATCTCCTTAAACTGGTCAACATGGAGTGAAATGACAACTAACCTTGCCTTGCAGCCTTGATGTTAACAGGCTGAAATCCCCCATTTAGCGCCGAGGAGTCGATAATATCTGATTCAAAGTCACGGTGGTTCTTGCGATAGACAAACAGGGCCACAACCACGGAAATAGCCAGGCACACGATCACGGCTATGACAATCCCGACGTAGAGAGCAACATCATCTGAGTCAGGAGCAGCTAGAAGGAGAGAGGCCAGGAACCTTGAAGAAATGTGCTCCCCACAGGGATGTTCAAGAAAACACATTCTTATTATTCTCGTTTCCTGCAGATATTTACTACCTTTTTTATAGGTTAATTTAAAATCCATTTCCAAAGCTATATAACAGGTCTATGCCCTTTTGATGGAAAATGATCTTTGATTTCTCTCTAACTTCTGTTCTAACTCTTTCCTATCTACTAACTCATCTATCTAGTATCCAGGCTGTGAAGTACTAAGTACAACACATGTTGCAGACACAGTCTCATGAAGCAAATTGACCCTATGAAATAGAATAGTATGTCTTAGTGACATAGTGTCATAATAATGGTATTTAGTGGCTCATCTGGTAAAAAAAAAAAAAAAAAAAAAAAGTTGTGGGTTTTTAAACTTCAGAAGCCTTAATTTTTAATTTTTAACAAAGTAAAAAGCCTCCAAAAGTGCATTTTCTATGGAATACCTGGAATATCAGAATGTATCCTTGAGTTTCCTTTTTCTTGACTATAATGTGTCAAGCCATTTTTCCATTTAAGAAAAATAAACCAGCGAAGCAGAGAATCAAACATTGAATTCCCATCACTGGCATTAACACGTATGTATTTGGATAAAAGCCGAAGCAAGCACAAGAAATAATGTGGTAATTTACCAAAAGGAACCCAGATTTATTAGAGCTGTCTTGTGAGAAAATGTCTATGATATTTCTACTAGCTGCTTATACCGTATCTTAGCACTAATTCCAGGCTAATCTTTAGCATCATTATCCACTAGATTTTTTTTTTTCCAAAAGGGCTGAATATATGATCAAATTTTGATGTGTCTCTATACAGTGAAGAATCTCAGTTTCAGAGATAGCGTAATGAAAAAGGAAAGTGCAAAAACAAATCAGACTTTTTTAGTACCCCATTTTTGTTAGTTTGAAGCGTGTGAAATCACTTTTATTTCATTTTTTTCTCTCAGCCTTCTAGTCATTTAAGTCAGGCTGCCCTCCAGCCATAGAGGTGAGAGTTGGCAGATGCTGAAAGGGACTGATCAGTCTATGTAAGCTCCTAGTTATCAGACCCTCAATGTATCAGCCTCGAAACACCATTTTTTCCCCCAGCAGCTCAGGAAGCAGATCTCTGAGTTCCAGCTGAAAGAAAAGTTATTCCTCCATCACATTTCTTCCATTTTCTAAGGAAATTTTAATGAGAGGAGGTTTCATTCTCTCCAGTTTCTGTCTCTGAGGCAACATCTTCTCCCATTTTCCTTGTGCATAACGGCCCTTATCATTCTGTGTCAGCCCACTGACAGCAAAACACTGCAACTGTTGTCAAGCAAGCAGCATGCCACTTACTCTGCCGAACAGGCTCCTCTTTGCCTAGTCATACAGAGCTGGCATAACAGTAAAGCTTGACCCCAGGAACAGCATCAAATTAGCATCCAGGAATGTAAAATCAAACATTAAACTTACAAGAAAATCCATATTCATTCTGAGTTCTCTGTTCAGTTGAAATAGGATAAATGAAACCTTAAAAAGAAAGAAATTAAACAAAAAATGGGAACAAAATCAAATTAATGAGGAGAACAAAAAAGGAAAGCATGAAAAATGGTTTAATTAAAATAAAGAAGGAAAAGAAACTGATGGCACTTTAAAATTCTGATACAGCACGGAATTATGATTTTGCATCCCCTGTCTCCTCCAGAGCCTTACTAAGAATTAATAAGCAGGCAGATTGAATTTCTAAGCCAAAATCGGTCTCGAGTCACTAACTTTGGAGTGCTTAAAGTCTTTCTTTTATTGAGCATAAACTCTAATGGATCTAATTTATTTCAGACATCAACGGTCATTAGCATATGGAAAGTCTTTTTTCCCTATCCCTGCCATATGCTTTAATTCCCAGGACATGTTTGGTGAGGCTCTAAACAGTTTTTTTATTTAATTATAGTAGCTTGCTGTTGATCTAATAGAGCTAAAGGAGACCTGTCGTCACTGGTCAGAGGTTAAATACCCATTCACTGAGCAGAGTCCATGCACAAAGCCCTCTCTCTGTATTTCTCTGGAATTATTTTATCCTGTCTTTAATACATGTTCAATAGGAATTCCTCAGAGAGCAAAGAATTTGTCAGCAAACGAGAAACTGAGTGGCTTCTCTTTGAAATTATTACAAAATCAATAAGGCCCCTAGGGTCATAACATTATTTATTTGAAATCTTTGCAAGCACTGTATATTGACAAAATCATAACACAATTTACAGCTGTGTTTCAGAATGGATAAATAAGAGAGATTGTTTCTTTTGTCTTTTCTTTCTGTGGCTTCTACAGCACAGCATTTTGGAGCTGCTTATTTCACACACGAGTCCGGTGAACTTGCTAAGCACCTCCCAGCTGCTTTCCATCCATATGGGAAACAAGCGAAATGCTCCAAGTCCCATCCTGCTGGAAAGGTAAATGACTTAGCTAAAGTAAGTGGGGAAGATGCTGTGAGAGACAGGATTAGAGTCGGTATAAGACAAGAAGGCACCTCTCCTCCATCACCCTCCCTCCAGTGCTTTTGAAGGGAATTTCACCCCCTCTCCTTGGATCACACTGTGAGGAGCTTGCTCAGCCAGGGACTCCCTGCAGGTGAAACAAAACTGGAAAATGCACTCCTGGCGCATGCCTGATGCATACGACCACAATATAGGCAGACCAAGGTAATAATCCCCAGCTCCCAGAAATGCTGAGTTTGGGTGCATGGCATCTGTTGTGCTTTACATAACTCTTCCTGCTTGGCTGCACTGCTTGCTAATGAAGATATAGTCTATCCCAATCACAGGTATAGACTTAACTCCCCCTGAAGCTTCCAGATATTAACTATCGTATAAATACTACATTAACTGAAATATCAGATATACTGGGTTTGTGTGGCAAGGTTTTGGTAGCGGGGGTGCCACAGGGTTGGTTTCTGTGAGAAGCTGCCAGAAGCTTCCCCTGTGTGTGACAGAGCCAATGCCAGCCGGCTCCAAGACGGATCCACTGCTGGCCGAGGCTGAGCGCGACAGTGGTAGCACCTCTGTGGTAACATATTTAAGAAGATAAAAAAATAACTGCACAACAGCAATAGCAGCCAGAGTGAGGAGTGAGAATACGTGAGAGGAACAGCTCTGCAGACACCAAGGGCAGTGAAGCAGGAGGGGGAGGAGGTGTTCCAGGTGCCAGAGCAGAGATTCCCCTGCAGCCCACGATGCAGCCCATGGTGAGGCAGCCTGTGTCCCTGCAGCCCGTGGAGGCCCACGGTGGAGCAGATATCCACCTGTAGATTATGGAGAGCTCCACGCCAGAGCAGACTCCTGGCAGGACCTGTGGTCCCATGGAGAGAGGAGCCCATGCTGGAGCAGGTTTGCTGGCAGGACTTGTGACCCCGTGGGGCACCAGTGCTGGAGCCATCTGTTCCTGAAGGACTGCACCCCATGGAAGGGACCCACGCTGGAGCAGTTCATGAAAAACTGCAGCCTGTGGGAAGGACTCATGGTGGAGAAGTTTGTGGAGGACTGTTTCCCATGGAGCAGGGAGAAGTGTGAGGAGTCCCCCCCTGAGAAGGAAGGAGTGGCAGAGACAACATGTGATGAACTGACTGCAACCCCCATTCCCTTGTGCCACTGGAGGGGAGGAGGTAGAGAATTCAGGAGTAAAGTTAAGCCCAGGAAGAAGGGAGGGCTGGGGCAAAGGTATTTTAAGTTTTGGTTTTACTTCTCATTACCCTTCTCTGATTTGATTAGTAATAAATTACATTAATTTTCCTCAAGTTGAGTTTGTTTTGCCCATGACAGTAATTAGTGAGTGATCTCTCCCTGTCCTTATCTCAACCCACAAGCTTTTAATTATATCTTCTCTCCTCAGTCCAGTCAAGGAGGGGGAGTGATAGAGTGGCTTTGGTGGGCACCCACCACACCAGAGCAAAAAGAGCTGCTTTTTGATGATGATGTTTTCTCTGAGGCATCATGGGATAGACTATATTCCTTGTAATATCTATTGAAAACTTTTTTTCACAGCAATGATTCCAGCCTTATAATTGCATTTAGAAACATTATGTGCTTACATTCATCTATTTGGTTCTTTGAGGCAAGTTCACCTATGTGTACTCTCAACACGTGTACTCAATCTTTCATAAAAAACTGCTTCCTATTTCTTCTAGTCTATTGGCAATAAAAAGTCAGGTGAGCAACTTCTAAGGGCTTGAATGAGTGCTCAGCAAGTTCTGGCATGAATTTACAGTACCCTAGTTACTTCCCACTTACTCTCCAGATGAATGTTGAGGCCCATATTTAGTCAACTTCAATTTCAGCTATAGCCTTACACCCAGTATTTCCTGTGGCAAGATGTCTCTGGAGGCCAAGAGGCAGCTAGCAAGTAATACAAGGCACAAGAACAAGGTAGAATTTAAGCTGTCTGCAACTCCGAATGCCTTTTTGCCTCATACTCAAATCCACTAGGGAAGCTGAGGACACCTCTCTGCACTTCATGTGCCCCAGTATGTTCCTGAGGGAGTCGGCATAGGGCAGCGCGTGTCCCCTAACTATGCATCACTCATGGAGCTTGAGCTCATCTGTGCAAAGCCAGAAAGACTATTCCTCTCCCTTTATGTTGCATTTCAGCTAGAGTGTTTTGCATTCAAGGTTGTGCGTCATCCCTGCCATATCTAGCAACTGCCACTTGAGGGGCAAAAAAGACTGGATTAGCTGTTATTGAAAGCATTCTCTCCTCCCAGGAAAATGGAAATCCAAATTGAAGTCTTCAACAAAGTAAACAAGGGTGGTCCTCAAATACTCTAAAAGAAATTTACCTCATTGCAAACTCTTCATAAACCCTGTTTGTCACAAATACTTACTTGCATCTTACATGTTTGCATAGATTATCTTACTGGGAACTACAGAGAGCATCCTTGCAGCTACAGAAGAGTGACAATGATTTCTTAAACAGAAACTTATACCTTTGTGCAGGTATTCAAAGGCACCTCTATTAAAACAGGAGGATGAGGTGAGGATACTGTCTCCTGCTTCCATTAGACTCACAAGCCAACATGCTTAGTAAAGTGAGCTTGATTTTATTTTCCTGTGTGTGCTGCAAACTGAACCAAGCATCCAAATCCAGCCAACTGCTTAGGCATGCTGTGTTTTAGCCACTATGAAGAAATTTCCTACTATGAAGAAAATTAACTCTACACCAGCCAAAACCAGCACACCATGTAAACATAGCCTAGCTTGCACAAGTATCTGCAAGGACACATTTCCAGCTTGAAAAACATGTGTTTTTTACACAGAAGTAAGTCATGGTCGAAGTGGAAGAGTTAAGGACTGCTGAGTGAGATGCCATGCGTCTTGAGTCACAGTCATGCTAATTTTTTGCTGAGGGCCAAGAGTCACAGCTGACCAACCTGGCTGTAGATGGATAGGTGGTCACTCATGTTGGATGTAAAGTCCTTATAGAGGTGATGGCACTACACAAGCCATGCTGTGGTGGTCATACAACCCTGTCTGCTCACAGCATGTGGGCAGGCTTCCCTGGCTGAAGCTAGCAGAGACCTTACCTTGGGGTGACTTTCAGCATTCCAGCCAAGCTGGCAACCGCTTCCCTTTGCTGGTCAAATGCCAGCTCCATTTTCACTTGCAAATTAAGCACATTTGTCAGAGATCACTCAAACACGGAAACTACAGACACCTTCTGCCATTTGGGCAGGGATTTTTAGAATAAAACTTCTTTTAAAAACTCCTTTGTCATGAAAGCGTTCTTCCAAAAGTGAGTGGGCATTGCAGTGGCAGCAGTAAGGGGAAGGCTTGGAGCCATGCGCTGGTGGTGATGGTGGCTGGGCAGGAGGTAGGGTTACTGCCATGCTCCCAGCACAAGAACACAGGTACTGCTTCACACTGGTCCCTCTGAATATACCTTCAAACAATGAGAAAGGATCTTTTCAACAGATAATGATGCAAACCTGCTGGGATTAGTAGATGAAATAATGAAGAATGACTTCCCTCCTCTCTTCAAAGTAACTGCAGTGAAAAAAGATCTTTTCCTTGCGTTTTTTTTTCCCCTCCTTGTATCAACAGCGCTGCTTGGCAAGTACCTGAGGGACTTCTACCAGGATCATCAAAACTTTTAACGATGGTGAATTTAGAAAGGTGCTGGTAGGTTTGATTCTGGGAAGGCTGCTGAGGCTGCTGACTCACACTCTGAGCAGCTGGTTTCACAGTGAGCTACTTGCTTTGAGAAAAGTAATTTAAGCTTATTCCTCCAGCTTTTTGGGAAATGTACATTTTCAAAGATGCTTTTGATGTTTTGTTGTGCAACTTACTGCTGGATGAGTAAAATAGTAATATTCATACTTTACACCTGCATAGTCCCTCCTGTTTGAGGCTCTCGGAGGTTTACCAAAAGTGGGTATTTGTTTTCCTCATTTTACAAGTACTTTACCCTATGTCATACCTGAAGAATCAGTGGGAGGCTTGGGTTAATGCACAGAAATTGCACCACTGTAATTGCACAGTAAATGCATTCATTAAAAAGCCTTTAATTAAGTTGATGTTTCTCCACTTCAGGCTTGTAAATACATTTTTTTGTCCCTGTGGAAGTGCTTCTATTAAGTGTTAAAGGTGGGCTTTTTTTAAAGTAATTACACTGGCACAAATTCTTTGTACAAATGCAGATGTATTATTATAAAGGTGCGTTATGTAGGCATTGCCTATTGTCTTTCTATAAAGCATGTGAAGAGCAATTCAAACACCCTTATAATGATGTAATACACTTGGAAAAGTGGAGAAGGGTGAATATGTCAGATTGTACTGGAAAGATAAACCAATCCAATGTTGGTATATAGAAAAGACTTCAACAAGCTTTTTATCAATTTAGTTTAACTCAAATTCAGTATCAGTCACTCTTGCACTGATTTGGGAACTTGTGACCATTTAATTAAGTAGATTTTGAAGCTCTTTAATTAGTTTGGTGCAGTTTGTGAAGGCAGATGATCCCCAAACATTGGAAGTCTAGCCTGAGCATTCTGGTCCCACATGTCTTGCTCTGACCTTCTGGAAACACATTTGTGTCATATGCCACAAGAGACACAATGGCGAGTCTCTGTGGCTGAATGGCCTTCAGCGTATCTGCATGTGTGGGACCATCTGCCTCAGAGGGTTAGCTTTGACAAAGAGGCAGGCTGACCCCTTTTTACAGCATGAATTAATCTGCTGCAATTTCCCTTCAGAGGAGTAGATAAACCTTTGGCCAAATTGGGGAAAAATGAAGTGTTTGGGAATGGAGAACCTCACACTTATGAAAGGCAGGTGTGCAGAGATTATGGCACTGACTCCCTTGAGACTGAAACTGAAACAGTGTGTTACCAAATAGTCACCAAAACAACTTTTCTAAGCTCTTTTTTTTTTCCCCACTGGGGAAGAATCTACCCCTCAGCATTTTCATGGGCATATATACACATACATGGTGTTCAGACTGGGAACTCAGTATCATGACTGTGGGCATCCTGAAATCCTGTGTTTGATTTTACCTAGAAAGCCTTGGGAATATACTGCTTTGGCCTGCATACTGGTATATTTTAAAGACAACTTTTATCCCTGTGGTATAAAACACTAGGTCATGGTTTCATGCAGAGGGAACTTTGTAACTGGCTCCCCTGTTTGGCCTTTAATAGATTTTGTTAGCTTTCTAGTCATGCTGAATTTGTATTAATGGATATCAATTTTAGAGTGAATTGATCAGATTATGAAAATATTTTACTTTTGCTTGCAGAAAACAAAATATTCACATAAGAAAAAAAGAAAAATTCCTGTTTTTTCATTTGTATTTTCCCCAGCTACCTTCTCTCTTCCCAGCAAGTAACTAAGATGGTGGAGTGACTAAAGGTGATCTTTCTGGGCACTTATTTACTAGGGCTTATACAGTTTGGGTCATATTTACAAAAATATTTACAATTATCCTGCAAAGAAATTGCTTTATACCATCAGCTGCTGAGGTCACAGTTAATGATACATATTTTGAGGCTGTATCAAGGTCAGTGAGAGTTGGAGACATGCACTTTCATTTAATAAAGTGAAGATTGCATAAAGCACATAACTGCTTGTTTCTTTAATGCATCATATTTTAATCTGGCACCACTTGTTTCTAATCTATAAAGGGTCTTTACCCTCTATGTAGCAGTTTCAAAAGGAGCTAAGGTCATGTAATTATGTAGCCCTTTTGAAAGCCTACCTACCTGACACATCTCAATAACATCCTGTTGCAATGAACTCAACAGGTTGAGCATAATATATTGTAACAGCACTTTTCCCCCTTTAGGCTCCAAAGTCAATGCCATTAAATTGCCTATAAGAAAAGAAGAAGGCACGCATTCAACTGCTACCTTTCTCTACTTTCATGGCTTTATCCAGTGTAGCGACACTGAAGTAGGAATAAGCTCTTGCTGGCAACAGACTGAACCATGGAGCTACGATGGACAGAAGAACAGAGGCAAATTCTCACCTGTAAATGCCTAAAATTTGAAGAAAGCAGTTCTTAGATGATTTAAAGTAAAGTAGCTATGTAGTGCATACATTGTGACATGAAAGTTCACTAAAAAAACTCTTTGTTCCTCCGTGGTACATACACATCAGAAGAGTTCCAGTATTTAACAACTCAAAAGTGAGCAAGCTGGTCATTTTTTCCTTATTTCCCAAACAACATGCACCCAATTGTTTCTGTTCTTAATTCCTGTAAGGTATTCTTTCAGTATTAATTCAGTTATCTTGCTCTCTTCCCTAGCTTCAGTGTCTCAGAATTTTACTTAAAATCTTTGGGGTTTGCTGATATTTTCTATAATCAGTCTCAGTCTTGGAAATCATCCTGAAAAGTTTGAACAAAAATGGGTTAAGAACCCTAATAATTTTTTTAAATTGGGTTTGTTTTGTTGAATTTTGAGTTCAATGGACCTCAATGGGTAAAAAAAAAAAAAAAAGTATATACTGCTGTTTTCAAATTCCAGGTTCTAGAAATTCAGCTTCTCTCCCTTTTTTTTGTAAAAAGCCATTCTCAATTTAAAGTCAGCTCACTTACAGATTTTGTAAAACTCTGCACTCCTGGGAAGACACATCCAGCAATTCAAAATTCTGAATTCCATTATAAAGAGACATTTTTGAGATGGAGAGAAAAAAGACACATGATCCTGCAGTGTTTGCAACGCCTCGACTATAGCACTGACCTCCCATTACTAGTCCTGTTTCCACCTTATGCCTCCTTTTGCCTTACCTACCTAGTTCACCATCACCCCTCAGCAATTCTACAGCTATCACCAGCTTGCTGAGCTTCTTTATGATTTTTAAAGAAATTCTAGATAATCAATACAGTGTGCAAAAGCTCAATGCTCCCAAAAGGCACTTACAAAAAAGACTTTCAAGGGCTTTCAAAATGTTAGTTCAGATGTATTGCAATGCTACAGGTTTCCATCTAGTCCCTATGATGGACAAGCAGTCACATATTCTCATGTTAGGAGAAGGAATTTAGGAGACTTAATTTGACATTCAGGAGTTTTAAATTGCTTCATGCAGGTCCCGCTGTTCAGAGACTGCGACTGCAGAAGCTTCCAGTACTTCCTTTTCTACAAGGGGGCAGAGTTAATGGTACAAGAGCAATCTTAGAGTAAACCCCATATTCTGACTGTTTAGTGCTAAGGCTTCATATTCACTTAACATGTTGCTAATGCAGATTTACCATGGGAGAAATATTAACAATAGTCTTTGAATTGTAATTGCTGTTAATTGTTTCTCTCCCCTGCTATTTCCCAGGAACTGCAGCACATAAACAAGAAGATGTGATATCTTATACCATATTTGTGGTGGTTAAAAATTAAAAAAACAAAACAAAACAAAACAAAACCAAAAACCAAACAACAAACAAAGTCCCTGGAGCTGTAGAAAACTCCCAGAGAGATTCTGCCCAGCTTCTTCCTATATTTGCCACTATAAAGAAAGACCTTCATGTCTGCAGTAATGATGCTGAAGGTCAGATATGATATCAGGCATCCCAGAGATAATGCACAGTAATTTATTTCCCTTCTAAAGGACTAATTATGGACATATTCAGGGTGGGCTAATAAACAGGGAACTTGAGGTTTTGTGACTGGTTATTTACTTGGGTATTAAATTAAATATTTCCTGAGTGGGTAGGTTAAACGGGGAATCTCTCTTGTCCTGTCCTTGAACAGGAGTTTCTAATATTCCATAATTAAGACTGCAACTATGTTTTCATTTTAAATTAGATTCCTGACATTTTGTTAACATTGTTAGAAAGGTCCTGCATGAGTTTAAACAATCATGCCATCTATATGGGAGTGGGAGAAGATGGAAGAGTAGGATAACTTGTTGCTGAAATCTGATGTGGATTAGAATAGGCAATTTTGACATTATGCAATCTTCTACAGTTAAGGACTTTGACCTTTTGGCTAAATTTTATGTCAGTCTTTAGTATTTTAGAAGCACACTGCCTTAACATTGGTTTTGTTATGCATGTTTGACAGCAGAAGTAAACACATGTCTAGCATTGCAATTTGTTAGATTGTATATTTGCAAATTCCACATTTGCAATGACTCGATGTTAAATAGGCTTCCTGGGGTTTGCTTTGTTTTGCAGTTGTAGCAGACAAGAGCAAACAGGTTACAGGGAGGGCTGAGATAAGGACATGGGGCAGCACTGAAGAGGGGACACACGGCAAACAGCTAGATGAAGGAAGGGACAGCTGGAAAAGGATCTAGAAGAGGGGATAAAATCTGTTAGGAAAAAGGCTCATGAAAAAAAAAAGGCTCATGGAAAGCATGAGTTATCCACATGGATGTTCAGTGACAGGTATCGAAATCTTTGGCAGGTCTGTAAACTCACAGGTAAGTTAACTTGTATTCCCTGGCTTGTAACCTCAAAAATCCCAGAGATCCAGAATCAGCTAATCAGCTCAATGTTTGTTTCCCAAACTACAGAAACTTCCTTCTCCAACATGAGTTTTTGTTAGTCCTTTATGTAGAACACAGATTTAGAAATAGAGAGCTCTGAGCTTTACTCCTGATCCCGTCACTGACTCCCTAATGAGCCTTGGGCTGCTCGTGTAACCTTGCTCTGTCCGACACCTCACCAGGAAAGCAAAACTCATGAAATATACCCACCTTTGTACATGGTAAGGAAAATACAAACAGTCATTATTGTCACTGCATTTTTTTTCCTACAATTAAGTTAATATATCAATTAGACTTCATTATAGTCTTTGCATTTTTCTTTCATCTATCTGAGAAAATTTTGGGGTTTTTTTAATATGCAGAGGAATAAGGGAAGAATAAAAGAAAAACCCAAGAGAATTAAGAAGAATGAAGATTATAGATGGACAAAGTTGGGGTTTTTTTTCTCTCTGAATGGCTATAATATTTTTTAATTAGTTGGGATTTTTGAAAACAGCCTAGAGATCTTAAAGCACTTGCCTTTCATTAAAATTAATGTGGAGGTGGCTGTTTCTGAACTGACTAGGGTAAGACACAGTGATTTCAGTGCCCTGGGTTCTGCTTGTGGCTCTGCACTTCTATTTTCTCTCAGTGCTTTTATCTGCTTCAAGCCATATGTTTCCAAGGCAAGAGCTCTCAGTTGCACAGGGCCCACCAGAGCATGAATGCTTCTCAGCTGGGGATTTCTCATGTCACTACAATAAAAATAAAGATGAGTTGTAACTCTGAGATGTGTGCATAAACTCCCTTGGCTGCTACAACATTACATAGTAGTTGGGTTGAAAAACAGAATAACACATCTCTCTACTTATATCAAGAAAACTTCCTCTAGGAACAAATGAGATGTGTTCTTCAAATGAATGAAACCCTCACTGTAAGGGTGCAGCGAAACAGGCCAGGTGGCTATATCATTATGCTGACAGACTGAACGTATTAGAAGTTCTCTCTTGACCCACATGCTCTTAATAAAAGGTTTTATTTCATTCCTCTGCACACATGGGCTCCTGTTGCAGTGTCCCTTGAGAGAGCTTTGCTTACCTCCTGGAGTCTGGAAAACATTCCCTTGCTCTTTGCACACTAATCTGCTCTGGAGGACCAGAGGTCCTCATCAAACTGTTCTGCCCTGTAATTCTTCCCTGAATGCTGGCTTTCAAAACAAGCCAAGAAGGGAAATGAATGCTTATTCCATCAGAGGTTCTGGCATGTTACATTAAACAAGCAGGGCATGTGCAGAATATATATGTTTTGGGAAGAAAGAGATGTTTAGTATCAGGTTAACCTTGCTTTCTACTCAAGATCTGTGTATAAACAGGCACGAGACTGGAAAAGGGCAGCAGTTAACCATTTCATGCACAAGCATGACAAACTGCATCTTTTTCACTCGCTTAGGCACTATCATTGTAAGAGGTTTGGAACCTTATGAACTTCACACTGCCTTTCAAATGAGGATTTCAAAGCACTTAGCAAATATAGATTTGCCGTCATCATTTCACATCAATTCATTCTCGACTGGAAGACAGCCTTTTTTTAACAAGGAATGGAATTACTAGTCTGATAATAACATCTTCACCATGGTATCGGTGCCTTTTTCTCCAGTCATGTATCCACTGCTTAAATTTCCAAGTAGTTACATACAAGGAGAGAATCAAAGTGACCTGAGAGTTAGTCCAGAGTGTTGTTTGTAATGACAGGTGAAGATGTTTTGAATCTTTTCTTCCATTCTTTAAGTGATAGTAGCACATCTCTGTCTTTTCATGCTCATTTATTTAAATCCAAAGCAACAAAGGAAAAGTCCACACCGGATCTGATGACACTTGGCAATGATTCACAAGTGGAAATTTCCTTTTGGCCCTATTCAGTGCTGGATTTATATGCCATATTGTGAGACTGTATAAAGTAAACAGTTTTTAGTACACAGAGCAGCAGTACTATTTATGTAACTATATAATCTGTAGTCCTCAAGTGACAACATGAGTTTCGGTATTACCTCGCTGCTATAAGTTAACTATCCCTGTGTTTTGGAAAAAACTGAAAGCACAACTAAGCCAGCCTTTTATAAAAAGCCACAGTGGTCTACTAAAGCTGAGAAGCTGAAGAAGGGGCACTGGTTGTCTCCCTCTGACAGTGCTAATGCCAACCCTGTGCACCACAGGCATGATTTCAGAAAAGACTGACAGCTCTACCAGCACGTACAGGTGCCAACCTCATGCCTACAGGACAACAGAGGGACAATACAGATCTGAACACTTCAGATCCTCAACAGAAAGGACACATGTGACATGCTCTGAGCATGATAGGGGTCACGCCACAACTCATGTAATAAGCCTTCAGCATAACCATGCCACACAGCTAACTCTCTTCCTAGGTTGTCCACCTCTTCCTGATTACCAGCAGCATTTTACACATAATGCAAAGCAAAATTTGGCCTGCCAGGGACTTTTAGCATCTGTTTGGTACCACACACATAATCTCACAGTCATTCCCGACTGGGCCTCGCAAAACCCCTCGTACATTGCTTTAAACATTTTTGTTATTTAGTGAAGAGAACTACTCGTGCTGAAGTTTGAACCAGCAGTGGAGCACTCTGCTTTCTTAGTTCCCACACAAAACGCCCACCAAAGTCATTAGGCGAGGATGGGTGGAGCGGTAACTGCAGTGTTTCGGTTTATAGAGATCCCCTGTGAGATGCAGTGCGTGACTTTAAAAGTGCTGTTCCTTGCACTGAAGTATTTACCACAGTAGTCATACTTCAAATGGGAAATAATGCAACTATGGAGGCAATAATGCAACTAGCGTGGGTGGTAACCAGCCAATTCTTCTTACACCTACAGCATATTTTGTTCCAGAAGATCATATTAACACTATTACAGGAATTATGAAATTGTTATATTGGGGCCTGCTAGGCAATATTGTGTATTTGGAAACTTAAAATAGCAACAACCATCCTAAATTTTCACTACAGCTGCTTTTCTTCTTCAATCCAGCCTGCTGTCTCTCTGCAGGCTCTCTAGTTTAATGACTGTTCATCCTTTCATGTTAACAGAAAAATACTAACTACTAGATAAGGGAGTGTATGTGTGTACTGGCAAGATCATTAGTCGGAATAAATGTGACAGCAGAGTTGCACAAGAAATGCCACAGTTAGTGGTAAGCACAAACTACAGCTTTGGGTGTAAAATACTGTAATTACAAGGGATGGAGAAAGCTCCACAGTTTTTATCCCCACAGAAATCGATAGCGGTGCACACTGCTGCTCTTTGCTGGAGCAGGGGCAGTCTGATGAAAGAGCTTATTGATTTATCCAGCTGATGCTACTGAAGTGAATAATAGACTGGAAGAGAAAGGGCTTGTAAATTAGACTCATTCAATCCAACATTTTCCAGGATATCTTTTATGTGGAGCTATATAGAGATATATATTTACAAGTGAGTTTTTGTCAAAGCAACAGCCTAGTGACTCCTGGCAAGAGAGTCTGTCTGCTAATTCTTTGACCTCAACTACTCCCATGGTACTAAAGTCAACCTTCAAGATCTCACAAAAGACTGACACTAAGGAGAAAGAACCAAAGCATCTGGGAGCAGGATTTGGCTATGGTCAGGTAAACAGCTGGCCAATGCATCTCCAGGAGGACTACAGCCACAGAGGAAAGGTGGCTGTGGCTCCCTCCATGCCACCTGTGCCATGCCAGAACCCACTGGCATAAAGGCACTAGAAGAATCTGCTGTGGATCCACAGGTCCCCAGGCTAGGAGAAATGTCAGCTCAGGCCAGTCCCCACCAGCCTCAAATAATGTGAAAAGAGGCCTGGTATTTTAGGAATGAAAGGAGTCCTGTGTTTCTTCCTAGCTCAGCAGGCAGATTTGCTACAAATCTAGATCCACACCAGCAAAAATATAAGTGTTCAGATTGGTTTTGCATAAACTAAGAGAGAGAAATAAAGAGAGAGAGAGAGAGCAGCAGGCACACTGCCACCAAGTACAGCAAATCAATCTTCCCAGCAGTGATGGATCAGGAAGCAGGATTGTAAGTTTTACAGGTGTATATGAAACCCCACGAGTATAAAGACAGCATTAAAACACTGCCATTAAATTCCAACACTGAAGGATTACCACGGCCCCTAGAGCCAAGTAGGTCAATATGTGACTGTATAGTTTTCATTACCATTTTTTATATACATATATGTGAAGCAGAATAGGATTCACAACAGCCTCACATCTCTCCCACTGAAGACCTCTGCTTTATACTCAGCATCCACTTTCACAAATAAAATGCAATATACCATCAACAGATAAATGAGATCCCTAAAGGGCTTTTATTCTGCCGTACCATTATATCTACTTTTCCACAAGATTTCTGCTTAAATGGCTCTCTTTATGCACATACACAAAGATGACATACACCTGTCTAAATATAATCTGATAGCGAAGAGCTCTTCTGTATGGGGAAATGGATCTTTTCTTCCTAATTTACCATAATGACTTATACACACTGCTGGAGCTAGGGGTGTGTTAGCCTCTCACTACAAAACTCACCAAGGTGTTACTCAGTAAGATGTGGCTGGATTTTTTTTTCTATCTTTAGAAAAGAAAGAGAGAAGCTCTGAATTTTACCTTTCTATCTTCCCCATAAAAACAAATGTT
The DNA here is from genome assembly GCF_003259725.1 of Athene cunicularia. NCBI lineage: Eukaryota > Metazoa > Chordata > Aves > Strigiformes > Strigidae > Athene > Athene cunicularia. The sequence goes on along the minus strand of NW_020799099.1, from coordinate 20,590,382 downwards.
TTGAGGAATTACAGCTTTATAGGCTGTTGGCATTGATTAATAGTTTTAACGTGATGAAAGTGTGTGAACCACACTGAAGAAGCCTTTTTTGTAAATCTGAGAACCCTCAGAACAAATGGCCATGCTGTGCCACAGAGGAGCTCAGAGTTCGCTGCCAGCACAGTAGCCACCCCTATGGCACTTATTCATAAAGCAGATCTATTTATTAGCTAGTAGCGTCACTTTTCTGTCATTGCAACTATTTCAGTCAAAGGTAACCTGCCTCAGAGAACAAAAATTTCTGACTTCTTTTTCATGAGAGAACTAAAAGCATTTCATGATCTGGACACATAGATACCAGATAGTTACAGCCATAACCATTTGGGCAACAGTGAGCTAAGACCTGACAGAGAAGTATTGCAGAGAGACAGGATGAAGGATCAGGAGAGAGGGGCATTTGAGGATTTCGGCTCAGGTTATTGTGCTAACGAAATACGAAAGGAAGTTTCAATGCACCAGCAGAACACAGAAGATCTCATTTTTGAAAAGAGATGGGATGTAGAGAAGACTAACTGTTCATCAGCATATTGTCAGAATCACACTAAAAGCCTCCTTTTTTTTTCCTTCTCACCCACATTAGTCACAAAGTCAGGACCATGGTGTGAATAGGCGCAGGCAGAACAGGTTTCAGTGCTAGAGCTGATCTTCATGAGGCTGCAGCATGCTGGTAACTATGTATGAAATTTGCATAGGCACTGCCTAGGTACAGGGTACCTCTTTCTACTACAGGGCACCCCAAATTCAAAAAGGGCATTAACTATTTTATGTAGAAACATGCACCCACCATTCCTGTCACTAAGAAGTCAGAAACTGATCTACTTTGCCAAGTTTACTCTTTTGAAAATGCTGGCTTTGCCCTAAATCCTTTACTTTTCATTTGCATTGTCATGAGAGTCACTGCTAAGCTTCCCTGGACAGATGCTGAGCCTGTATTAGAGAGAAGGGCTGTTTGGCGGGGACATCAGAGGGGAGAGGTCTCTGCTATGGGACTTTCTAATTCTTCATGGATCAACTTCACAAACCTCAGAGAGCATTACATTCACCTTCAACGAAGAAGAGTGGGGTGTCCAGACTGGTGAGAAATGGATTAACTCACTTCTCCATCCTACAAATGATTCTATGACTTTAGGTCATTGATGCTGATCTGCAGCTACTGAAGCTTTTTCTGTGGCCACTTACATCCCAGACCCTGGATGCATCACAGCAGCACTTACCCTGCATGCAGAGCCCGTCGGTGCAGTTCTTGGACTGCAGCACCAGTCCCTCACAGTCCTTCCCCCCGTTCTTTGGCGCTGGAGCTGTGCACTCCCTCCGGCGCCAGTGGGTGCACTCCGTGCCACAGGTGGACCACTTGCTCCAGGACGTCCACTTGCCATCCACTGAGACAAGGAAAGGATATGACTTGTTAGGGGGTACATAAAAGTGAGACCAAGTAAGAGTGATGCACATCTCGGCACAAGACAGCCTGCAACTCCTGGCCATTCCCAGCAAGGCAGAAGGGTTGTCAGTTTACTCTTCTTAAAAACAGTCATTCTGCTCTTCTAAAAGTTCTGTTTCTGGCCTGTAAATGCACATTCATTTTCCCTCTCCTTTCTATCTGCCCCAACCCATTTTGGCTCTTTCCTCCCCTTTTTATGAGCTTGTCAGCAGTTTATCTGTGCTCAAAGTGTACAAAAAAAAATGAGCAACAACTCAGGAATCCGATTTTTTTTTTTTTTTAATTTTTTAACAGAGAGGTTAAAGTTAAACTTGGCTAGATAATCTTCCTTAGTAGGAAGATATTTAATGTTAAATATTTTCTATTAAAAGAAATATCTAGAGGCACCACTGTATTTTCAATGAGCAGAATCAGGAATGTGCATAGCACCTTTCAAAGTCCTGCAAATGATTTTCAAAAGCACTAAATTGAACAACTGAACAACAAACTGAAATTCTTCTAGTGACACAGTCCGAGCCAGGAGTCCGTCACTTGGAATAGCGACCAAAGATGAAATTTCAGGTCTTCAAGTTTCACCCACCAGTAAGACCTGGAGTTCGATGGCCAAGCTTCTCAAGGTGAAGATGACCTTACAGCCATTGATTAGAGTGGGACTGCCAAAGTAGGAAAGCACCGGACAATAGGACAGATGGCAGAGCTTTGTCACAGAAAATCCATCAACTAACTTGTGTGTCCTGAAGCAGTTTCTTATTTTTTAGGAGTTTACATTTAAATACCTTTTAAAGGTACGGATATATATCTCCTTGCAATATAAACATCTCTAAGGGGTGTCGAAGGCCCTACATGCAGACCAGACCCGCTTCATAAGGAATTCTGCTGCCTCCCTGGGGCCCGCATCAAGGACCTCACAGCAACACTTCCTACCCTTAGTGAGACCGAAGGATTACTACCCTCTCCTGGTTTTTCAGGTAGGTAGTGATGACATCACCAGGAGAAGGCCTAAAGCAATGAAGAGAGACTTCTGGTCCTGGGGAAAACTGCTTAAGGGGTCGGGAGCACAAACTGTGTTCTCCTCCATCCCTTTGGTTGGGGGGATGGATGAGGAAGATTACAGGAGAATTCAGCAGATGAATGGGTGGCTCAAAGACTGGTGTTACCATTAGGGCTTTGGATTCTTCAATCATGGGTTGGTATACAGGGCACCAGACCTTTTGACATTAGACAGGATGCACCTGTTCTGGAAAGGGAAGGGAATTTTGGGGCAGGAGTTAGCTGGGCTCATTGACAGAGCTTTAAACTAGATTTGAAGGGGGAAGGGGGAAAAACATTGGCCTATCTGAAGTGCATGTATACCAATGCACACAGCATGGGTAACAAACAGGGGGAGCGTGTAGCCGTGATAAAACAGGAAAATTACGACGTTGTTGCTATTACAGAAACATGGTGGGATGTCTGCCATGACTGGAGTGTGCCAGTTGATGGCTACAAGCTCTTTAGGAGGGACAGACAGGGAAGGAGAGGTGGTGGGGTAGCTCTGTACGTTAAGGACTGTTACGACTGCTTCGAGCACAGGTGTAGTGAAGACAGCGTTGAGTGTCTTTGCATTAGAATCAGGGGGAAGGCCAACAGGGCAGATGTTGTAGTAGGAGTTTACTATAGGCCACCCAACCAGGACAGAGAGATGGATGAGATATTTTATAGGCACTTAGGTGAAATGTCACGATCGCTTGTCCTTGTGGGCCACTTTAACTTCCCAGACATCTGATGGAACTACAACATGGCAGAACAAGACCAGTCCCGGAGATTCCTGGAATGTGTGGCAGACAACTTCCTGATGCAGCTGGTGAGAGAACCGACCAGAGAAGGTGCCCTGCTGGATCTCCTCTTTGTGAACAGAGAAGGGCTGGTGGACGATGTGGAGGTTGGAGGCTGACTAGGGTACAGCGATCATGAAATAATAGAGTTCTCTATTCTTAGAGAGGTCAGGAGAGAGCTAAGCAGGACTGACATCCTGGACTTCAGAAGGGCTGACTTTGTCTTGTTTAGGCACCTGCTTGAAAGGATCCCTTGGGAGATGATCCTGAAGGGTATAGGGGCCCAGGAAGGCTGGGCACTCTTTAAGAAGGAAATGTTAATGGCTCAGGAGCAGGCGGTCCCCAGGTGCTGTAAGAGAAGCCGACACCAGAGAAGACCACCCTGGCTGAACAGGGAGCTTTGGCTGCAACTCAGGGAGAAAAGGAGAGTTTACAGCCTTTGGAAGAAGGGGCTAGCCACACACAGTGATTACAGAGAGGCTGTGAGGCTATGCAGGGTGGAAATCAGAAGGGCTAAAGCCCAACTGGAAATTAATTTGGCCTCTACAATCAAGGATAACAAGAAAAGTTTCTATAAGTATGTCAGTAACAAAAGAAAGTCCAGGGAGAGTCTCCATCCCCTGCTAGATGCAGGAGGAAATTTGTTAACAAGTGACGAGAAAAAGGCTGAGGTGCTTAATGCCTTTTTTGCCTCAGTCTTTAATAGCAAAGTTAGTTGTATTGATGAAATCCAGCTTCCACAGCCAGAATGCAGAGACTGGGAGAATAACCCCCCCACACTCCAGGAGACAGTCAGTGACCTGCTGCGTCACACAGACACACACAAGTCTATGGGACCAGATGGGATACACCCGAGGGTGCTGAAGGAGCTGGCTGGGGTGCTCGCCAAGCTGCTTCCCACCATTTACCAGCAGTCCTGGCTGACTGGGGAGGTCCCGACAGATTGGAAATTGGCCAAGGTGATGTCCATCTATAAGAAGGGTCAGAAGGATGATCCTGGAAATTCCAGGCCTGTCAGCTTGACTTCAGTGCCCGGGAAGCTGATGGAGCAGCTCATCCTAAGCACCATCATGCAACACATGAGAGACAACCAGATGCTCAGGACCAGTCAGCATGGGTTTAAGAAAGGCAGGTCCTGCTTGGCAAAACTGATCTCCTACGACAGGGCAACCTGCTTATTGGATGAGGGAAAGGCTGTGGGTGTTGTTTACCTTGACTTTAGCAAGGCTTTTGACACCGTTTCCCACAGAATTCTCTGGCAAAAATGGCTGCTCGAGGTTTGGACAATTGCACACTCTGCTGGGTAAAAAACTGTCTGGATGGCCGGGCCCAAAGAGTTGTGGTGAATGGAGTTAAATCCAGCTGGCAGACGGTCACGAGTGGTGTCCCCCAGGGCTGGGTTTTGGGGCCACTCCTGTTTAACATCTTTATTGATGACCTAGACGAGGGGATCGAGTGCACCCTCAGTCAGTTTGCAGATGACACCCAGTTGGGTGGGAGTGTTGATCTGCTCGAGGGTAGGGAGGCTCTGCAGAGAGACCTGGACAGGCTGGAGCCATGGGCTGAGCCCAACTGGGGGAGTTTCCATAAGGCCAAATGCCGGGGGCTGCCCTTGGGCCGCAACAACCCCCAGCAGCGCTACAGGCTTGGGGAGGAGTAGCTGGAGAGCTGCCAGTCAGAGAGGGACCTGGGGGGGTTGATTGACAGCCCGATGAACAGGAGCCAGCAGTGTGCCCAGGGGGCCAAGAAGGCCAATGGCATCCTGGCTTGTGTCAGCAATAGCGTGGCCAGCAGGGACAGGGAAGAGATCTGACCCCTGTACTCGGCACTGGTGAGGCCGCCCCTCGATTCCTGTGTTCAGTTTTGGGCCCCTCACTACAAAAATGACATTGAATGACTCGAGCGTGTCCAGAGAAGGGCAACGGAGCTGGTGCAGGCTCTGGAGCACAGGTCGTACGGGGAGCGGCTGAGGGAACTGGGGGTGTTTAGTCTGGAGAAGAGGAGGCTGAGGGGAGACCTCATCACCCTCTACAGCTCCCTGAAAGGAGGTTGCAGAGAGCTGGGGATGAGTCTCTTGAACCAAGTAACAAGTGATAGGACAAGAGGGAATGGCCTCAAGTTGTGCCAGGGAAAGTTCAGACTAGATATTAGGAAGCATTTCTTTACAGAAGGTGTTGTTGGGTGTTGGAATGGGCTGCCCAGGGCAGTGGTGGAGTCCCCATCCCTGGAGGTGTTCAAGAGTAGGGTCGGATTTAGAGCTTAAGGATATGCTGTATGTAGGAACTGTGCTATGAGAATGGTTGGACTAGATGATCTCCAGAGTCCTTTCCGACCTAGATGATTCTGCGATTCTGTGAAACATCTTCGTATTTGATACCATGTAAACATCTACCTCAAATTTTACGTCCATACCCCACATGCTTCACTTGCTGTGACAGCTGGACTGAACAGACATTGCAAATATATTTACATCGCCGTTGCTTTCTATATTCAAATTCTAGTCCTTTTCCAGAGCTTTCATCCTTTATCTCTTAAAATTTGAATCTCTGAATGTTCCCCAAATCCCCTGAATTACCAGGCCTGAGACACAGGTGCAAGCTGTGTGCAAAAGTGGTTCTGAATCCTCTGCTGCTTGATATCACGTGCTCCGTATTTTATCTGTTTATGTAATATAATTTGATATTCATTCACTGAAATGTTGGATTTATTAATAAGGAGAAGGAAGCTTTTGTTACAAATAGTCTTCTCCTGAAATGACTGGTGACAGACAAACTATTTATCTAGGTCTATGCATTGTTCATACTGAACCTGGACACAGAGTAGTGCAAGCTATTTTCTGAACACTCTGGCCCTCGCAGAAGGCACCACCGTTGAGTGGGGCAGGATTGGTGCAGGTCCTCGTACGCTTCTGAAAGCCTCTCCCACATCGGCTGTTACACACTGACCACTCAGTCCAGGTAGACCAGCCTCCATTCACTGAAAAGCAAGAGAGAAAGAGTATGATTGTGTAGCGAGCTGTCCTGGTCAGCCCAAAGGCATCTCTGGCTCTGTGTCATGCTGCCTCCAACAGCAGTTACAAGCGATGGCTGGAAAGACCACGAGAAGCAACACTGAACAGACACAGACCCAACATACCAAATGTACAGCATGCCAGAAGTCATTGTATAATTTGAAGAAATGCTGATGTTGAATGAAAAGCACCCTTTGATGTCTATTATGGCTGGCAGGTGACCTGCCTTCTCCTGAAAACTGACCTGACCCAGCACTAAGCACCTAGTGGTGTGTGTATAGCCAAAACCCTGCAGGTTCAAAAGGTGCCCACAGCTCTGCCAGCCAGAAGCCTGTGCTCTGAAAGCTGCATCACTTTCCAAAGGGAGACAACCTGCACTCCAGCTTGTTCTCAGATGTATTCATCATCTATGCATGCTAAGAGACCCCCCCCATGCTTTGATTAGAAATTGATAATTTTCTTTCCCTTTCTTTCTAGAAGGTAATTTCAGGGTGTCAGGACAACTTCACTCACTCCTCTGTGGACATAGCTGGTGCATATGGATGTCCCAGCATTTCTATACAGATATTTAAGCTGTTCAGAGTGAACTCACACTAAGTGCATTTTTATTATTGGACTTTGGGAAGATATTTATGCTGACTCTCTTTTTCACCCACATCAGTTTCTGGGATAGATGGATGGATGAAGAAGCAGCTGTTCTACTCTATGTAACAATGATGTAGCCAGGGTATGGATAACGTACTGCTCAGATCCTTCAAAGCCAAACGTTTGTAATATGACACAACCCTTAAGCAGCTCTGGTAGCAAACCTCATAGAAATGGCTTCTCTCCTACAAACGCCTCTTGACTGCGCTGTTGAATATAATGCTGTATATGTATGAGGAAGACTTGCAGTATGCCTACATCTTTATGTTTCTGCATTCATCACAGTTACAAAACACAGTGCTCTTGCATGGTCCATCCCTCAATATCACAAACACTGCTAATCAACTCAATTCAGTCAGTTTTCTATAAAAACTGAACTAAAAGGCCCTCATTGTAACTTCAGGGAAGCAACTGCTTACAATTAAATCTAACTGCTACCCTGAATATGAAATGAATATTAGGGATAATCATAGGGATTTTTTTTTCCTACTTGTCTATCCTATAATTAAGCTGATTGTAAGGAACACCAGGACAGTCAGCTGGCATGTTGTCAGAGCAGGTTTTGTTCTGGTGGATACCCCCGCCTGGGACACATCAGGGCAGTATCTTTGCAGGGGCAAAGGCTTGGATGGGTGGGGCAGAGCTGCAGCGCAACACAGCCTGGAAGAGATCCCAGGAGGGCATCTCATACAGCCCCTCCCCAGCCAAAGCACGGCCAGTCTCAATATTAGATTGAGGCTGTGGATGCAGACACAGAATAATGTTATCCCATGCTTCATATTCCCCTGATATTTCTTTTTAAGCTAGGTTTTGTGCTTATGACTGCAGTTCTAGAGAGTTTTGCTATTTTGCCCCTGATATCAGAGTATGTTTTGGTAGTAGACACCAAAACTAAGTATATTTAAAGAGATACAAGAAGATGGAAGATTTTACTGTGCTCTGACACTTTTACTAGCATATGGAAGCACAAACTTCCATACAGTTTTATTTCTGAAAAGCAACACTAAGAATGTGAAATGCTGTTTGTGCTAGAAAGCAATGCCTTGAATGCTCCTGATGGAGGAATTGCCCTAATAGCTCCTTGCTGCATCCACCTGATGTGTGTTATGCCAAGGGGACCAACCACCTTCTCTTCAATGAGGCAACCGGATGCTTGTGTAGGTGCCTGTTCCTCCTTTACTGCAGTTGTCTATCACCAATAAGCCAAGCCATCCTGTACTTCTGAGTATTTTCAGTATTGAACCCTGACTGAAGCTGCTGCATATGGCTGGAAGTCAACAGGCAGTACAGGCAGCCCTGCCTGGTCACTGGCCACAATAAGAGTTCCATACGACATTGTGCACCCCGCTCCTGCCCCACTTCTCGCTTTTAGCATGCATCCATCCACATACAGTGAGACAAGGCATCACTTACCGTAGACAATCACAGTCGCCGTGGTGCTTTTCCTTTTGGCCACAATGTTTTTGGCAACACAAGTGTAATTGGCTGTGTCAGAAAGCCGGGCTTGCTTAATGATCAGGTTGTGATCGATGGTGATGTAAAAATTTCGGTCTTCCACAGGATCAATCACCTCTTCGTTCTTCAGCCACTCCACCTTGGGGTTTCAAAGGGCCAGAGGGGAGGCAGTGAATCAGCACCAGGTCACATCACAATGGGCACAGTATCTGTGATTACATTGCTCATCCTAGAAAGCACAATGAGTCAAGGCCCATCACGGACTCACCTGAGGTACACTGCCAACTGAAATAAAACACCATGGAAGAAATGCAGGAGAACAACCTTCAGGCCTACCCTTTCTTTCAGGTCCCCTTCCCTCTCACCTGTTCACACAACAGCTGTCTTGCCTTGCCTTGAAAATATCGATGCATTTTCAAAGGCTGCCAGCTGCTATACAGAGAAAACCAGCTGATCTATGCTTTCAGAGTCTGAGGCAAAGATAAAGAGGAGGTGATACCTTAGGACCATATCTACAAACAGAAAATTCCCTTACAACATCAGAAACCCTAAACCAGCAGAGTTAATATAGTAACCTTGTATGTATCATACCCGCCTTGGATCTAACACAGTAAGGCCCTATACCAGAGTAGGTCACACTAACCAACTACAAACATGCCAGTGTTAAGTATACATGCACTCACACACACGTAGATGCATGTTATTGGTTTGCTGCAATCAGGATTGAACAAAATAAAGACAGTTACCAAGGAAATAGGGAATCACAAAGACTACATCAGTGCTTATTTTTCCCTTTTCTTTATGTAAACTGTATTTTATCTTAATAAAGCGTAATTTCCTTGGTTACAGAGAAAAATATTTTCATATGTGATTTTTAATCTAGACAATGTTCTCTTTATTGCCTTTCTAAAGAAACAGTCTATTATATCCCAGTTAACTGCTGTGAGCCACCCTAATATAATTTGGCTGCAAATCTAGTAGCTGATTTTCATTTGAACCGAGTGCGCTCTGAAGGACAGGACTGGATGGATCAAAGCCAGGCCTTCATGTCACTGGATCACTTCAGCTCATGCCCAAGATTTAATTAAAGGAAGAAAAACATAAACACAATCAACCCCCTGGACCCGTGAGATGTTAATTGCCAAGACCTGCTCTCACAAACCCCACTTTTCCAAAGACATTTGAGGAACTGCCCAAGCATTGACATACCCCAAACCATCAGAGAACCTGCTTCCCCATGAGACTGCTGTACAGGTCACCTCAAGCTATGGGGAGAAAACTGATGGCCTCTCCCAGTGTAAAATGCAGAGGGCTTGATTCATGCCTGGACGGAAACAGTCCAAGGCTGCAAGACCAGTGCTGGCAGACATGGGCTTGGATTCAAGCTGCCCACCTGCCCGCTCCCAATCTTTAGCCCTACTTTAAGCAGCTCCAGCTTCCCTACCCCAGTTTGAGTGGATGTGCATCAGGCATGATTCAAACCCTCCTCTCCCAGAGCAGATCACTGCAGTATGTGATAGTCTCAAAACTATTACTACTGTATAGCTTAAAACTGGTGATGCAAAAAATGCTGTGGAAAACAGTATGTCTGTCTGCAAGGAACAGGGAAGAAAGAAAAAAGACATAAAACTTTGGAGGCTGTGTTTCCTTCACTACAACATTCATGTTTTACCATGGAAGATACAAGCTCTTAGTCAATAACCTGATTTTCCTTGACAGGATGACTAAAATTGATCTTCTTTCTTGTATCTTAATAGGCATCAGGTATAATCAAGATAGACAGATTCCTGTTCAGTCAGTGGTAATATTTAGCTCCTTCCTCACTAGCAGGTCAAGTATTTGTGCATCCCAACTAAAACACAAGCCAGGAGCTTACGTCTCCACTAGTGATAGGCTGTCACTTAACCCCCACCTTTCACAAATAAAACATTTTTGATTTTAATACCATTGCTTATTTCTGGGATGGAGTACAGACTCGTGTTGGGACCCTAAAAGATGCTACACACACTGCCTCAGCTGTGTACATACCTTCAAAACCACCTGTACTTTTCCTGTGCTCTGAACACTGCAGACATCAGGACATCAGTGAGGACAGGACTATAGTCAACATCCTCTAAGGCTCAGTCTGAAATGTTTCTGGTATGCTCATCCAAGCACATACTCTAGCAGCTCTTGGCACTATGCAAAGCTCCATGCTTAAGCACATGGTTCTCTTTCCAGTACTCTGCAATATTTTATCTCTTCATAAAAAACACACACATTCATATTCAGTCTGGGTCTCAGCTGATTAGAGAAAATTAAAGCTATGAGCATTAAATTCCCTGTCATCCCTGCAAAAATACCAAAGATTATACAAAAACATTAGTTGCCAATATAAGAAAAAAAAGGCACTCAATTATAGAGTATACTATACTGCCTCTGGCTCTTCACCACGTCTCTTGCGAAAAAGATCCTTTGCACCTAATGGCTCACAGAATTTGCTAACAATAAAACATTAAGTTTGCAGAACAACAAGATGTCTTTTTTTTCCTGAAAAATCTGTTTTGCCAGTACGTCAGTACTGTGTGTGCATGTCTAAACTCCATCTCTTTCACAAGATATCTCTTTAATATATCTATTTCAGTCTTTTCCTAGCATCCAGGTTTTCATGATGCCATGAGTCTGTTCATGTTTCAAACTATAATGTCATCAAATCTGAAGGGAGGAAGTGTTGGTTGATTTAACAAGAGGCAGGAGTCTCCTCTCATACACGTTTTAGCCATCAGTAGAGCAACACAAAAAAGAGCACACCCCTCCAATGGTTGTGTTTTCTCCTTCAGTCCTTGTAGAAATGGTAACTAATTAAACATATTACAACATGTAAATGAGACTTTTATTGGTACTTATTTTCAGTTACTGATATCCACATTTTTTCTGGTACAGGTGACTGCAGTGCTCAGCACCTCCAAACCTCAGATTTATTTTTTTGACGTAACCACAATAGGTGGGAGCAGGGTTTTTCTGTCACGTATGGAGAGATCAGGTGTCAAATACAAAAGAGAAGAGAACAAAGCAGAATGAGACAGTGTGATTAATGAATGACAAGTATGCAAACTGTTATTACAGAAGTTAAAAGCAACGATCTCTTTTGATGCCATGTCATTCCCCAAGGTGCAGCCCCTTCACTGAAGTAGGCTGTTAATCCAGTCTTATCCTGAATTTAATTCTGCTGCCTGAACAATGGTGACTGGTGCCCTGGGGAAACCACCATGCTCATGCAAGATGCTGGTGGATGAGGCACTGGACATTTATGTGCCAGAGACCTGCATCCCTCCAGGCAAGCAGACAGAGGGGCAGCAGGACACCCATGGGCATTTCAAGTGTGCAAGATGCCTGTATTCAGGGTCATACCAAATCATACCCTCACAGTTCAATTTTTCAACTCCCTTGAGAAGACATTTCTAGAGTAGATGTTTGCTTTTGCCTAAATATTGAGGCTGTATATTTAGTGGCCACAGTCACAACAATTTTTGAACAGGTACCTAGCTCTATTTATTCAATTAAATCAGGCACATCCCTCCAACTGTTATTAATAAATGCATGGACGGTTGAGCATATACGTAGAAAAAGCCTGGGCATCAGTTTTTCCTTATCATAACAGAAATCATTTAATTGGCAACAATACTGCGATGAAGGATGGGGTAAGTGATCCCTTGTGGAGATGGCAGCTATGGAAAATTAAAACAATGTGCAACCGTTTTTTTCGTACATACCAACCCCCTGGAACAAAGCAGGTATGAAAACTCCATTTCTTTTTTCAGTTTTCCACTTAAGAAGGTATTTTTGTATGTTTGCAAACTGACTAGCAAGAGAAAGCCCCTCTGTAGAGGTATGAGTGCAGTGGATAAAATCCTGACTCAGAGCAACTGCAGATGCTGAGAAGCTGGAGCACACCCGAAGTCTGCTACCATTTGGTCAGTGCTCCTTAGAGCTCTGGGTGCAATTTGAGTGAGGCACATGGCTCCTGTGAGCTGCACTGGATCTGATCTACATGTCCAGTGCTGCTGACGTGCTGGCAAGCCTGCCATGAGACTGCGCCATCCCCGCAACCGTCTGAGGAAGCGCACGATCCAGGGCGGTTGTAATTTAGAGCAACATACCATGTAGCATCTTTTCTGTCATCCCACTCCCCAGTGAGAGACAGATGTGTTGTCTCTAATTATTCGCTGATTGGTATCGGGAGATACATTAACATAATTGGCACATTTGTTCTAATTAACAGAGGGAACCTGCCACATGCCACCCAACATGAAAAGCAAGAGCATCAGCAAGAGCAGAAAACCCACAATCACCATGCCAGCTATACCTTGGAGCTGCGGCCAGACTTGTGCTGCTGCTGCAGGATATTTCCAGCAGTAGCCTGAAATAAGTCAGTGCATGCAGAGACTAAGACTTGCAAAGCCCAGCCAGGCTTCTGTGCAGAGTAAATGAACACAGGGAACATAAATCACACAAGCGATTACATACGCAGGCGAACCTATTACGGAAGCTAATTGCTGACACAAATTTAGCCATACCAAGTTACTAGCATTACTAGACACTTAAATCTCTCGGCACACTGGCGTATGCGTGACTGTTTTAGGAACTGGTAGAGCAGAAGCACATCTGCTCCAAAAGAAACCCAAGAATGGAAAAGGGATACGAGCTCATCTAGATCCTCCCCTCCTGATCGTACGAGTTGTTCCTTATGCCTCTTGCAGCCTCAAGAGGAAGTCAGCAGGGTGTGAGTCCTGGATCCTGGTCTCTCATTGCCTCTTCCATACCAACCTGCCCTAGAGAAATCTTCAGAGTAGGAAGCACCTGCTGAAAACAGGAGGTCTTCTACCCTCTAGACACAAGCAAAGCCCTCTGGTGAAATTCTCCAGAAGAAACACCATGCAAATGGCTGGGAGCAGTGAGAGATCTGCCTCCATAAAAGGTGATTTAGGATTCTGGGAGGCAAGGCCATTGCACCCCTGCCTTCCCCGTGCCTGGCTGATGTGGCAGGATCACTTTCCATCGGCACTGCAGCTGGTGTTCCCTGCAGCCGTGCCGACCGGTGACGGAGGTACCACTTGCCTTGCCGCAGTCCCCGCTGAGCTCCCACCGCCTCCAACTGCCACAAGGAAATCACAGCTCCCCTGCTCCACCTGAATTGTAACAACAGACACGCATCCCATACCACTAAGAATAAAACATCTGTGAAGCTAACTACTGATTTGGACACAGTACAAGATGCCTAAGTGAGACAGAAAACTTTAGCAGTTTTCATATGGACTATTGAGCCAGCAGCTATTTCAGTTACCTTGAGACTTGAGTGCCTCTTTGAAGAATGTTATTTGATTTTTGGATTTGGTTTCAAATGTACACTTTCATCCCAGCAACTGCCTGCTGAAGAGGATGCTGTCCTTCATGTACTACTTGCTGGAAATAGATTTCATAGCCCTTTAAGTTTAAAAAAAAAAAAGAAAAAAAAAAAGGTGGTCTCCAAAGAGGCTGAAATTACAGCAATGAGAGACTGAAAACACATATTGAGAATAAGACAGCAAATGCAGACCTCCATGACATTTTGTTCAGTTGTTGCTACTGCGCTTCTGCTGCCAATAAGGGGAATTTGCGTTCCTGCTGTGGAAACACTTCTTAATTGCACATATATCCAGCTTTCTGCTTGAGTTCTAAAATCTACATGGTGTACGTACAGCTGCTGGATGTCTCCAGCCTTTTACAGCTTTGCTTCATGTACAATGGGGAAGTGAAGCCTCACAGAAGAAATTTCAAAGGCTGAGGTGGATTGGTAGCAGCAGACAGATAACTTTATTTCACAGAGCCTCAAATTCAAATACAGATCACAGCGTTATTAACTGAAAACCATGGTGGCTGCCATGTGGCCACCAGGAGTTGCTAGGCTCCCCTTCTGACTTGGAAGATGGGCTTAAATTGGAGGTCCCATGGCTCACGCGTGTTGGTTGGCACTTTTGGCACTATGTGGGCATGAGGACTCCCCGGTCACTGAAGTGACTGGGAGAGGTCTGTTTCGAAACAGTTTTAAATGAGTTACCGAAGTGATATCTGCAGTTCTTTGGTTGGATGGATAGATGGATCTCATCCTTCACAGCACAGAGCCATATGCTTTTCAGCATCTTTAAATTCAATAAGGGAACAGGATGTTGGGAGGTGACTACAGTTCCTGAGGACAGCCCCTTTCCCATTCTCCCTGAAAGTTGCAAACAATTTCTCCTACCAGGTTTGAAAGACATAAAGGGTTCTGTCCAGGTTACACTTTTTAGTGAAAGAAAAGCATCCACTCTAGAAGCACATGTAAATTTCTGAGCAAAAACCAGCAAAACCTGATCAATCAACTCCTGAGTGACAACTGACATGAATGCTGCAGGCAGCATTTTGGAAATACCTCCTGAGCAAAACCCAGCAAAACCTGATCAATCAACTCTTGAGTGACAACTGACATGAATGCTGAAGGCAGCATTTTGGAAATACCTCCATTAAAACATGCCAGAGGAACTGACCAAGGCAAATGCTATAGCTGGGTGTCTGAAGGTGGTGGTAAGAACTGCGGGCTTTGCAAAGAGGAGTAACTCTCACACTTCAGGCACTATGTAGCCTGTTGGCTATAGGCGAAAGCTGGGAGGAATGCTCATCTACCTCATCAAAAAATGCAGCTAAAAGCTGTATCCCACAATGCGTATCTTCTAAAAAATATGCATATGGTAAAATGCTGCTCTTTCTGAGTACAAACTGAAGAGAAGAGGTTGTTTGTGATAGCTAAACCAGCACCCCAGAGCTATCTCTACCACAAAAAGCAAAGAGGATAAGCTAGCAGGGTTCACATCAACACTCTTGCAGAAAACCTTCCATTGTAATATTTTATGGAGGACCTAGAAACCCAACTGTTCTCCAGTCCTACAGATCATCCTTGTCTATTGTCAGATCCAATCATACAGCAACTTGATTTAGTTAGGAGCATGCTCTGCCTTCACTTATATCAGCATCAATGGAACTGCACAAGAAAGGAAAAGTATAGTAGATCCCATTTAAAATTCAGGTCTCAAAAAACCCAGTCCTGCAAGAAGGGCCTGCACATCTTAGCATGGGTTTCTGTGCTGTGGAAATGAATTGGTAGGAAATCTAAAAATAAGGCCACCTAATAAGCTAGCAGTCAGCGTATTTCCCAGCAAAGCACACGACCCAAATGCAAGCCTATCCCAAATGCAAGCAGGGGGTTGTAATCTACCTCTCACACTTCTCAGAAATGCCCTGACCACCCAACCATGTGAAAAGGAACAGAAATGTATGGGACCAGACATTGACAATTACAGGGAGCTTTATCCATACTTTTGGAGTATGCAATGCCAGACTTTATGCAATGGCTGTCCAGGGCAAAAAGAATGAGCAGTCCTCATTCACTTTGGCTGTGCTCCTGCACACAAACCTGCCTCCCCCTCCCCACTTTTCCTTCCATTGACACCTTGAGGGCAGTTCTGCTGTATGTTGCAAGGCACTGCAAAGGACAGTGTAACTTCACAGCTAATTAGTATTTGTGGCCACAAAACCCTCTACTCGCTTCTCTTAGAGCTCACTTTCCTGCCGGGAATATAAAACACTGACTTGGCAACACACACCTGCATGGAAATGCATACACATGAACTCTCAATTAAGGGATAACTGCTGCAAAACATAAGTGGATCTCACAAAACAAAGCAAACAGCGGTCATATTAATAATCAATTAGATGGAGCAGCCACCTGATGCTGCCTATTTGGAGAAGTCCCCAGTTTCCACCAGCTTTTGCCTGCGCAACAGCATCTGAAGTCTGTGTCACCGTCATCTTGACTAGACAAAACACCCTCTTCTGCCTCTTGACTCAGGGATGGTTTTCCCCTTGCTCTAGTTCCTAATTAAAGCCATGAATGTGGATAAATATCAGATCCAGTTTTAAACCCAACTGGGTCACCAAACTATGTTACACCCTGTTCTGCAATTAAGCTACTCTGTGAAACACCTCAATTATAATTAAAGAAGCAATTATCCCCCCCGTTAAAGGCACCGCAAATCATACATTTTAATGCAAAAGTTTGCCTGGCAGTTTATGGCATATTAACCAATCTTGCATCTCATTGATGTTTTGATCTATAACCTATCACAATGAGGTAATTTGATGTGACTCAGTGTCTCTAACTATATTTTATCATGTGCAATACGATGCCGGCATCTTTCAAAGAACAAATTAAATGAGCTAAGGGGTTAATTGCTAATAACTCTGTCATTACTGTTGAAGCGTCACAGAATGGGATCCTTCCTGCCTTCTCAGGTTATGTTGGAAAAAATGCACACACAGAAGAGAGTAGAATTGAAATGGATGTTTCTATTGACACTGGGGAGCTGCAACTGTCTGATTTCTGCTGAGCACTGGCAGCTCCTGCTGAGCCTGACAGGTCAGACTGCTTATCTCACCAACTTATCCTATTCCTCTCCAGTGAGGAAAAGCAGAAGGCAGGGAAACATGGAACTAGGGTAGGGAGTTGTTTGTTTTTATGTCCATTCCTTTTTTTTTTTTTTTCTTTTCTTTTTCCACAGCAGGAATAGGTAAGTTTGCCCCTTCACCCCTCAACTACATGTGGAAACCTCAGTGTAACAGCCCCTGCGCTGGTCCTCCGGCTGCTTGCCTGGACCATGCATTGAGAAAGACAAAACATTTACCTGAGTGTTTCAGAACATGTAGGTAGGTTCAGCTTGATATTGGATATAAAACTGGGAATGGAAAGGCATGCCACTGTGCGCCAACATGTTTGGGGCTGGTGGGCAGGGGTATATGGCCACAGAGAAGCTGATCTGGTTTTCCCAGAGACCAAGGTTCCTCACTTTGTCCCAGGTGAACAAGCAAGACATACTTTGATTTGACCTCAGGCCATGAGGCTGGTGTACATTAATACACCTTCTTCTGTTTGGAACTTGGGTGTTTTTTTAAAGTGGCCATGATCTGAGCCTACTCTAATGCTCATCATGTCCTAGTGGATCTGAAGGACTGGTAAGTGCTGCCTTAAAAGCTTTGTCTGCCCATCTCTGTCTTTGTCCTTCTTTCCCTCTGGAGCAGCTGTATGCTGTTATTTGGTTCAGCTTTTCAGTAATAGTAAGATTTGCTCTAGTATTGATCCATAAGAGACTGACACAGTTAATTGCAATTAAATATGCTCAAAATTATAAGGCTAAATTCCCCAGCTACTGAAAAGAGGACAGAATGTATCCTTGAGTGTGGCTGTTCCCACCACTTTGAAATACCAGGAAAAAAAAAAAAAAAAAAAAAAAAAAATAAAATCAAAGAGAAAAAGCAAGGGGAAGATGTTGGGACTCTGGACTCCAGCATTACATTACACTGAATGGGTAATTTGTACAGTTTCATAGCACAAGCTTTTCTTCCTCTGTTTTGGTGTTAAATCCAGTGACTACTTCAGAAGCCAGAAAATGGAAAAAAAAAACCAAAACAAAACGCAGTGCCCATACTGGGAAGAGCCTGAGGTGCATGCTCACCAAGGCATTTGGAAATGCTGCTCACCGCTGCAACATATGCATTACCTTTACCTGGAATCAAAGCAGTCTTTCAACAAGATGGAAAATAGCCTCAGCCTGCTGCCGGCCTTCTCTCAAGTACTTTCTTACCTGTACCATCACATCAGAAACTTCTCCAAGCAAATAAACAAAGTCTTAAACAAAGAACTCATTCATCTCTAAATTAAAATAATCATGTAATCCTTAAACCCACCAAGTTACCTTTCATCTTTCCTTTTTTTTTTTTTTTTAAAATTTGTCTTACCAGCTTCAGCAAGTGGCTGTAATAACGTGTCATGTTAAGGTATTCATATTCATTAGTGTTCAGGTCTTTGTTCTTTTAATAGTGTTGGAAAGAATCTACAAAGAGGCTGTATTAGGCTGCTGTCCAATCTGGGTGTTTGATCTCCTTCTGACTTCAAAAGTCAGAAGAGAAAAAAAACCAACACTGAGAATGGTTCTTTTCAATGCCAGACGGGAGTATACGATTTCTGAGCCTGCCAAGTGTTAATTGGTGTCTGCTCTGACCGTGGTACAAATAAGATTCAGAGTCAGTTCATGTACAGTCATGAATCTTGGCTATTGACAGAGTGAGCCAGCATACTAGAAGGCAGGAAAAAGTGCAATTATTATGAGACCAGCTCACAGAGGATCTTTTCAGAGATCACTTCCACACATCATGTTACAGCATACTGTTTGGGTCCCAGCCGCCTGCCTGCGCGTTACAGATCTTTCCGAGGGAATAACTGGACTGGCTGCTGAAATTTCAGAGGTGCTTGTAACACTGCATTCAAACAAACTACCCGTCATCATCAATCTCTGTTTCTAGCAAAAGTAATGAAGTTCCCCAGAAGTACCCTGCACTGTCTGAACAACATATCCTATTGCAAACACTCCTGTCATGGCACAACGGAAAGCTGATTTGATGCAAAGAAGCATCAGAAAGGAAAATAAAAAATTCCTGCTCCTGCTAAGTTCCTGAAGAAAGCCAACTGACTAATATTACAGTTCTCAGCAAGCTGGTTTG
This sequence comes from Athene cunicularia, assembly GCF_003259725.1. Classification (NCBI taxonomy): domain Eukaryota; kingdom Metazoa; phylum Chordata; class Aves; order Strigiformes; family Strigidae; genus Athene; species Athene cunicularia. The sequence goes on along the minus strand of NW_020799099.1, from coordinate 20,571,376 downwards.
GCAGACCTAAACATTCTTAACAGTTCTGGGGATCTTACTGGGGAAAGAAAACAGCCTACAGAAAAAAAGAAAATAGGGAAAATCTTCTGTGCTAATTATTCCTTATAATGTTTGTGGACATATTTCTGCAATGCTGATTAAATCTAAACTTGGGTTAGATGGGGAGGTAACACTTTAAGCTTCATCTCCTGAGAAATCAGTCATCATTTCTGAATGACAACCACTTTTCTACTTAGCCATGACAGTCTTAACTTATCCTAATGTAAACTGGCAACAGTTTCTTCTGTATGTGGCAGAGGAAAACCAAGGAGAATTCAGATGGAGGAATTACCATCATTAACAATCATTTTTTCTTTCAACAGCCACAGTGGATTTAGGATTTCAGAGCCTCCCTCTGCCTCAAGAGATCACTCCTTCTGTGAGCAATGAGTCTAAAGCTGGAGCTACCACTTACACTTAGGGAAGCTCCTGTTCATGGGGACACCCACTGCTATCATGAGCACAGATTTTGCTGAAGGGTAGGTTCCCTCCTGACAGGTGGAGGCCAGGCCACCCACTCCGGGTTTATTTAAATGCCAGTAGGAAAACCAGATAAGCCCTGTAGATGGATGAATAGGCTGACACATCCCCTACTTGTCCCCACCTCATGCTCTTTCTCCTGGGAACCTGTACTGAACCATGGTACATCCATGCTGAGCTGGTTGGCTGGTGTACACACAAGCACATGCACAAACATGTGAGGGAAATATAATCTGGCAAAGTAAACATTAAAATGTCTTTACACTATGCTTAAAAAGTGCCTCTCAGAATAAGTGAAAGGTTTTTTTCTTTAAACCAAAAAGGAAAAATAGTAGGCAGATATTAATATGCTTCACCAGCTACGTGCCCTTTGGATGCCAGATATAACTGTGATTGTATACCTGGGCTTGTGTAAAGCCTTTGACACTGTCTCACACAACATCCTTGTCTCTAAATTGGAGAGACATGGATTTGATGAATGGACCACTCAGTGGCTAAGGGACTGGTGGTCAGTGACTTGATTTCCAAGTGGAGAGCAGTGACAAGTGGCATTCCTTGGGGATCAGTGTTGGGACCAGCGCTGTTTAACATCTTTGTCAGTGACATGGACAGTGGGATCGAGTGCACCCTCAGCAAATTTTACAATGACACCAAGCTGTGTGCTGCGGTCGACACATTGGAGGGAAGGGATGTGCCATCCAGAGGGACCTCGACAGGCTTGAGAGGGGGCCTGTGTGAACCTCATTAAGTTCAACAAGGCCCAATGCAAAGTCCTGAACATGGATCAAGGCGATCCCATGCACAAATACAGGCTGAGTGATGAATGGATTGAAAGCATCCCTGTAGAGGACTTGTGAGTAGTAGAGGATGGAAAACTGAGTATGAGCCAGCAATGTGCGCTCACAGCCCAGAAAGCCAACTGTATCCTGGGCTGCATCAAGAGAAGCATGGCCAGCAGATCAAGGGAGGGGATTGTCCCCTTTCACTCAGCTCTCATGAGACCTCACCTGGAGTGCTGTGTTCAGCTCTGGGGTCTCAACATAAGAAGGACACAGACCTGCTCAAGCAGGTCCAGAGGAGGCCACGAAGATGATCAGGGGGCTGGAGCACCTCCGCCATGAGGACAGGCTGAGAGAGTTGGGGTTATTCAGCCTGGAGAAGAGAAGGCTGCAGGGAGACCTTGTAGCGGCCTTCCAGTACCTCTGGGGGGCTACAGGGAAGATGGGGAGGGACTCTGCCTCAGGGAGTGTAGGGACAGAATGAGGGGTAATGATTTTAAAATGAAAGAGGGTAGATTAGATATACAGAAGAAATTCTTCACTGTGAGGGTGGTGAGACACTGGCACAGGTTGCCCAGAGAAGCTGTGGCTGCCCCCTCCCTGGCAGTGTTCAAGGCCAGGCTGGACGGGGCTTTGAGCAACCTGGGCTAGTGGAAGGTGTCCCTGCCCATGGCAGGGGGGTTGGAACTAAATGATCTTTCAGGTCCCTTCCAAACCAAACCTTTCTATGATTCTATTATTTTTGACAGGGAAACAAAAACTGAAACCAAAATACCTGCAGCTCTGCCCAGCAAGGCACCATAATCCAAAGCCATTAATCAGTTCCAAATCAATCTGGTCTACCAGCAGCTGTCAGTCAGCTCTCCATTACCGCCTATTCATCATGTCATGTCCTAAGTCACTGCACGATTAGCAGGCTACTTATTTAGGATGTCCAAGTGCCAGGACATTGCTGTTGCTGCTCACCTCAGCTACTGGGATGCCTTCAGGGGGACGGCACTGGAGCAGGACCTCTTGCTCCAAGGACACTTCTTTCCCTAAGGGCTCCTGCTCAAATGTTTTCCGGAGATCTGGGGAGAGAGAAGGAGAAGAAAAAGAATTAGTAATATTAATAGCTGTTTGTTTAAATTATAATTGATTGCCATAGTGCATAAATGTGAGAGATCTTCCTAAACAGAAAATAGCATTTCTGGTCCCTGGAAAGTGAAGCACTTACTTAAAAAATCCTGGGACATGGTTTCACTTCATTCCAACTTTAAGCAGTCAAAGGTTTCATAGTGTATTTATTACTTCTATTGTGATAGAGCATGTGAACCCAGTGAGGATCCAAGGTCTTACTGTGGAAGGTCATGTCCAGACACAGAACAAAAAGCAAAACAAGTCCCTTCTTCAGATAATTTACATTTGGTAAACTATGCCAACAAAGTACTAAAGAAAGTTATGGAAAATTAGATAAATCTGTAAAACCAGAGCACATAAGCTGAGCTGCCTTAAACTCATGGATGAAAGTGCTCATGCTGTGATTTAATGTACTTCTGGTTTATAAGCATTAACTTTACAATTTTAGCTAATTTGTCTTCATCTTATCATTATCCCTGTAGCACTAACTGGATAATAACAATAATAATAATAATAATAATAATAATAGTAATAGCAATGTGGAGCTGAACTGTGCTTAGATCCCTGTACAGCACCACAGAAATGTGGCAGGCAGAGAAAGCATCAAACATGCCTCCAAACATCAGACCAGTTCATCCTGGACAGCTGTGCATGCTGGCTTTTTTGTAAGATCTTTGTGTTGGTGGTAAAATGGACTTGAGAAGTACCCTCCTTACCACTGGTTCCTTATTTCCTCCATGGACCAGCACCCTCTCTGCTGTGCCAGGGAGGACAGGATTTGGAGAACCAAACATTCAGCCCCAGTAGAAACTGGGGATATTTCTCCCTGCTGCTGGTTCCTGCTCCAAATGAACACGGGGCCATGTTCAAAGTTACATCAGAGAACTGGCTTGACTTTAAAAAAGCCTTGAAAAAAGTTATTTTTATTTAACTTTTTGTTCTGAAGTCCTATGCCAGCTCACAGCAAGGTTGCACAAATACTTGTATCATATTGAAAACAAGTCATATGGGAACAATTAAAAAGACAAATACTTGATATTTTGAAGTCATAACCTGTGCTTGTGCTGGAAAACAGATCATTGAATTGAACCAGTTTACAAAGAAAGCATTCAGAGTTATTTTTTATCTAGATTATCTCCAAGATCTGATTTACAGATGACCCACAAGGAACTGCATCAGCACTACCAAAAGGCAAAACTCGAGGCAGACAGAAAAGGAGATGGGATGTCTGCCACCAAAATCAGCTCCTCTGAAACTATCATAGCTGGAAATGTTGATTTTTACTTAAGCTGATAATGATAAACTTCTAATGTTCTTAAATCTATGCATTTCCCTGGTGAAACTGAGGCACCTTCCCCTGCACTGCAGACACAAGAGCAGCAAGCCCAAATTGCACTACCTCCCCACCACTGGCATTCCTGCTCCCTCCATCACACTGAGCAGGGATGCTGAGAGACCCTCTGATGGGAGAGGATTTCGGGCCACAGTTTAGGGCACAAAAAGGTAAGCTTTGGCAGATCTTACTATGGCAATACAAGAAATTACTGTATCCAGCTGTCTGCTTGCTTGGGGATTACCCTCTATCAAAAGGAAGCATGTGTCAATGTCACAGCTACCTTACCACAAAATCCACCATTTCAACCTCAGTTGTTGATGAAGGGGGCTTTAACCTACAACACCAGATAACTTACGGCAAAGAGGAGAAGCAAACATCTGGAAGTGATCACTTCTTAGGATGACATGCCAAGCTGCACCAGACTGTGCCTGTTAACATCCTTGTTGCACTGCAGTTATTCCAGGCCAGTAAGGCTCATACAGAATCACTGAATCACAGAATCATCTAGGTTGGAAAAGACCTTGAAGATCATATAGTCTAACAATTAACTTAACACTGACAGTTCCCAACTACACCAGATCCCTCAGCGCTATGTTGACCCAACTCTTAAAGCCCTCCAGGGATGGGGACTCCACCACCTCCTTGGGTAGCCCATTTCAACGCCTGACAACCCATTCTGTAAAGAAATGCTTCCTAATATCTAACTCATTTGTGTGACTGACAACTGGCCAGATTAGGTCAGTCTGTGACGCCTGTATGTGGCTCCTGTCACACTGCCATCTCCAGCATCACCAGCCCACCAGCTTCATCCCACCCTCTCTGACAGGCTAACCAGGGGACATTTGGGTTTCATGGCTCAATTTGAGCAAAACCAAAACCCTCCAGATGCCCTGTGGGTGGGAGTCATTCCAAGGGCAAAACACTGAGTTTTCGCTGATGCACTTCTACATGGAGATAAGCAGCTCTGTCAGGAGCATCTAGCAGGTACACATACATGCACAGTGAAGACAATTAGAACAGATGTATTGTTCTCTAATATCATGGCTGAGGATAAATGAGAAAGATACTGTGCTGGTAATAGAAGCATATAAGCACAGTAATAAACAGTATATTAATAATAGCTTTCAGGTGTTCAGATATGGAGGGATGAAGACAGTAGAGGCAGATTAGATAGATAATAATCTGAGTTTTTTTCCCTGACATGTTGATTTACTGTCCTGCCTACCTTCCTGAAACATTAATAGAGCTCTGAAATTCTACATAGCCTCACGTGCACAATAATCATGTCTCTCACAAAGCACTTGCCTTTGAAAAAAAACCCTCCAAATTTTACTGCATACAAAAGTAAATAGCATTAGTCTAGAAATGTGTAATAACAGTTTAAAAATCCCACTTTAATCTCTTTATTATCAATAGCTGGAATTGCTGGGTTTGAACAGCCCCTTTTCCCTCAGAACCACTGCAGTGGGGCTGCCGCAGGTGAGACAAACCCTGCAGGGACCCCAGCCCCCCTGGCTGCCTGTCGTCCACAGAGCCTTACTGTGTGCAGATACTTTTACAGCACCGTTGGATTTGAGCAGGTCAATGATCCACAAACTAAAAATATACTAAGTGGGGGCCTTGACATAACAGACAGTAATGTTCTCAAATGAGCCATTCAAAACTATTGAGTAAATTATACTAATTTGAGAAAAAAAAAGAAAGTATGTAAATGTGTATTTACAAGATTGGGAGCTTTTATACCCTAATCTGTTGGCTCTCTCCCACATGTTCACAGCTTTACCCCACCAAAAGTACCCACGACCTCCCACAGCAGCCATAGCATGTACAAATAGCTACGGATGGCAGCTGTGCAGGGCAGGTTTTACCTAACCAAGCATAAGGTTCGCTGGTTGTAACAGACAAACAAGTTAGCAAGGTGGGGTTTTAAGTGATGAAGCAGAGGGCCCAGACAAACAACTTTGTTACCTGCTCTAACTAGCATGAAACACCCTGCAGGGACAGCACTGGGTTTTGAACTGACTGCTTTTTTTCTATGGCGCTTGCTATGACTTCCGTGGATAACAATTACATCCTTCTAATTCTTCGGTCTTCAGCTTTCTTTGCCATTTAACAATTATAGTCATCATGCCAACTTCACACTGTCGACTGGGAGTGGGCGAGCTTGGTAATGTACTGAGGGACTTTGGATCTTTTCCAAGCAGAGTATTTTCAACAACATTTTTCAACTTTTCAAAGTTTCACATGAGTTACAATTGCTTGCAAGCAAGAACAGAAGGGATACATTTTCCCAGAGAATGGTAGAAGACAAATAAAATATATTCTATCTTCAGAAAAAATGCCTGAAAAAGCAAAACAATAAAACATTTGATCCATGCTGGGTCAGGACCTCTTTGTTTGTGAAGTGACAGTGTGAATTATTAAAGCTTCAGGTAAGCAGCAACCCTGTTAAGGCAATGTTGAGAGAGAGCCTTCTCTACCCTCACCTTCAGTAGGGAGACACACAAGAGAAAGACAGTTGGACTTTCTTTCCTTTATTATTTTGGTAATGTAGAATAATCCCTGAGCATCTATGTTAGCAATACTATTCCTCCCCTTATACAGGTAATATTGCTGCCAAAGCTCATCTCTTCTGGAGCGGAGCAAGCCCTGGTGGACAGCTCTCTCACCCAGCTGCAGGTTGGGGATATCACTGCCAGGCTCAGGGGACAGCCTGCACCCCCACCAGGCATTTTCCAACCCCTCTAAATTCCCTTCAAGGCTGTCTTCATAAAAATAAACCAAGGAGAAGAATTAAAATTCTGGTCTGCCACCTTGAGCTGGACTCTTTCTTTACTAATGCACAGTCTCAGTAAATTCAAAGGGGGCTCTTGTGGCATATATTGCAGCACATTTACAGCATACTTAAGATAAGACTTTCCTACAAGACTCCTGAAATACTCCTGCACAGCTCTCTTCGGTAAGGACAGATGGCTGCATTCAGAGCTGCATTGAAATGAGAGAATTTCCACAAGCATAAAACTGAAATAGTATAATGGGAAATCAGAATCTCAGTGTACACCATATTGTTAGCTTTATTCCTGAATCACTATGCTTTTTGGGATGAGGGGCATTAGATCTTAATTTTGATGCACTGCTAAATGACTGCCTTTTACATTTGATGCATTTTTAGCTTACAAACTACTGAGAAGTTGCATTTTCACCTGCTAAAGCTAAGTTTCTACAGGAACTCATGGCGTTTCTCTACTTCTTTTTCCTACATGTCAACTTCTAAGAAAGAGCAAAGAATGACCCTATTCTTTTTTTTAATCAAATGTATTTTATCTCTTTGCTGTTCTGGGTTTTACTGTGATGAGTGGGTGGGTAAAACTTTAAGGATATCTTCTATCATTTCTGAGAAATGCGGTAAGAGGCAGACCAGACACCTTCAAGGCAGTGCTAATGCAAGGGTGACTAATGAATGAGCATGAAAAACGGACACTTGTCAGACAGGAATTAGATGTAAACCAGAAACAAACAGAACAATGCAGCATTACTGTCAGGGAAAGATGGATTTCTGCCCTTGGTAGACCTTAAAGACTCTGTGCTCCTTCTAGTAACTCCAATGTCAACTTCCCTTCTATAATAAAGAATTCAAAAAATGAGCAAGCCCTAAGAACACAAAAAAACCCCAAAACATGTTATTTTCTATCCAACTTTCCTATTAACTATGTCTATTGAGAGAAGTACGCTTGGTGTGTGTTTTCAGAGGAATAAGATTTTAAGAATGTGAAAAGACCTTCATATTTCCATGCAGAAGATAGCTTGCTTTATATGGGTAAGTATATACAAGCGTCCATATAAAAACAAACATGTCATAAGCAAAAAATGCTATTAAAACACTAGGAAAAAAATGGAATATGGCACTATTTTAACCATTATTAGAGGATTAATAGGTAGCCAAGCTCTCCACTGCAAGTCTCCTTCCTACTGCTGAGAGTGTTCTCAAGAGGCAAGGTTCAATGCTGTTTAAATTTTACCTAGCCTAATAAGAGATACCCAAACAGAAAAATAATTGGGGAAAAATAGTGGGAAATTGCCACTGATGTTCTACAAAATGAAAGAGTATCCATATGCTTGTGAAAACATATCTCACTGCATTTATTCCCAAACTTGGATAACTGATGGTCAGTTAGAGAAACATGCCTGATATTGTAAAACTGGCCTGTTTCTCTTCCATCACTTTTCATGATGGAGGTGGAGTTATGAGATGCCTTATTCTGAGAAAAAAAAAAAAAAAAAAAAAGGCATTAGAGTCTGAATTGTAATTCTAGATGTAAGAAACCACGTGCTATCGGGCATACTTTGGCCTCTCTTTTCTGTTCACAGCTGAGTCTATGACCTTTGTGCAGGGATCAATCACACTGGTGGGTAAGTAATGGAAAGGTTAGGTACAAAAACCTCTTTCTTTTTCATTTTATCCTCATGTGGTTTCAGCTCTCTGTTGTTAATTAGATCAAACCAGATTTCCACTGAGACAGTCACAGGATTGTCATCAGTCTGTAACCGAGGGGATCCATCTGAAACCTCCATCAGTTGCTTTGGTAGGTGTGGTGCCTCACCCTGCTGAGTCCCTTGCTGTATCAGCCACACGCTGGGTGTTGATCAAAGCCTCCTGCACTCCTTCAGTGTGTTGCTGCTCATGGGATGAGATCGCAGCTGGACGGTGCTGTGCTCTCAGCCAGCCCAAGCATCAGTGGCTGGAGCTGAGGACAGAAGAAGTAAGTCAACACCTCGAAACCCCATCCTTATGTTCAATACACAAGTCTGTGCCACTCTTTCCTTCTCTCAAAGGGCTGTTTTACATCTGGCCAGCCCTAAAGACTAATACTGCAGCACCACAAGGCTGCCCCAGACACCTTCACAGCCTGAAGATGAACATCAGGGACAGAGGAGCTTCCCCCTTTCCAAAGATGACCAGCAGGCTGCAGCTTGTCCTGAGCTTGTTCACAGCACTCCAGCGGCCCATAGAGCGAGGATTTGGGCTGTCATCCCACACAGCCAAGAATCAGCATCAGCTTTCACAGCCAAGCAGCTGACAGAGACTGAAGCAGTCTTCTTGAAAGTGCACAACATCTTTTGGGGATGCAGGCTGCTACATCCTCCAACCTGAGGTACAGAATGAGGAACACATTTTGCTTGCCAGGCTACAATCTGCAAGATGCTTTACCTGAGCCCGGGACCTTCTCTCCTTTTTTACAGTCTGAGCAGATAGTAGGTGCACAACTGCGAGTCCCTCATTCTGCCGATGGCATCTTCAGCCAGCTGGGGATAACACTGCACCCTGACAACTCCTCAGAAACTCACAGCCTGCACATCTGCAGAAAAAACATTTCCCCCCCCCTCCCCTCTTCAGCTCTAAGATTGTTCAGTCAGCTTCTATGTGAGCTACGCTTGTAAAGAAGAATGACCCACTCAACACATTTGGTATTGATACAACCGTAAAAAATATAAGCAAGAAAACTTTATCAAGAATCCACTGAGCAGATGGGTTCCCAGGTGTACATCAATAGCCCTGGTCTCCTCCTCTTATATATTTACTTGATAGCTTGACCTTTCTTGTTCTTCTTCGTAAGCTTAACCTGCAAACTAACTTAGAAACTTAATTCTTTTCATGATTTTATTTGGTAATTGAAGATGGAATCCAAAGTTCTTGCTTTTCAAATAAATCTAAACGTAAAGCTCAAATGACCTAATCTCAACAGGTGCTTTTTTAGATGACAGATATACTAAAGGTACTAAAGATAGACATTAGAAACATCAGGTGTACATTGCAATTCATATGTAGAATGGAATTTATAACACACTGATACACTAAAGCAGAAATTAATTTGTATAAACATGGTATTTTGTTGTTGCTCTTCTGATACACTAATCTGACTCACACAGTTATCTGGTCACTACCAACCAAAATACACACAAAATTTTCTTAAATTCCAGACTGCATTTATGTTTCACCATAAGGCACTAAGCAGACTCTAACGAAAGATGATAAATTTTTAGGCATGACAGTGTAGGTAGAATATTCTCAAGGCTCCTACTGAGGAATTTAATTCATATAAATTCAGTTAACGGGTTTCCTTTTGTTTTTAAGCAATGCTAACAGTAAAGTCAAGTCCATCTTAATTTATAAAGTCTTAGCTCTCTATTACAAAGCAATGTGATTTGTTACAACTGCATCCTTAGTTTGGAAGTCAGTCGTGCCTGTTAACTTGGGAAGCAGTACAGGAACACGCCTGTCGGGAGCAAAAGCAGAGTGGTAGTATCAAATATGTTAAATGCTCGGTTAACTTCTCTGCTGCCCTTTCTGTGATCTGCCATTCTCTCTTCAGTAATCTCAGCTCAAGACCACATGCCTCAGTTATCCCTTTATTAACTACAAGCAGCAGATATTGATTAGTAGAAACTTAAACAGTACACAAGGAAGGAATTAAGGTCCTTTCTCTGCTAACTCTCATACACACTTATCAAGTGCACAAAACACATTTTTGGGTTATTTTTTAATACTGCATATCCTGGACATACCTCCCTATTAAAATTTTCAAGTGATGTCCTTCCCAGCTCTCTCTCCTTATCCTGACATCCATTCAACTTTGTATCTATTGCAAGGTACTCTAATGCTTTGCTTGCTACAGGAACGTGTCCTCACAGTTTTACTTGGATTAGAAGAAAAAGAAGAAAAGCACTGCATCAATGTAACATCGAGCATGGACCCCAGTACTAAAATGTGAGATAACCAAGTGTCAGTAATGAATCTGTGGGGTTTTATTCATATCTCTTTCTTTGTATGACTGCACACCCCTTTTAAGTGAAGATAAACCATTGGGTGAACTAGTCTACTTTTCTGTACTGCATTTATCTTATCAGTATATAGTATCTGACATGCATAGATTAGCTACATTCCCTTGAAAAAAATGTCTGAGGGAAAAAAGGCTTTTAGATAAGTACATAGGAAACGAGTATCAAATTATACAAAAGAGTAACAAGCACAGTTCCTTACTACACCAGGGCTTCTTAAAATTACTATTTTTTTTTTTTTTTTTAATTCTGATTTTAAGATAATGAATAAGGGAAAAGAAGAGACTATCCACATTCATTACACACACAAAAAAAAAAAAGTAACAGAAATTACAGTGAAAGCTGCTATTTTCTTATAGGTTTTCCACAAATTCAAAACCTGGCAGCAGATTTAGGGCTTATAGTCTTACTAAATTTTCTCAAGGACAGAATGAGTTAACATCATGAAGTCAGTGAGGCTACAGCAACACCAAACTGGAACAAATGAAAAGTGAGGTTGCTCCATGCACATGGGCTCAAAGCAATTTGTCTTAGCCACCCCTTTATTATCTGATCTAAAAATTAGGTCAAATCCTGCAGCTATTGTTTAGTCTTTATCAGATGTATTTTCCAGCGGGTTTAACTCTACTCTCAGTTACACAGGCTCAGACCTCATTCATCCTTTTAACAGGAATTTTGCCCTATTTGGCTTTATCTGTTCAGTGACATCAGTCTTGTTACATAAAATTCACATTAAAACTTTATATTGGGCTTAGGTTTTTTTCAGCCAAAGTTAAAGCTACCCAACCCTCCTCCTTCCTCCCTCCCTCTACAAAAGTAACATTTTTTTTAATTGAGCAGAATAACTGCATCAAAAAGTATTAGTGACTTCTAGTGCTCCCGATAGGATGTGACTAGAATAAAAAAGAAATCTGTGAATAAATAGGAAGTACATTTTAGCACCTTCTTAGGCCAGTATTTAAAAAAATTTATACTTTTCCAGCTCCACCAAGATATACATTAGGTATCCCTACTTTGTTGGTTACTGAGATATCTAGACTGGTGAAGTGAAGAGTAATCCTAACAAATCCACTAGTTTAAGAGGATGAAATGCTCAGCTCTGCTCTCATGGGGAGACCAACGCCTCAGGAAGATTAATTCCATGAAACAGGAAAAAAGCTCCTTTTCAGAAGTAGCCTGCACAGAAGGGAATGATTTCCTAGCACACTCGTGGTCCGGGAGTGCAACAGTGAAATGTTGTTAAATGCCGTGAACACTTAGAGAAGCAAGGATGTTGGCTTTAGACTCAGACTCTTTTCCTGTTTATATTGCTAGCATGGGCAGCCTTTGAAAACCAGAAGCATCTTCACCCCATATTCATAGATCGCTCCCTTCCTGAATAACTGAAGCTCTTGGCCAGAGCGATGTTGCAATTGATTTTCAGAGAGAACTTTCATTGACTCGGTTGTTATGTACTTTCTGACACATGCCTGACCCTGCATTAAACAAATACAAGCCGCTTTTCCAGGATGCACATTTTTCACACTTTCAAATTACTTTTCAGTTAATTCTATTACACGCTCAGTGAACAGAGATGTTGCATGCTTTTTTTTTTGTTTGTTTGTTTTAATGCAGTGCAGCTCCAGCCCTTGAGAGGACACAATAATTCCAGAATAAGACCAGTTGGGCATAAGGGAGAAAAGAGAGAAAGAGGAGAAGGAGAAAAAGGATGAGGAGGAGAGGAAGAGGGAGAAAGAGAGAAGCTTTTCTTAATGCGCTATGTATGGGTAGTTATGCTACAGTTGTACCTGTCAAGACGAAATCACCAGGTTGAGATATTAAAATAAATAATAGCATAACTTAAGCAGAGAACTTTATATGCTCCATTTAGCCATCACCTTTTCCAAAGGTGTCAGCGCTCACTTTTTGTACCAACTAAAAGCATAGACTGCATCGGTGACAAACATGCAACTACAGCTGCAGACAGAGCTGGAGAGATGGACTCTTCTGCCCCTCTTAAATTGTGGATATCCTTGATTTTCTGGATTAATAAATACTACATGGACTCCACCTTGCATCCCAGTCTCATGGCACATTGTGTTACCATCGGAAGACTTACCAGCTATGTTTAAAGTTTATTAGGAAACAACTATTATATTGCCAGTACAGGTTCAGTCCTCTGAAATCAAGGCAGTGAATACAGACAAGTATTGGTATAGCTGAATCTACAGTTTAAAATAGTGATTTTGTAGACCAAATGACATCACAAAATAAGGCATATATCCCACATCGTATGTCCGAGTTCCTAAAAATAATAGTCGTGAGTGATCTGAGAAATTTACAGAATTCTGTGAAATTGGAAATGCAGAAAATGTGCCTTTGCTGCTGTTTGAAAATCTGCAGTTTGAAGGCCTAACATTTCAACTCTTAATTCAAAGGAGTCTAAGTGATTTGCCTGTGTCACAGATGCCCCCCAAAAACCCCAAATTCATGAACAAGAGTTTAAAAAAGCTTCAGTAAAATACAAAGCCACATTTGAGTTACAGACACATAAAGCTCCCTGGAACTTATTTAATGAGACTCTTCTAAAAAAACCCACCAAGACTCAAAAAACCCCAAAAATATGGTAAGAAAAAGAAGCAAACTCTGTATTATGAGTACCTTCAACAGAAATTTGGACACCTGTGAAGAAATGTCCGTTGCTACAAAATAACTTTCATATGCATGCAATGATTATATGTTATATAGAATTTAAGCACATAGATATGGCAGTACACAAAAGTTATTAACCATCAAGTGAACCACACTCAGACTTCTAAACTGTGTTAATTTAATGGTCATCTGTCAAGGGCTAACTGGCAGGACATGAAAATCTACTTAATTTAGGAGTCATAATCTAAAAAACCTGTTCAAACATTGCTAAGCCTCTCTGAAGTGCTGACTGCTTCTAAGAAAAAAATTTGAAATCTCTATCTTTTGTTTCAGTACAGAAAAAGAAAATCCTGAAAGTCTTGGTAAATTTCCTGCCATGCGAAAGCACTATGCACATATGTAATGGCACTTCTAATTTTGCAGGAAGACTGTACAATATCATAACTGCCCTTAACCCTGGGGAAATTCTTCTCTGAGGTTAGTCCTGTACTAAAAAGTAAAGATCCAGTCAGTTACTTGGACTAAAAGCATTCAAAAATGGGTATTTAAATTGAACCTCTGAGATTTGTATCTGGATGTTTACACAGAAAGTAACTCCTCTTCGAGGATTTAACCATGTAATAATTTCTCAAGAACAAAGGGAGAACCAAGCTCTAAATGAAGAGTTCTAAATGACAGAGTCTTTCCTCTAACGTGCTTTATTTGGCTGGAAGAATTCTCTTCTCTCATTATAAATTGTTAGTAGTGCAGGAAATATATTGCAAACCCAGCTTCTAATGACCTTTTCTCACAAAATGTGTTTTTGCTGAGGTGAAAGCAGAGGAAGAGATACAATTCCAGATGATATATTTTTTTCCCATTATACAAAACAGGATTTCATCATGTGAAAAAGAAATGGGAGTCCCCAGTGTGACTACTCTATTACAAAGAAAAGCACCCTTTGAAAATTAATGAACATTAAATATTTGTACAGTCAAATGAAGATCTGTTTTCAGGGAACTGGTTGCCCTGTGTTCTTGGGGTCTAAGCTGGAAATGGTTCAAAATAAATATTGAGGTTAGTAGCCATGAATAACAATGATGAAATATTAGGGTTGAGATGACCACTTTCAAACTTGTATTACCCATCTGATTACACGATATGCTAAACACACAATTTTTCTCTTTATTAAGGAACAGCAGCTTATTATATGATTGCAGAGATATATACTTTCAGCTTTGTAGAAAAGGACCTGGGGGTCTTGGTGGACACAAAGCTGACCATAAGCCAGCAATGTGCCCTTGTGGCAAATAATGCCAATGGTATCCTGGGCTGCATTAGACAAAAAGTACTAGAAGCAGGTCAAGGGACGTGATCTTTCCCCTCTGCTCAGCACTGGTGGGGACACACCAGGAGAACTGGGTCCAGCTCTGGGCTCCTCAGTACAAGAGAAACATGGACACATTGGAGACAAGTCCTTCAAAGGGGCACAAAGATGACTAGCATCTCTCCTACAAGAAAAGGCTGACAGAGCTGGGACTCTTCAGCCTGGAGGAGAAAGGCTCAGGGGGATCTCATCTATGTGTAAAAACACCTGAAGGGAGGGTGCAAAGAGGATGGAGCCAGGCTCTTATCAGTGAAGTCCAGTGAAAGGATCAGAGGCAATGGACACAAACTGAAATACAGGAGGGTCCCTCCGAACATCAGGGAACACTTTTTCAATGTGAGGGTGACCAAGCACTGGCACAGGTTGCCCAGAGGGGGGTGTGTGTGTGGGTGTCTCCCTCCTTAGAGATATTAAAAAGCCACCTGGAATGAGTCCTGGGCAACTGGCTCTAGGTGGCCCTGCTTGAGCAGGGGCTTGGACCAGGTGACCTCCAGAGGTCCCTTCCAGCCTCAACCATTCTGTGATTCTGTGAAAGGAACAGCTGTCACCTCATTTCATAACTTGCTTTGGTAATATTCCTACTCATTAGCTTCAGACACTTTTTGAGACATGTAACTGCTGCACTCAAGAAATAGTGGTTTTGACGCTCACACACACACACACAAAGAAGAAGAACAAGATTTTCCTCTTAAGAACAGGATAAACTGAAATCCTTATGAATGCTTCTGAAGGCCTTAATTTTAGTATGCAACAATAACTGCAGAAAATACAAAGCCTAACTGGTCAGAAACAAAATTTCTTTCCCAAATGGCAGAGATTCCACTTTTCCTCACCCAAACACCATCAACTCAACAGACAGAGCAAAGACACTCACATGCAATACGGACGTAGGCTTTCCGGCTCTTGGTGGTGCCTGCAGAGCTCCAGGCAACACACTGGCACCAGTAATCTTCAGGCCCGAAGAGTTCCTCGACTTGCTGGCGGGAAATCTCAATGCTTACCTCTCGGACAATCAGACCTGTCAGGGTACAAGTAATGCTGGTCAATATTAGACTTACAGATAGAAAGAAAATATTGTAGGTACAGAAGTCTGCTTGCAAAGTTGTTGTGAGATCTTACAGTTCTCTACCAATATCTACTCATCGACATGGACAGTCACAATGATGTGAAGGGATGTAAACACCACTTTATCTGCATAATAAGAGAAGTGGGTGAATGAAAACCAATGCTATTCTAACTTTTATCACATGTATGTCAGACAAGTAAGAGGAACAGCATCTCACCTGATATAAATTGTACCATGTCCTTAGGACAATTTACATCAAGTGATGATCCAGCCCAGTTTTATCTGCATATGAATATCACAAAACCACAAGGTCATCAATTTATATGACTCCCTTATCATACCCTCCTGTATTTCACCTCCTTTTGCTAGACAGATACAGAATAGGGAGAAGTCCTGTTCACTCTGACACAGGAAAAAGGATTTTACCATTGCAGAGAATGCCCCAATACTCTGTAATGACGGGGACATGTGCTGCAGTATGGTTATTGCAAGCTGCAGTTTGGGGACTATTACTGTCATATATACTGCAGATACTGCAATGTTTTTTAGGTGATTTTGTAATACAGTGCAATACACTTCAGTGTCTGACAGTCTCCCTGGCCCTGCCCTCCATAAACATATCTCAACAAAACCCACCCAAAACCCACAGCTGCACCAACGATGACAATGCTATCCCTTCTAGCAGACCGATACTTGCCCATATTTCCCACACAGTGCTCTCTGTTGGGAAGCCGTTTTGCTTCTCCTAAGTGCAAGGAAACACTGTGGTGTCTCACGACCCCACTGCAAAGATCATTGGTAATATGTTGATCCTCTAATGACAAGCAGTGTTCCATACTGACACAACCCCTTTCTCTGCCTCAAAATGCACTCCCTGTTCAAAACACTCTTAATTTCAGCCAAGATACTGGGTGGGGGTGGGAAAGAGTGCTTACACCTCTTGTCAGCATATTTGGTCTTTGTTGCTGATGCCAAAGAATCAATAAACTTTTAATGTGTGTCTGCCTGTAGAAAACACCATCACCATTTCAAAAATGCACTCTTGCAAACAGCCTTGAATATATAAATTCACATACAAATATTTTGTGTAGTGGGTCTGATTTTCCTTCCAGAGTTGCCAGGAAACTCAACTGAAAGATCCTTGGATCACAGCGTGCATAGTTTGTCCCTATCACCAAACACCAAAAGGCAGGTCCTTCTGCTGAGCACAGACTTCGAGCCCGTGGAGGCCAGCTACCCTCAGCCTCCTGCCACAGGCTTACAAGGTGATATTCATAACGTGAATGTTTCCAATTGTACAGCACAGCACGTTCCTCAAGCGCTGGAAATGAGGCCAGCCCTTTGATTTGCCTCCAGCCTCACAGAGGCTCTATTCAGGAAGCCAATGATTAATTACTGTTTGTACATTACAGTTGTGCACTGTCATTGAGGCTGCATGCTGTTTGCATCCAAAACTTGGTTAACAACCCAACAACAGAAAGGAATTCATGCATGTAATACCACAGACTTCTCTGATGGGAATGCCTTCTAATGAGATGCATTTTCTTGATGGAGACTATCACATTCTAGCTCCCTTTTTATTTCATTATCCTTGACATCTTTAGCCACTGAATAATCAGCTACTTTGGGGGAAACACTTAATAGCTTTCCTCCTTGAAATGAAATACTCAAAACATGGCAACTGCACTCCGAATGAAAGAATGGAAATCAAAGTGGTGCATGGGCATTTGATATGCAGTGAACATTGTGTTATAAACTTGTTCTACTTTGATGAGCTAATTTGGCTCCAAAAGGGGTCTATGGGCTAGCTTTTGTGCTGTTGAGAAGAGCATGAAGAGTGTGGGGAGGGATCATGTACATTGCATACATAAAAATGGTTATATTTTCCCAGTGCAACTGCTGCTAGCCTAAAGATTACTTCAGTTAATTCCCAGTTTTTATAGCACTAGTCCAGGGAGCCTTTGACGGTTACAATATTATGTTTTTATAATAAGGCTGATTATGACAGAGTTTGATGGAGCAGTGAACTTTGTTACCCGAGGGCTAAAGCAAGCAGGCTCATAATGACAGTACTGGTTAATAATGACTATGAAACAGTCTTAACATTCAGGACTCAAATGCCATTTTCTGATAGTCTGTTGATGATACAAAAACCATGTGACAAATAGCTCCTGCTGAATGCACCAGCAGAACTTTTTATCTCTGACTTACTGAGATGCTTTCTAATTCAAAATACCAATGTACTCCAGGTAATGTCTTTTGAGACAGCCATGACATACTGATAGGTTTCAGGTTATTCAAAGTAAATTGTCCTTTGATCTTTGAGTCATATCAACAGTTGCACCAAAGAGATGCAAACCTTCTTTACATACCAAACAGATGCTGCCTCTTTCTGCTTACAAGCAAAAAAATATCATTGTTTCTTTGTCTCTAAGGTAAACTCTTTTTCCTAGAGTTCAAAATGTATCAAGCCAGTTTGTGATAGCATGAGATCATCTGGGATGTAAGGATCCATGGCTAGAACTCAAAGCTGATTCTGTCACTCTTTCCTAGTGTCACTCACTGGCACCTCATTGCACAAACAGCTACATCAATTTAGGAGGAACATCTCACCAGCTGAAATGCACCCAGCCTCAGACTCTGGGGCAAGTGCAAAGGAATGCGTTTCCCTTCTTGTACCAACTCAAAATTCTACTCCTTCTGCTAACACACTTCAATGTAACCCCTAACTGAAAATCCCTTTCCAGGCTAGATTACAAAAAATGCAATTTGCTGAGATACCTCAAATAGCAACTGCCTTGTTACCAGCTGACATACTGCTCTTCATCAGATTTCAGAGGAGCTGGTACAGTCTGCTTTCATTCAGCAGTGTATCTGTTATCCATTTCACATAGGCACCAACCGCAGGACAACCCTGGTATGATGACTTCAAACAGAAATCTTCACCTTACCCCTGTTGAAGCTGCTTCTGCTTCTACACCAAAGAACAGTAGCTGGAGTCATTAAAAAAAAAAAAAAAGAAAAAAAGAGCCAAACAACCCGTGTCTCAATATTTCCAGACAACGTGACATACTATGAATGTAGTTCAGGCAACTCTTTATCGAATTGTTTGATTATAGGTGAGTGCACAACCTCTGAGTGCAAAACTAGAAGTCACTTTAAAAGGAGTCCCTATATTTTCCCTAAATATATTTAGGACAAGACAGATTAAGAGATTAGAAGTAATTTATGCACCATATAACCTACTTGGTATTGGCCAATTTTACTTTGCCACAGTGTTAAATAACAAAAGGTTGCCCTCTCACAGAGAATACCATCTCTTCTACCTTACCTTCTTTATTAGAAATATATTGAATTTTCACTCTAGTTCCTCATATGGCTAAACTATACAGCAGGTGAAAATATGCAGCATAAATGTTTTCTCACACTGAGTAAACTGCACATTTCCAGAATTAACATAATCATGTAGATGGTGGCACAAGAAGTCAGTATCTTCCTCATTTAAAGCAATGCACTAACAAACACAGCTGAAGGGAGATAACAGAAATGTGGGCAGCTAGAATGCTTGACAGGTCCCTTCTAATGCATATAAATCCATAAAGAGCATCTATATAGTATTTCCAACTCGTACTCTCCCTGTGATGAATAACTAGCATATGACAAAGAAAAGCATTTGCTTGTACTGTCCAAATATGATCTGCATTCAATGAAGTAAGGACTGTTTCTGTAGCCCCTTGCAGTCCATCTGGATCTTGGGTATGAAGACAGGTATGTGAAGATACTTGGTCTAATTATCACTCCTACTTCTGGCAACAAGAAGATTGTAAAGAGAGGAGCTTTAAAATGAAAATGCAGAAAATCAAATTAATTTAAAGCAATTCTCCAAAATAAATGGTAATTGTCTCTTAAGATGGTTCACTGAAAAAAATCACAGATCCTTAAGAATGCATCCCCAGGTTGCTGGGCTCTTTCTGTATAGGCATTTCTTTTCTGATCTCGGTGAATAACTGCATCATTCCCAAGACAGAAGCAATGCAAGAACTTTTTACAACTTGAGTACAAGGAAGTTAAAAAATCTGAGGCAAAAACAAAAGCAAAAATATTTGCTGTCCTCTCTGGGTCCTGAGTATACAGATCTGGGTCTGCTGGGTTATAAAAAATTGTCACAAAGGTTGCTCAAGGCTGGGGCTGTTTATACACGAACAGATCAGTCAGATTTAATACACTTACCTAAACCTGGCACTAGAAAAAGACATTACATTGGTGGAATTTCCCTAAAGAGAGGCCCTAAACCCTGTAGCTGTTAGGAGACTAAATAAACCAGTCTAAGATATCCTTTTGCCCCTAACAGTTTTCTGACCAGTTGAGGACAGAGGATAGCTTACAAGAAGGCTCAGGGTGTTTAGCATAATCAGTCTGCAATTATGTTCTAGTCCCAGGAATTAAATATTTTTGTATATTTAGTAGCACAGCATATACAATTATTCATTTCAATAAAATAAATATATATATGGGCCTAATACAACTTGGGCTCTGAAAAGGAGTAGGAAGGAACCAGAACTTTACTTATTTCTGTATTTGCATGTTAATGAGGGATTAATGAGCAGAGAGAGGCAGAGGGTGGAGGGAGCCTTGCTCAGTCTGCCTACTGGTAATGTGTGCACCAGGGAGAGGCACTGGCTGATGGTATGTATCAAAATAAAACTACTACCCCTCCTGGAGCAAAAGAAAGTCTGAAGAGGGAATTGTGCCTTATATACATGGTCTTTTATTATAAGCTGTATCCTAGAAACACAGTCAAGCAAAGTCACACTTCACTGACGCGGTCCCCAAGCACTTAACTTAGCTGGCTATACAAACTGTGAGGTAGATTATCTGGTCTTCAGAGGCAGAAATGTTATCTTTCTTAATGTATGCAAATGTAATGTAATTGTATGATATTATGTTAGATTATTAGTAACTGCAGTAATAACTCATGGGTTCCATATTGCACCCGCCAAAGTAATTGGCAAATTTCCCAATGATTTTAATAGAAGCAGATTTGCCAATCAGACTCACTTCTTTCTAGAGGGAAACAATAATGTCTTATAAGGTTCTGCAACTGTGTATGACTATGCAAGACAATAAATTATCACCGTAAACATCTGAAAACAAAATATTATTATCAATTAATCAAATGTAATTATCCAACCTGGGGTCAGTCTACGTCACAGAGTTAGTATCTACACCTCACTGGGCATCATTCTGCCAAGAAATTATTTTGATGTATTTTGGCTGCCATAAATGTTCAGCATTTGATATTAATACTCCACATGTGTGAAAATATTCCCCAGGACTTCAATAGAAAAATTTTTGTGGAAGTATTATATTGGCCTGTGTTTGTCCCTCTGGCACAACACTAAACAGGAGCTATTTAGTTGCAAGACTAAACTGCGTTTACAGACTCCAAGAAATGGCATGGATAATTTGTTTATTTCCCGTGTAAGTAGAAGTTCAAACAATTTCTATGATTTTGTGCTTTCATTTGCCCAAAAGGTATTTCATTAATTAGTAATCATATCCGCCATAGAACACATTTCTCAAGGAGATGGGACTTTATGACCTACTGGTCTGGAAAAAGACATTACTGTAATACATGCATATAGATTGCAGGTGTATCACAGCCACTGTAAATAAGTATGGAAATACAGCCCATTTTCATGCAGGTAAGTTGCATGCAAATCTAAAAGTTCAATTTCTTGAAATTGGTACTCAGAGCACCCTCCCATACCTGATGTTCGGTGCTGTTGGCTCCCCTGTCCCTAGACAGGCAGAGATTCCCCCAATTGCATGCACCCCCAAATCTCCTTTCCTGCTGTGCGGTGGGGACACAGAGGGCAGGGATGATCTTTCTTGATGACACAGAAGAGGCTTTGGGGAGTCAGCAGCAAACCAGTTCTGGGGTAGGGGGATTCCTCTGCACGTCCATGCAACACATGCTGCTATAGAATCAAACTATATGGCATGTCACTTCACAGTGCATCGCCATTCAGATCCTCAACCCAGACATGGAGAAAAACACTGTGGTTTGCTCAGTCTTAAAATAAATCAGTGCCAGTCTGAAACGGTCCATGCTTTCTGACTCACAGTTCCTTTTTCTAGCTATTAGGAGTAGGAGAGGGATGTGAAGGAATACTTTATGAATGTTGCTCAGTCAGGACAGATTTGAATTACATAAGTATACACACTTTTTAATGCAAGATGAGGGTGGCAGGAGAATCCTGATACCAAAAAAGAAAATCGGAGTTTTGCAATAATTTCAGGAGAGGCTGGATTATCTCCATGGTATTTGGCAAAAAGGATGAAAGCATTTTCAGTTCTCATAGTCCCCATCTGTCTTACATTTCATACAAGGCTTCATCCAAAAATCCTTAAAACAGCACCATATTTTTTCCTTCATGAAAGTGGCCAAGACCATACACCAAAGTGGTATGACTACAAACAGACTTAATAAAAGGTAAACAGACTGCTTTCTTATTATGCAGTTCTTTGTCATAAGATTACTCTCTGATGGCAAAACTTAAGTGACCAAAGCCAAGAATGATGATCTTTCTACTTACTGGTAGTCCAGAACGACCTGTTCCATTTATTTAATTGCTCATCACAGGTACTATGAACAACCTGCCTCTGTAGCAGAAGGCTGATCTCTTGGGGAAATAACCTTTTTACAAAGTAAAAATAAAATCAGTGCTGTGTCAGAATAGAAATTTATTTATCCTCTTGCAGAGATGGATCCCTTGCAGTCAGAGAGTTACTCTGCTGAAATATATCAGAGTACTTAAGCTATGGAATTTGGTGTTTAAAAAAATGAATAAATAGGCTATGCAGAAGAAGAATGGCTTCAAATATTAAAGTTCTTGCTGAGAAAAATGTACTTTGTGCATCTTAATGGGATAGAGATGATAGCGTAATGGCACACTTTGCCTATATCTTATTTTCTACACAGAGTATCTGTAATCTTAACAAAAGATAGATAGACAGAGAGATATCTAGAGATAGTTTAAAAGAGCAAACAGCTTCAACACCCAGTAATCCTTCATGCTGTGATTGCATGCACCTGGTTTTGCCTCAATACTGCTTTTCCATAAATTGTGGCTGGCTGCTGCTATGAAATGACTGCATAACGATCACAAACAATTTTCCACAAATATTAGTTTAAATATTTAAATTAACAACCTCCAGCTATTTTTGCTCTCTTCATAACTTTCTCTTTAGGCAACAGATAGTCTTAACTCAAATTAATACGGATGAAAGCAACGGTCTAATAAAGGCAATTTTGCTTTAAAAACCAATATCAGGTTTGCATTGGTTTGCATCTGTTAGCTGTGGTAGCTAATTGCCAGCTGACAGTAGTGAGTTAAGCTAAAATCCCAGCTCCCCTACTATCTTTTATCTGACTTACACAAAAATTACAGAGGGCTATCTTCAAGGGATTTTACTTTGAACAGGTATTAATGAACACACATTGTGTTTGGGTTTTATTTTCTTTTAGTGAAAACAAGGCCTTTTTATTCTTTTCCTATTAACATCTGAAAGACCAAGTTGTATAAAACGCATGGAAGATTTCAAAACTGTGTGCCCTGGACCCTACCAGCATGGTGGAAGCGGGCTTGTACAGCACCATGGGCTTGTACCCTTGGAGAAGGTAAAATAGCCCCTCTGCCATCTCCTCCCCCAGACAAGCTTGGCAGCTGATTGCTGCCATTTAGTAACTTAGAACAGCACTGGATTGCTTGTTCTCAGCCTACAGAGACTTCAGAGACAAAGGAAAAACACCTCTCCCCCCCTTTTTTTTAATGGAGGCTATTTTCTGGTTGATGGCATTTTTTTTGCTAATATGCACAAATTTCTCCAAAATGCATTGTTCTCCTCCACATGTAACAATGTATGCCTATTGTTGACGCTTTCTTTTTTCCTTTTTCTTGGTACAAAAGTAATAATCATGCTCCAGTGTAGCAGGACTCCAAAGAAAACCTCACTACAAACATATATTTACATTCAACCATGTACATCATAATTTCTGAACTCACATAGGCTGAGGTGTAGGAGCAGAAACGTAAGTTGAAGCATCCTGACCCAAACCATCCCAACACTAAGCAACCCCGAGCAGCAGAACCTGAGCAATTCTCTGCCAGGCTGGTGCCACTTACAGGGAGCAGGAAGAAGTCATCTGCATAGGAAAGCATAAGCTCTTAGCAGCTCCAACTTTTGGGTCAAAGCCCAGTCTTCCCTTCTTTTGATTGAGGCACGTGCAGCTGAGAAAAGATGTTGGTTTTATTTTTTTTCAGGGGCCAGGAAAAAAACGTGCCAATGGTTCATGTTTTACTTAAAGCTGCAGTTGAGACTTCACAAAGAAAATCTGTGCACTTTTTATTTCTGGTTCAGAGGATTTACATGCTCTTTCTAATGATCTGGGCCTTCAGCAGTGGGTAATGCCTCCCAGTCCCCAGCTTAGTGCTCATGCAAAATTGAAGCACTTTTGAGGCAGTTTAGAGTCTACAGATGAATCTCAATGTGCAGGCAAAAAGGAATAATGGTTGTTTAGCACTTCACTAGAAGAAGCTAAGGAAATTATGAAAAAAAAAATAATATTCTATTGAACTTCAAACATCTGGGAAGCCAACCAAGAGCATCTGAATTTTGAACAGTGTGTTTACATTCCTTTTGCATTGTGGAGGGGGGGGGGGGCAGGGAAATGAAAAATAAATGGGTTTATGTGTAAACTTTTATATAAAAATATACACCAAGTTGTTTATCTTATTGACTGACATATACGTGTGTATATATATATATATAAAATATGTATCTGCACATGTACTTATGTACCACACCCACTCCGCGTGGTTTTGAGAAGCAGAGACAATGTGAAAATGCCTTACTTCTGTGAACTTAATGCGATGACACAGTTCAGTGGCTAGTGCAGCTATTGTGGGAACAGGGACAGTCACAACGTGACACAAGGGGTCACTCGGGAGCCTTCCTCAGCAGTTGTTTTCCTATTTTTTTAGTTCACGTTGTGCAGGAACAGCAGGTTGGGGGAGAAGTGTAAAAGCCCCACCGTTTTTTGCTGTTCTGCATGCTAGGGATGGCATTTCACAGCCGACTAAGGCATCTTGAAAAAAAAAAATAAATAAAAAGAGAAAAATTAAAAGGCAAGGAGCTGCTTTCAAAGTAGCTTTGTCCAGTCCGCTGTCAAGTGAAGTGACTTTCTCCAGAGATGAAGCTCTGGGAATTTACTGTCTGCTCACACATCCAGTGCGTTTTCAGGGCTGTGCCAGGGCAGCAGTCAAAACAACAGCTCCTGAAAGCCAGAAGATTTTTCTTAGTTTGCAGCTAATAAAAGAATCATCGCAGGAATGCATGTGAAAAGGCAGCCTTGTGGTCATGGAAGTCATTTGGCATGTACATGTTTCTGGATACTGCATAGCCCATGATCCTCATCAGCTAGAGTGAGGATCAGAGATGCAAGTAATTTGCTCTACTGATGCGTGCGACTTTGACATGAAAAAAAAAAAATTTTTTCATTATGTAAGAAAATGCCATCAGTAGTATCCCTGTAATTCTGGCTGGGTTTTTTTTTTTTGTGTGTCTGGGTACCCACTCTGACTGCATTCCAATACTGGTTTCCACCATAGTTCAAGAACAAAAGGATTAAAACTAAGCCCCAAAGTAATTCTGATCCACTTCTAGGCATCATTATTCTTCAGGCCTGGCAATCCTTACTCCTCTTCAGCGGAGGCCACAGCAACCAACCCAGGTGCAATGTCAGCACTCATTACAGAAACATCATTATACAAGTCACTGGGAAGCCAAAAGCTGCAATCAACCAACCAAGATCCTCTCTAAAATCAAAACCTGGGAGCAAATAATAGAAGAGGCTGTGAGGGCCTAAAGATCAGTATTCAAGGGGAAGAAGAGACACAGAAGAGTCTGACAAAAGACTCTCTTTCTGCTCTCACAATCAAAATATGAAGAGGGGTGAGAAGTTATGAGGAATTGTGAAAGGCATCCCATCAAAACCTGATGAGAAGGAGCTGTTCATAACCTTGCAGGTGAATGGCAGTTCTGCTGGTACCTACCGCATCACATTGCTCATTTATGTACGAATCAGGAAGGCATGGGAATGACAAAATGAGCACAGCCGGTGAACCCACAAAGGCAGCACAAAATTAAAGCCTGCACAGGTCAAAGCTGCATATGACAGCCACCTCTCTTTTCCTTACATATTAGTGATGATTTGGTACCCTACCCACACAGTGAAAAAAGCCTCACTAAATCTGATCTATGTGCAATGGTTGTTCCGTACAAATGCCTTTCTTTTAAGAAAAAAAAAAAAAAAGGATTTCTCCAATGTAGTTTTAAGCAATAGAAATTATTCTTCACTGTCTAATGAGCTAATAGAAGAAAAAGTAGAAGATACTACTCAAGAAACTGAGATACAAGCTTACACAGACATCAAGGGACTCAAGACAACACTTAAATGTCTTGCACAGTCATCAAGATCCTGATGTTTCTAATCAGCATTACACCACATTTCCAGTGACTGCATCAGACTATAACTTGTTTTCTTGCTCTCATTGAAGAAAAAGTAAGGTATAATTTTGACCTTCCATTTCCATTAATATTTTCAGGGATTTTTGAAAAGACACTACAGACCTATTAATCCTACTCATTCTCATATTTAACTAACTGAAAAAAACCTACACTTATAGGATACAAGTGTTCCTGCCCTTGTACTGCCAGGGTACTACTGACTACAGCACTTTTGTTTTACAGCACACAAGACCTTGGCTCTGCTGCTCTTTTCTGTTTTCCATTTAGGCAAGCGGATGCAGGATGGAGAACCTTTGGGACCCACGTCCAAACGAAGCTGATATTTATTAGCCTTTCAGGCACCAGACCGCCCTCACCACAGGGGCTCCAGATCCCACACAAAAGGCGTTCAGCTCCAAAGGAGCCAGGGGACATGCACCGAAAAAGGAAGCATTGCTGTGCAAAGTCATGGCTAGTCTGAAGCTGTGGTGGGTGGACTGATGTCTGAAAATGTCTTTTGGGAAATTGAGATTACGAGCGTGTAACAAAGGGTTTAATGAAGGAAAAACTTGGAGGGAGATAAGGTGTAGGCTGGAAATATTCAGAGACGTATCTTCAAATGCTTCAGATGAATGCACTAAGCATCCATATTCCTCTTATTATTATTTTAAATAATTTTATTTCCTGTCTCAGATTTGTTTTTCTGGAAGCCCACAGGAAAACTTCAGGACAATTAGGCAAACAGCTGCAGATAGGAAGTTAATGCTGCAATAGGAAATGAATAAATATCCTGAAGCTTTTATCTTTTGGTCCCAAAGCGCTTTGCAGAGGTAAATAACAGGGACGTTGAGTGATTTGCACAGAGATACATGGTGAATCCACAGAAAATTTGGAATAGGCAAATAACATTTCCCATGGGTCCACCATTACACAGAGAAAGAGCGTGAGCAGAATTAACTTGCAGGAAGAGTAGCTCCCTCTGGGCTGCCCTGTTAGCATCCATGAATACCTGAAGGATAGAACAAGTGCCAAGGCTGGAAGAGCCCACTTCAGCCAGTTTAGCAGCATGAGGGGAGAGGGTTCATGAAGTCCATGGCTGCTGTCTGTAAAGGTGGCAGGGCAAAGAGCTGCGAAAAGGACAGTATTAGCAGAAGAACAGGCAGGTGACAATGGCTGTAAACATGTAAAGAAGGTGTCAAAGTCAGAGCTAGAAGCAGCCTTCCACAAGGACTTAAGAGATGAAAACCCACATACAACAATTTGATTAAAGAAGAAATTACTGATATGTTGATGTATGTTTTATAAGTGAATATTATACTCAGTAGAGTCTAAACCCAAACCCCACAAAGTCTTTTGCAGGCTTCTATAGAAAAATATAATCTCCCTGGGTTTGGGGGGTGGTTATGTATTGCCTATAAGCAGATTTTCCTCTGGAAGCAAGTATCTGGCCCAATTTCTTATTCTGTATATAATTTCCCCTTCTTTAAGTCAGATCTCAGTGTTTTCTCCACTAAATTTACAAAAATAACCACCACTTTGAATTTATATCCTAGAAAATGGTGATTCTTTGACTCTCTCTGAATGTCTTTCTTCTGAAGCTTCCAAAACGGCTTTCTTTTCTATCAAAATACATCAATTCCTCAAGATAAACTGCCTGCTTGCAAAAAAAGTCTGCAGCAGCTTTGTTGTCAGGTACTCCCTTGATCTGGGTGTGTTGGGGACCATGTTCCCAGCAGTTGATTTCTGAAGACTCAAACTGTGAGAGAACATCTCTTGCAGTGGTGATGGACACGGAGCTACTCCTCCTTGGGAGAGCTCCCTGTCTGGCCATGGGCAGTGACAGGCAGACATAAGATGGCTGGAGTGACATAAAAAATGGCTGCAACCCAAATCTCAAATAGGAAAAAAGTGTGGGTTCATATAATTTTATGCAAGTAAACAGCCTGTATTTCCTTGGAGAATTCCAGCTCTTCAGAGATATACAGTTGTCTGCTCCTTTCTGCACCAGCTGCAGTCTTTCAGGCCATACATATAAATGTGTTTAGCTTACAGCAACCTTCCAAAGAGGGGAGAGACTTCAAATTCCTAAAGAAAATGGACTGTAGTATCAATTCTAAACCTCATCTCAAAACTATTAATAGAAGCATTTGGAAAGAGATACACAGATATGTTTCTAAATTTCCTTGAAGTGAGTTGGATTAGTGCAGGAGTTGAAGAAGCAGAGCTAAAAATTGGCAACATGTTGTTGAGAAATAATTATTTTGAATCAGGGTACTTGATGTTTGTAATGGATTTGATCCAATGATAAATGGAAAATAAAATTACTTCTGACAACAGTGGAATGAAAGCAATCCTTATTTATGATATGTGGCTACCCTTACTAACATAACCCCAAGGTATTCTACCCCAGAGAGTCAAAATATTGCAGGCTAAGTATAACTGCAGCATTTAGCATCACTTGTCATCTCCTTCGTGAAATTAGGGATACTGGCCATATTTGTTCAGAAAAATAGCTTTTTTGCTTATCTTTCGGACTCTTGAAAAATAATACAGAGAATTTGGAGACTACAGAAGTTCAAGAAGTAAATAAGAGATTAAGGAAGGAAGATGTGCAGAGAGGGAAAACAGCAATAAGGAAAAGAAGATCTGTGAGTTAGAGAAAAAAAGTAAAACATTATCCTTCCACATTCCTCTACCTGAGCTGTTCTTACACGGGGGTAGGTGCACTTGAATTTTCTGTTTGGGCTCCCAGATTAAGTTCTTCAACACTGCTATTCAAAGAAGTGCTATACTTAGAAACAATAGATTATTTATAAAAAATAGTAATACAAATGAGCACAACTTCTCAAAATGAGGGGCTGTATGATGATCTTTACTGTACAATCAAAAATCTCAGCTTAAACAATGTTCAAACAAGTTGATGTGACTTTTGACATTAGAGCAACATGCTCTTCTAAAATGCGGTGTCACAAACACCAAAATAAACAGCTTTCATGAGATGTGCACGTAGAGAGTAAGATAAAGTGACAGAGCATCGTGTGCTGGAAGTGGTTTTCGTGCCTCTATACATGGTGACAGAAGAGCAGACAGTTGCTGTGGAGGTTTTCCCACTGCTGTCTTGGCCACAGAATCTTGTAAGAACTGTTTTAGAGGCAAAAGGGCAGACATCAGACTTTGATCTTTCTGTCCAGAGGGTGATCTATTAAAGACTTAGCTAGCTGTGTACCTACTCCCTTGAGAGGCGGCCAAACCCACTGCTTAAAGTCACAACCTCCTATTTCCCAGATCAATGCTGACCCTATGTCAAAAGTCCAATCTCCTTTCACCAAATCTGCAAATCATGAAAAAATACTGTATGAATGTGGAAAGGTAATGGTAGGAGGTAAGCACAGGAATCACAGTGGTGGCTAGAAACTGAAACAAAGAAGTCTAAGATTCATGTCTGAAAAGAAAAGCATATTCATCCATCTCAGTGCCATTCAATAAACCCTCCTCATCAGACAAAAATCTTATTCTGATACAGTTTCTGACTGTATTGTTTTAGTTGATTTGTGGGGAGCAGAGAGTTGAAGTGGCGTATGAAGGGAAAGTCCTTGGAGTAATCTGTCCTCCTTGCTGAAGGGCTGGGTGGCATGGGGGATGCTCCTGGGGAACATTAAGTCTTCTGAAATCCTGCTTCTGAAGGCAGGACATGGGAAAAAGGATCAGCAACTTCACCTGCTCGTTAACAGAGCCTCCCTCACCACGCCTTTCCTCAGATAAACCTGTTCATTCTGCATTAGCTGGAGCCTCAGGCTGGGCTCAAGAGTCCTTTATTCTGTCTTGCTGCTATTTGGGAACATGGAGGAGGTGATCAGCAAACTCCCTGAGCCCTCCTCTCCCTACACATCTCAGCAAAAGAAGGCAGAAAGTGTAGGCAAACAATAATGCCAGCTGAATTGCCCAATACTTCTATTTAATTAGCACTTAGAAGAGTCCCAAATGTTGTTTTCTCCTTGCTTGAAGGAGAGAGAACATGTCACTGGCATTGCAGAGGACAAGAGGGGTTTTATAGATCATTTTGCCTTAACAGATTTGGAGAAGGTATTACAATGCATCTCCAAATTGAAAAGACAAAACCAAAGTCCCTGCAGTTCTGATTTTTCTCTGTCATACATCACTGGGATATGGGGTTTGATTTAGCAGCATTTAATCCCTCTGGAAAAATTAAAGGGGTGCAGGACACTGATTTTCTATATATCCACAACTCTTCCCCCACTGCAGAATTGGTGAGCTTGTGTATCTGAAATTATTTCTCCATAAAAAGCACACATGCAAAATAAAATCTTTTGCCATAGTCATTTTCAGAGGTACAGTAATCTGGAAAATGTGCACAAATTGCTCTAACAATTATCGATGCTACTGAGCTTTCTGCCCTGTGACAATGGAATTTTCTTGCCCCCAAAAGCATCAGTTCTGCAGGGTTCCTTTTACTTTCATTGCTGTTATCTTTTATGACAGTCAGCCATAAAATCAAATGTGTTCCCTCAAAACAACTTTCATCTTTGTTTTTTAAAAGCAGTGTTCTTATTCTTCACATATATTTTCCACATTAATGGGAAAATATTCCAGTAAAAACATAAAAAAGACCATGCCCTGCCTTGTATTTCATGTACATAGGAAGTGAAAGAGTCAAAGATGTGCACTAAAGATTTTCAAAGCACCATTTGACTTCTTTATGAAAATGCTTAGCCTTTTCTATAAAAAAAGAAAAATTCCAGTGAGTCTGAGGATTAAAAACCAGAATGCATTATCTTTAATGTAAAGCTTCTGGCTTCTCAGACTCGATCATTGGATATTTTTTTTTTTTTTGTAAGGCTCTCTCTTCAGGCTAATTTAATTAAATAAAGTGGTACTAGAACACCCTGTCACTATTACTGTTCTCATCCTTTCCAACCAGAAGGCAACAACTCCCACAGAGTCCCTGTGCATGTTCTTTACAGAACTGCTTTACCTACTGTTTAAAAATATCCCACAGTGCAAAGTGCATGTAACTCTTACTTTGTACCTTCTCTGTTATAAAGAAAAAAATATATATACATATCAAAAAGATATAAATATTTAGTTTCCTCTCAAAAATTAACCTTCTTAAGATATTCAACATTTCCATCCAGCAGCTCACTTCAATGAGAGCTGGGCTGCACTCTCATTCCACCTCCTGTGCCACTGGTATTGCTGTGCTGTTGTCTCCGGTTTTATCAATGATGGAAACAAATTTGCCTTATAAGAAGAGTTGATCATCCCTACATAGATTTCATTTCTGGGCATAGGCTCAAAGTCCATGAACACATAATCTTTTGCAAATCAAAACCTATTTCTCTTTTTCATGCATCATTTACAATCCCAAGATGATGTACCGCTAGCATCACACCTGTATTCTACTCCTCTTTCTTCCTGATTACACGTCCTTTAGAAAAGAAAGCACAGGTGACCTTTACTTTTTTCCTCTCATATATTTTATTGTCTGTTTCGTTTTTCTTTGCTTTGCTTTTTTACCTAAAGAACTGAAAGAGAAAGCCTGGTTCAAAAACGGTTGCAGGAGACTGCCTCAGCATGCTGCTCTTCTTTGTATTTAGGCAGAACAGACCTTAAGAATGGTAAAATATCAGGAAACAAGAATGCACCCAGTTTTTAGTTGCTAGGATTACACAACTGACCCAGTAGAAACACTGTGTAACCAAGACCCCTTTGAGCCTTGGATTACCCACATAAAGTCTAGACCTAACCTGGTTTGTGGACAGTTTCTTCAGCCTCTCTATGTGTGAGCTGGAAGCCAGCAGCAAGTGTAAGCTTGGGCTGCTGTCCTTACGCCACTGCCTAAGCAGCTCAGTCACTACTGCTGTGCCCTACGTTACAACTATTGCACTAGCTAGCCAAAAATAGCAACAGAATCCAAAACAGGCTCAGAAGTGGTAGAGTCAAAGGGCTTTGCCAGCCTCACTGGTGCAAGCTGCCAAAAACGATAGCTCCTTCTTCAGGCACCAGAATGAATCCTCACAGCCACTGTCTCCTACAACTTTTTCTCCAGCTCCATCTGCAGGGGATATATTTTCCCAAACTTCCAGGGCTTTGAAGCAGGTATTATTTTACCATTACTTTAAATACATTGTTTTCCCATTCCTAAATTAACTATGTGTTATGAGCCCCAAATTCTCAGTCTACTAGGAAGGTGCACAAACACTGCAACCCTGACATGCATTAACCAACCTTTTGACAACAACCAAGTTGACTGACAAATTTAGGTTCTGATGACAGTTTCATTTTATTAAGCTACTAGTGTGACTGGGTTTGTGGTTCTTGTGCTAATAATATGATGTGCACAGTTTTTGACACCCTCCTCCCCCCCCAACTCCAGTAGATTATGCTAATCTCTAATTGGATATGGGCTTCGTTTGCATATAATTGCTGCTGTTTGTTAGGCAAGACTTTTGTCCTATAATATATTCAGATGCATCTCTTTTCAAGACTAGCCTTCAACATTTGCAGAATACAATCTGCTTTACCTCATCATGAAGTTTTTCTATAACGTGATTTTTGAGAAAAAAGAATGAATTTTTCACTTGTAGTGAAAACACCTGAAACACCTCAAGCAGAACATTTTCTTGTTTCTGCAAGGTCATGCTAAAAAAGCTCAAAAAATTAACACAGTGATAGCTGACCTCTTGCTTGTCCTTCTTCATTCCAGTGGACTCCCATGGATGAAAATAATTGAAGATGTATTAAGTAACAATAACTTGGGGTTTTATTTTTTCTGCTGCAGTCAGCTTGTTGGAAAAGCCAATTGTTATGAAAAAATAAACAGGCCCGAAGTTTAATACAGATTTTCTCTACTGCCTTTCTTCCTACACCCACCTTCTCTTTTTCAAGCTGAGAGCCCCACAGTACCGTTAAAAGCTTATGCTTTTGATCTCTGTGCAAATAAATGAGCTGAAACAAATAAAACCCAGTTCACAAGAGACTTCCAAGACATCTGGTGGAGTTATTTTTCTAAGTAATTAGACCAAGTGCTGGTGTAATTCCCAAATGTAAGGTACCATCTTGCTTGGTATCCAGTTATTTCTCAGACCTACCAAAACAGCAGTAAGTCCCCACTTCTCTCCTTGCATGCGACTCAAACTCTATTGATTAACTGTCTTCCCAAATGGGAACAATCATATCTTTGATTTATGCTGGTTTACTACTCAAGTTTTTAAACCTTTTGGGTTTTTTTTGGTACTATGAGGGTTTTATTTTACTTCCACAAATGTTAGTGGGATTTCTGATATTGTCTCAGGACAGACGAAGATCATGGTTTGTGGTTTAGTTTTTTGTGTTTGGTTTGTTTTTTTTTTTTCCCTTTTCTTGCTAACCTGCTGTAGTTCTCCTTCACACAAGGCTCCATGGAACAGGCAGAAAGTGTAATGGAATAACAGCCAGGTGCTTGCTCTGGATCAATACACTGCTCTAAACTGCGCCCAGGTGTGCTTTCTCCTTCTTTCTTGCTGCAAGCTGATTAAATTTCTCCTTTTTTTCTCAAATCTCTCCAAGAAAACATAATTCTAGGAACAAGCCAATTGTTTTTCGGCACTTTGGGGAGTATGTGGTTCTTGGTCTGTGACCACTATACAGTGCAACCACTAGGAATTTGTGACACTGGAGAAGTGAACAGGGAGTAGACCTGGCTGAGAAAGCAATTCCATTTTGTTTGTGCACAGTTCTGCTTTTTTTGTTTTAGGGTGCTATACAATCATGTTTTACTAACTGACCTGGATGCAGACACCACTTCTGTGCTGTGGCAGCTAATGTTCAGTAATGCCATCTACAAAATTCACAGCTGTAACAAGAGTAAAGAAAAGTAGCTACCATATGAAATACCTGCTAGATTACAATGGTGAGATTGATAATGCTTTTTAATTCTCATTCCTCCATGACATAAGACAAACTCACCAGAGGTTTCATCTACTCTCTCATCCACTACATGGTCCTTCTGATGAACCCATTCGCTGTTGCACTTAAAATAGATCTGCGTAGCTGGGCTTGCTTTGCAGTACAGATTCACAGGCTTGTTCTTCACAATGTAAGCCTCTTCAGGTTCGATGAGGAAGTGGGGCAATGGCTCTGGAGGATCAGATGGAAAAGTTTCTGGAAGTTCATGAAAAAAATCATCATCTGTCGAGAAGAGAAAAAAAGGACAAATGAAACAACCAAAATTCAGCTGGCAAACACAACCACTTTCTGAAAATTTCAAAAAGAGCATACTTTTCGAATAAAATGTTATCTTAGGAGCATTCCTAGAACAAGACTTAAATGTGCTGCTGTTTTCAGACTAAAATAAATTGTTCTTTACATCCTGAGCTCTCTTTCCTCTATGTGATGTGACAGGGATGCGCACACTCACATGTCTGGGAATGGTCCTTTATTATCATCACCGGCAATACTAGCAATAAAACATTATGTTAGCGCTTGGGAGACTTGCCTGCAAAACCGTAAAAAGAAATAATAGAAACTTTTGGAGGCTTCAAGGTCACACTTTTCAATAGTGACTTATCGCACTGTTTAATCAAGTGCATGCACATAGCTAGTATTGGCTGAGGCTGATACAAATAGGAAATAGCACCTTTCGTTTCAGATGAGCAATTTGAAATCTGCTCTAAGGGTAAAAGACTAAATCCAAGTTAAGTCTGTGCCTCTTTGTTCATATGGTGACTCTCTTGCTAAGACTGCTAATGAAGGTGCCAAGCTATGCTTTATTTACTTCATTTGTAGTACACTGGTCTGTGCAGTCCTCACTATAGAGAGGAATTGGGAGCTAGAACATGGGTCAGAGCAGCTGTGAGAAGATGACATTTTGGGCCAACACGGACACGTGCTATTGATGTAAGGAACCTCTGCACCTCTCTGGTGCTGCTGGTAATGAATGAAGTAAATGTAAGAAGTCTGGAGAATCCAGTGCACAGGAGGCAACACTGAAACCACCTAACAGACATACTTCCCTTTCTCTCTCCCTCCGTCTTCACAAATCCCCCTTTACAACCCCCCCCGTCTTCCATATCTGAAAGCACCAATTCAGCAGAGAATAACCCTCTTCTCATCTACCTCCCCACCTGCCAACAGTGCACAAGAGCATCCAAGAGGCTTCCAGTGGCAAAGGGGTGGGGGGGCACCAACTACTGACAGATCCACCAGCAGCAAGCTGACAGTCCTGAAGGCCTTATTCAATCTCTTCCTTTCTGCCTCTGAAGGAGTTATCGTTATACACAGTGACAGACGCTGCTGATGATCAATAAAACCCCACAGAACATCAAACTAAAAATACTGTGGAAGGCTGGCTATCTTCTCCCTGACAGTCTTCATGAAAATGAAATGTCAGATGGCTGACTCCCTGTACCTGAGACATGCCTGTGCAGGCTGTGTCCAGAATTAAAAGGGGCAAGAAAATTGCTCCATTTTGCTCCCCATCTTTCTCTTTGGAAAAAAATGAGTTACAATGAGTTAATGGAAGTCCACATTGGGTTTCATGACTACAAAACGTATGAACCAAAGCAAGAGGTTTTTCAGCATTCCTCATCCCCTTCTATCTGTATCTCCCCATCTTCCCCACTCCCTCCGTCTCCCTCTCGCACATGCTGCTCCGTAGACATCCACAACACAGAAACATTAGAGATGAATCATTTCCCCTGAATTGCCACAGGACGTATCTTTTTCTTCTGGTCATTTAATTGCAAATCAGCGAGCAGACAGATGGAAACTAACAAAGCACACATATGTTTTATAATTAAACAAGTATTGCTTCACTAATTTTTGGTGACTGGAAAACAAATGTATTTATTTTCACCACTAGATATCTGCACATTATCAAAGACAATACTTAGGCTGCCTGACCAATTAACTGTATCTTATCAAAGATGTAACTAGAAAGTCTAAAAAGAAGGATCAGCAACTTGCAGAAAAGAGAAAAGGTGGGGTTTTAAAATTATTTCTTTAATCAGCTTGGAGAATGTGTGTGGACTGTGGCTTTACCTCCTGAAGGTAACTGCATCTGAAGTTTAAAGATTACTTTTATGTTAAAGTGAATTCACAGTACTGCCCAGTACATGACAACCTAGTCTCATGCTTTGATTGTGGCAATAGCTGTTTCTCTCCACCAGTCTGGCATCCCACAGTCAGGTACAAGTCAGTTTTCTTACTGGCTTCTTGCTATAATTCCACCTTACTTTTCTTAAGTAATAATAAAGCCCAGCTTTATTCTTCCACACTCTTTCTCACTGCTATTGAGAGGCATCTGAACACTTTTAAAAGTTAGGAATAAAGATGGAAACCATTCACAAACTGTCACACAGAGTGTGCAGAGGCTGTCTTGTCCTTGGAAACTGGAATTTAAAATCTGCAAAGTCCGAATAAATTTAAGTAGCAAAGAAAGTTGGGGTTTTTTTGCTTTTTAAACTGGAGTGTGTTCATTCAATCCCTGCCCTTGTACTGTTGCTATTAGTAGCAACATTGGAGGTTGGTTTTTTTTCTTTATATAGCACAGATTCTTAAGATGAGAATACAGAATATGACCATGACTGGGTTTTTCTGTGTTTGGCAGAAAAAAACCCAATCACACCACAAAGCTAGTCCTACCTCCACTAGCATTCAGGGCCCCCCACTCCTACTATTCACTCCTGAAAGGTAAGAGGCAGCTTTATCAGCCTGTGTGAATTTCAGCAGAAAGTCACTTGGTGGTCACTGCATTCCCCAAAGAGATGGGATCGGCTGCTGCAGGGAGGAAAACCACCCCTCCTCTCCCGCCCAGGCACGACAGCTGCCATCAACTGAAGTCACAGTATGGTGGTTTACAGGTAGACAAGGTGTGCTGCCATGGTTCCCCCGGCCCGGGCTGCAGTACTCATCTCTCCGGATGAGGATGCTTTGAGGAGGAAGAATCTTAAATATCCTCATGATGGCTTCCCCATCACAACAGACACAGGGGAGGCACAGCTTAGGACAGTCAGACGATTTGGCTGATAATTTGGGACAGGGTTTTAAGTTATCAACCTTAACACACATCTTTAATCCAAGTCTTGCTCCCACTCACTTTATTTGTACAACAAACATCCTTTTCTCTTGGCATGGATTAAACCAACCCACTTACAAACTTTTTTCGAAGCACACATCATTCTCCCCTGTTGTAACAAATCCCCTTCTGTGCTCCGTAACTTTCAGAAGCAAGTTTACTTCCACAGTATGTCACATTCATCTTATTTTCCCATAATAAAGTGTACGGCCCATCTGTTGTTATTGACTGATTTATATTAGCAAGACAAAAGACCTGAGTAATGGTACTGCTAAACTGGTTTCACACATGCAATTCATTTGTATTAAGAAAACAAATTTTACAAAGCCATTTTAATCTATAAACTTAATTTGGAATTTTTATTTCACTTGCTGGCCCAAAACCAGATACGGTCCTTTATTTGCTTTCTGCAGTATCTGACAACTGTATTTTTATTTTTTTTTTAAAGACAAGCCAAATGCGAAATCTGTAGGAACAGGTGAAGCGCCACTGAAATCAGCACTGATAGAAGGTGGCACGGACTGTCACACATAGGAATTTTAGTTTAATTTTATTTCAATTTTCTGTTAAGGTAAAAACAAATATTTGCCTAAGTCAGGAACTTTTTGACGTTAGGAAAGGTCTTTATTCTTTTCATGCATTTGTTTGTAAAACTGTACCTATTATAGCTCTTCATGCATATCAAGTGAAAAAGGAGATTTTATGGTATACTTCCCTTTTTATGGACTAGTATCCCCGCTCTAATCTGTGGCAGGAAAATATTGTGCTCCATACACCAATCTATTCATCTCTAGATCACTGGTTTTATTACTATATATCAAGCTTTAATTCTCATCAACCCAGCATATAACTCACTATATTTCTGAACTGCGAGATTTAAACTATTATTGCTTAGATCATAATATATTGGACCATTATCTCTTTGTGCAAGACCTGAAGCAAATTCTTCTCAAATGGAATTTACTTCAGAATGATTCAAGAGCAATTTAAAATGAATGGCTGCAAAGCTAATTCTATTTGCATTTGGATGCCCATCACTCGGCAAGATCATTCCCCATGCGTTGCAAGAAAGGCAGCTGGAGTTAACTGTATGGATGGGATTTCTGTTCAGTTTTTTTAATGTTATGATTAAAAAGCTTTCTAGAGCAACAAGTACTGTTTACTGTGAAATTAACAGCAGGTGTTAGCTCAGTAAGCCAGTTTATCAGGATGGAGGCAAGGGTTTAGATTACAGTGCACACATTTTCGGGAAAGGAGAACTGCTCAGCTGGAAGTCCTTTGGTCACAGGGTTTTCTGTCCTCCTAGGAAGGGCATGCAGTACCACGATGCCAGCAAATGGGAAACAAGGAAGCAAAAAATCCTATATGTTATACAGCCTACCTCCACCCTTAGCCCCGTAACACTGATGGAGCTGTGAATACAAAATTAGGCCAAGTGAGAAATGGGAGAAAACAGGACTTTTTCTAAGACTTTCTAGTGAGTAGTTTCCATGTGAGAGGGCCCTCTCAACCCTGCCACAGCCCTGGGGACCACACAGGGACAGGGAATGAGCAAAGTATAGCCTGTGCCCTGAAAGAGAAAGCACATTTTCCTGCCCTCCCTGGGGAAGAGGAGGAGGAGGGTGGCTTTCTCAGCACTTATCCCCTGTCAGCCCTACCTCCAGCTGATTGCAAGGTTGGCATGCAATAAGACAATCACATTATTTGTGAGCATCTCAAAAGTGGAAGATTTCACCAAATAGAACAGGAAGATTGCAATTTTATAAAAGCGTAATACTTGGCCAGTTTGGGCGGCTACATCCACTTACTTGTAGCTGAATTCACTGCAGGCCTTTACACACCTAAAGACGAGGCTTGTTTTTGTGGCAGCCCACAAACCAGATGCTTGCTGAACCCTTGCTGAACTCTCATGAGAGCAAGGTCAAGGGAATTTCAGACTCAAATTTACAGAGCACCCACAAAATTAAATGCTCTTTTCGTCAGGGAAAGCAGACTGCAGGCATGGTCTGGGAAAAGTGATAGAGAAATCAATAGGGCATGCAGTGTTCATCTTTTTTGGATGACTTCAGTCCAGAAACAGAATAAATAAAGACCACAAAGAGGAATGAACTTCCCCTGCACCTGCAATGGCTTGGTGAAGACCATCCTAGCACATCTCATCTTAACAACACATCCCCAGGAGTTTAAACCCAAGCTCTGTATGCACGTAAGAGAGCAAGGAACATATCCAGTGCGGGGCCACATATACATCAGAAGGCTACTGGGCAAAAGTCGCCCCCCCAACATACACATATCAAACAAAATCCAAAAACATCCTTTCCTGTTCCCCCCCATCCCCCTACCAAAAAGTAACTTCCACAGAGGCATGGGAATCAGTACGTGATCCACTGTTAGCCACAGGCCCTAACCTGGAGCCCTTTAAAAAGCCCAGGTGGATACGCATCTAAGACATTTGAAATACTGGGGTTTGGGCTCGACTAAAGAGTCCAGGAAGGAGGTTTCCATTATTCAATGACAGGCCTACTACAATTAACATCCCAAATAAATAAGTAGGCTACCAAAGGCCTAATACAGTAATCATGTTCATTATGCCCATCTTACCTTGACTAGCTCTTCTCAGAAAGCTGAGAATAGCCGAAAGGGGATAAGAAAGCACCACACTTTCCCTTGCAACAGCAGTGCATGGCCTGGCATTAGGCAAGGTGCCTGCTAAGAGTAGGAGCTGTGGTTCAAAACCATAAATAGACGTGTTGCAGTCGAAGAAGCCAAATGAGCGGCTGCTGGTGCTCCCCACTGGCAACACCACACTGAATAGAGGCCTCTCCTATCGGGCACTTCTCTCTGTGCTCCTATTTCACATGAGTGCTGCACAGTCAGATATAAAGCCAATAGCAGATGATAAAAGAGTACACGGTTATCATTCAGCCATGGCCAATGCAGACATGGTGCAACCGTGCTACCTACAGGAATTACCTTGTGCTCCGTTTCCCCTGCTTTGGTAGCACCATGTCCTTCTCTCAGGTCAATGCCTGGAATATGTTTTGCCTGGCTTACCCTGGTAAACTGCACTGCTTGTAATTAACAATTAATTCCAGCGGAGTCAGATCTGATTTGCATCAAAGTAAAGAAAAGAAGAATCAGGTCTGGATGTGGAAAACACTGACTGTACCAGCTTTATAAAGCAGCTTGCATGTTTTATATTACTGTCTGGGAAAAAGCCATCTTCCCCCAGTTTGTTTAGTTCATAATTATAATTAAAGTTTCTGCTTCTCTTGAGGCTAATGGCAATTTTATCATTAATCAGATTAGAGACAAACTAAAGACAAAACATGTGTCCTCAAAACAACTCCAACAGCCCTCTGTAAGGGAGAGAGATTTCTCTATACATCCCACTGCTAATCCAAGACAAAAATTATGGGTATATACACAGACGTGACGTTTAAGGTTCTGTATCCAGAACTTTACCACTGCCATGAGACAAAATCCATCAGACTACCAGCTGCTGCCTAAACATGGAAGAGATTGTACAGGTAGTTGTTAGCACTGGACTTGGTGTAGGAAAATGCTAGAACATGGTATGATTTCTCATGCAAGGAAATGAAAATACTTTCTGTTGCATATGAAGAGCACCAAGCTGTTCTTTGGGCAACAAGATTTATGGTAATTGTTGTCAGTATAAGAAATCTAATGCAGTAATCTGCAAGTGCTATTTATTATGAGGCTGCGTAACCATATAAATAGATAAAACAGGATGGAGGCAAATCATCAGGGGTGAGGTTGACTTATGAGTACTGACATTGTGAAATGTCAAGCAAAGAGGCAAAGGCCCTGTTTCTTTGCTGGCCTGTCCTGTGTACCAGCAGTCACATCCCTCTTTGCAACACTTTCATTAATTCTCATGGTAACTTTATTGTTGTGCTGCTGGCTAAGGTTGGCTCAGTTACTTTGCCATGGCTATCAAAAGTACAGCACCTGAAAATAAAACAGAAGTGTTTGTACAAACAGCGGATGACATCAGTGACATTTCTTGGTAATTATTACCCTATGGAAGATTGTTCTCCTTTGTCCTGTTGCTCTCTCTTTCTGTTTGTTTAAAACTAGTAAAATATTTATGCTTTAAAAAAAAAGGAAAAAAAGTAGGTTGCAGACTGTCTACGAAACTTTATCTCCCTTACTGTCATGAAACAAAACCACAGGGAATAACATGCAAGTGTTACTTTGCTGAGCACACACGCTGTATTCCATAAGTGTGAAGCTCTGGGCATTTAATCTAATCAGAAAATTAACATGACTCCTGTTAAACATGGCTGTGCTGGTAGAGTTCAAGCAGTTTAGCAGTATATTATATCGTTCTGTTTTCTCAGATACAAATACAACATAAGAACAGCGGAGAAACTTCAGTGTCAGACCACGAGATTTTGTGTCCCGCCTGTAAAACTGAAATGCGTTTTCTGTTTCGCGTTCTAGCTTGTGACAGGTCTGCACAACAGCATGGGATCCCCTCCTAACCACCTGCAAAGCAAAGTCTAATTTGAAACATTTCTGCCCCAATTGCCATTAGTAGTCATAATGGTTGACACAGGGTCAAAAAATTATTAAACCTCTGAGAAGCATCATTTCCTCTTCAGTGTTAGGCTTCACTTTCCTTTGACACATTAGTCCTGAAGCAGCTCCAGGCTCTTGACCCCTTCTTTAACCCTGATAACTAATTAAAGATGGACAAGGCTTAGGCTAAAATACTTTTTGTTAAACCTATTCATTCTCAAGTCCCCTTCAGGCACTCTTTGTCAGACAGGCCAGAGCCTGCCATATTTACATGAACATTAAAGTAGGTGCCTGTTACAATAATATGAAAAATCTTTTTTTACAAGACCTAATTTAACCTTTGTGGTTAGACAGTAGGATGCATTTTATAGCACGTAAAATATATTCTCAGCACATATTGAAAACTAGTTTCCTGGGTATACTCCAAAGCATACAATTCAGGAAAAAAATGAGGATAATTAACTCTGTATGTAGTTTTAGAATTAGAAGTTCAGACTCAGGTCCTTTATCTGACTGCTGTGTCAACAGTCTAAATGTGGTATCCTGAATATGATGAACAAATGAAGAATTGATCCTACCTTTCCTCACATGAGGATTTCCTAAGGCTCTATCATGTCCTAGAAACAGTGACAGAGCTCAGGCTAGAGTTGTCAGCCATAGGCAGATAGATTTTAGGGCCAGTGATAAATCATATTACAGAGCACAAGTTGGTTTAATATAGATAAATCTGTGTGCAACATATTGTTGATGGCTAAGGCACAATGAAAGGAGTCCCATACTGCTAGCTTGAGAGCGCATCTGTAGCTGAATATGATACTTTGCAAATACTTTCTTACCTTTTTAGATTGTTTCATATTAAGCTTGCTTCTTGCATCAGTATGTTAGGGTTAAAATGTCAATCCTTTGATTCTAGCAAAATCAGCTATTTTTATACTTACTTGTCCCGTTATTAAAACCGCTGCAGAGCTCTGCTGGATTTCCAATGCTTTCAATGCAAGCATTTTTCTCATCAAAGAATGATGATCCAACATCTTGTGATTAATAAAACTGAGATCTATTGGGATGTCATGGATCCTGTTTTCATGAGCTATCTGAAGTGTACAGTTAATCTAGTTAGTGGGATCACTCCATCCCAGAAAAATACAGGACACTTGCATATACCTAAAATAACAGCTCAACTGTATGGCCACCTGGTTAAGACATCGAGCTGGGACCCAGGGGATAGATATTCTTGAGCAGCCTTGGGGAAATCTACTCTGCCAGGTTCAGGGTCCCATCTGCAAAATGGATGTAGCAGCCTAATAGACAGCACTCTAATTCACTACCTTTGAACTGAGTAAACAGCTCAGTACTCAGATTCGACCTTCAAAAATTCTCCAAAATATCTATCAGCATCATATACTAACAGACAACAACAGTTACACAAAAGACCACAAACAAAACTGTGTTTATGAAATGATTAGGGAACAAAATCTGGCTATCTTGGAGGTGATGCACATTTTGTTGCTGGTCTCCCTCTGTATCAATGAAACACTTGAAGAGCAAGATTTGGAGCAGAAACCTGACCTTGGGTGCTCTGAAGTGCTCTCTCCATGGGCTAGGGGCATTCTAGCGAGACTGCTATCCTGAGACTAACATTAGCCCTCAAGAATATTTACCTACTCACTGATTTCTTCCATGGATCTTAATGAGATTATT
The DNA here is from genome assembly GCF_003259725.1 of Athene cunicularia. Lineage (NCBI taxonomy): Eukaryota > Metazoa > Chordata > Aves > Strigiformes > Strigidae > Athene > Athene cunicularia. Next base: position 20,527,834 of record NW_020799099.1, on the reverse strand, counting down.
ATTATTTGTCTGGTGCTAGTTACCTAATTTCATCCACAGCCAATTCTTAAAGAACCATAAATTATTTTGTATGAGGCTGCTTTATCCCAGCAGAAGTCCAAATTGAATTAGAAATCCATTAGCTAAATTCTAAGCAGGAGTTTCTGGGGAGAAGGGGAAGGTGGGAACTTGGGAATCTGAGCACCAGATGCAGAAAAGGGGAAAAAATAGTCTTAAAAAAGTAGAAAAGGAATAGAAAAGATAAATATTTTCTTACTGAATTAAGCACAGGAAGCCAGATGGAAGAACACAGATTATTGCCTAGGATCAGAAATATGACTCAGACATTTACTTATGTATTTTGACTATCAATTGGTTTTGTAAATATGTGAGACTTTGTAAGCAGATGAAAAGCACTGGTCCACTTGAATATTATGGTAGCATATATGAAAGTAACAACAGATTGTATGTACTATATATACTAATAAAGCTAATAATGTGTTCAACTAAATCCCAATACAAAATAATCAAACTTATTCCTCCCTCTGCGGGAAAATGAAAGGAAGAAAAGGCTTATTTCCTTTGGAAACACATACAGGATGATTTAATCAGCTATCATCCTCCATGCAGAGCCTGCTTATTGAGGAGATACACAGACAATGTACGTCTTTGAGCACACATTTATTTACAGGAGAGAATATCCTCTCCTCTTGCCACCGTACCCCCACCATAAGTAGACTCAGTAAATGAAGGACAATGGAAGGAGAATGCAGCTAGTTCATTGACATTAGTACCCACCCTATCATTTTCTAAAGCTCAAACTATGATGGACAGATCCCAGGGCCTACAGAGGGACCCTGCAGTACAGTCCCTCTCATATGAGTTACAGAAACAGTCTGCATCCACTCAGTTATTTCAGGAGTCCACAAAAGGTCTGAAGTATTTGGTTACAGATTGAAAACTTCCCCCTGCAGTGACTAATTTAATTCCCCACTCATTTCCTAAGTCTTGCTGATTTCTTATTCTCAAACTCTCTAACAATTAAAAAAAAAAATCTTAAAATTCAAAGAGCAACTTGAGACAGTAGGCTCCTGACTTTGCTTTACCTTCAACTCAACCTTTGGCCCAAAAGCCTGCGAAGCATCATTCCTTCCATCATCAGAAGCACCCTAGATAGCTCAAAGAGAAGGTGCTGAGACCAGATAGCAAATGTGCAGTGCCTATGGGAAGGTCTGACATGTGCCATCAGAATTCTAGATCCCAGTGTGTATCTGTGTGTAAACTCCAGTATCAGCAAAGTGCATGCTCATCCCTTCTAGCCATCACCCTACCCTCTGCCTCCAAATCTTTCCAAGTTCACTCCATGGCTGCTAACAGAAAGTACAAACAAGGGAAGAAAAAGAAAAGGAAACCTTCTGAATATTCAGTTATGACAGTTACAACTGACAATGGCAGTTAAAGTAGAAAATTCCCCAGCAATGCTGAGAACAGATCCAGCACTGATGTTTTGTGGTGCTGATGCTTAGAGACCGGCAGCTGAAGATTAAGTCCTGGATCTATCACACACTGACTTGCTTCCCTTCCTTATCTGTGAATAGTTTCTTGTCTGTCACATCCATTTTTAATGTAAGGTTCCTATAGGGACTGTTATTTCTTAATATGACAACAGAAAATGCCACTGGAAGTGGGGCTTCAGATCCCGAGAAGCAAAAGCCTTGCTAACAAATTACATTGCTGTTTCTTATCAGTGCTGTGAATTGGTTTGGACTAAATCAGAAGAAGCACTCCAAAACTGAAACTACAGGTCAGGTAATAACAGTATTGCGCTTCAGTAGCTGAAAACACACATGCAGAAACAGAGCAAAAAGGCAGCTTGAAGAGTTTAGGGCTTGACCACCCCTAACAGCAGGGATAAGAAGCACTGAGAGAGATCTACCCCTGTCCTGCAGATGCCACAGGGCTAACACACTGCACAGCACTCAGGACAATATCATTTAGCCAGGGTTAAACTGGCCCTTAAATGGGCATTGCCTGTACTGGGACACGCGATCATTTATACCTGCTACGGACTCCCTTGTGTCTAAAGAAAGTGGTATCATTCAATAAACGCTCAGATTATTCCAAGAAATCACATTTGTCTATATCTCAGTGTAGTCCAAAACTGTATATCTTTGAGGTCTCAACTCCCTGCACAAGTAACTTTGCTGCCTGTGCCAGAGCCTTGGCTCTAACCAGTAGCAAATAGATTCCTTTAGGTTTGGTTTTTAAAATACGGACCTGCATCAAAAAGAGAGCGCAGCAATGTTAATGGATTAATACAAAACAAAGAAAAAGAAACTTTGTAGAGGAATAATGGAAATCCAATTAATTTGCAGGCTTTGCTGGACATGTTTTGTATTGCTGTATCGTATTTATTTATTCAGCACTCCTCAGCAGGTCAGCTCAAAGCTGGGGAGCAATGAATCAGTGCTCTAATCTCCATCTCCATCATCCCCAGCATCTCTGAGGAAACTGATATTCAGCTCCAACTGAATCTGTCAAGTCCTGATCATAAATGCCGTCACTAGAGAAACAGAGACTTAAGCTATTTGACTGATTTGAGCATAAAACACGTATTTCAATCCCACTTTGTTTTCTCATCTCTGACCTTCTTCATGCTTTTTCTTGGGTTTTCTGTTCTATCTTTTATCCCCCATTTTAGTCTTTTTTTTTTTTTCCCTCTAGGCTCTCTACTCCCCTCAAGTTCAGCAAACCTGACTGGTCAGGAATCTTCTTTTATTGTTACAAATGGATAAAGATTAATAGCCAAGAAGCAGAGACAGAGAGTTATTGAGGACAGAAATCTTCAAAAGCTAACATCAAACCTAAATAGTTGTACCTACTTTTATAACTCTCAGAATAATTAACTACAGACCTACTTTGCTCACATTCATGCAAAATCCATCCATGCATACAATAGTAATAATATTCTAATATTTAAATAAGGCAAGAGGTAATCCTGCTTTATTCTAGTGTCTAACCAAAGACTACAATTTAAAGGGGTCCTCCACTTAGTTTAAATAGTTTTTTCTGCTCTTCATTTGGCAAAATGAGCTTGAATAGAACAAGTTCATTTTGATGTTAGGTGGTCTCATTCAGTAGGTTTCTAATCTGTGACCAGCAAGAACAGTAGTATTAAATCAAACATCTGTAAATATATGGTAGAAGGTCACATTCTGTGATTGTATAAGGCTTGAGGCAGAAAGGGTAGAAAACATATAACATTAATTATTAGGCATAGTATGTGATGGTTTTACACCAAAAAGGTCATTTGCAATGGTTCCATTTCACTATCTGAGCCACATTTCCTTTTAAGTGGCAAAATCACAGCACACAAGCAAATTAATATCTAAATTAAACCAGCAGCTGTGCATTTGGGTAGTAATTGTATGCAAGAAACCTCAGAAGCTTGCTGCTAATACTTAAAGTGAGGGGTGTATTTTGGTTGGATTCCCACTGTACTCAGTGCTGATGCCAAAACGCATTATAACACAGCTGAAAACAGGTATTGTACAAGCAAGACAGTCAGCATCTTGCCTGGGAGTCTGGGCTGTTAATGAACAAAATCTCTGTTAACTGTGCTGCTGCTTTCCCAAGTCTACCTCTGCTGTTTGGTAATGTGTAGTAACTGTCGCCCTATCAACACTAAACAGAGCACAGCACTTCCCGCCACTGTAAATTAACCTGAATTTGCCTGCACACACCGCCCCCCCCCAAAAAAAACCAAAAACAAAACCAACAAAATAAAACAACCCACTGCCAATATGCTGAAGTTGTACTGCTCTGCACAATTTACTCACAGCTAGAGATGGTTCTTAAGTGACTTACTCTCCTCCAGTATCCTCTTTCCCACGCAAGACAGTCTATGCTCTGGCCAGGTGAGCAGAAAACCAAAGGGTTTTGAAGTCAATTGGGAAAGGACTATTTTACACATAAGCCAGGCAGCAAATGGGCCAGGGTACTGGGGACACACATTAATGTACCACACATGACTCATATAAAAATTACTGGCCCATTTCTCTACCACCCCACATAGAGCAGCTTCTTTCAAGTCCTGAGAATCTCCCCCATAGCACCCCTCAAAGCCTGTGACCTTCAGGCTTGGAAAGGGGATGTACTGTGGTATCCCCACTGCCTTTGTGCTTGCCACAACCACCATTCCTGCCTGTCCCTGTGGCCTGCAGCACCTCCTGGATTCATATTCCCCCAATCTGCTACTCCCAGGTGGAAAAACATCATAACCCCAAGAATATGCTTAATGTATGTAAAGGTAATCTTGGGCACAGTAGAGGGGACTAGGTAGCAGCAACAGCAGAGAACAAGTTGCTGTACATGACAGTTCATTTCTGGATAGCTAAGGAGATTAATGCCTTCACCTGCTGCTCGTGCATTACTGTCCCCAGCCATACAGAGATGAAATGCTGTCATGTACAGCAACTTGCTCTTCATTGCTCAAGCAGAGAGAGTTCATGCAGTGACTGCTCTGCTGAACCCCAAGCCACGGCACAGAATGTTTAATTAAGGAAAGCATGAATACGAAGCACACATTGTCTTTAAATAATGTACTGTAAATGTTACATCCCCAAACAACTTGAGGAAAAGTGTAAAAAGTGATGCAGACATAAACTATCTTAGCACAGATCACAGCAGTCAGCTATGAAACAAGTCTTCTCTATCTTTGTTAAATGAATAATATCAAAGAACATTGTTCAAATCTTTCTTCATATTTGTCCCACTTTCCCTGGTTGTATTACTGCTCTTATCATTTGCCATTTCTAATAACTCCTTACAAATCTGAAAATAACTGTTCCCCTGATACATTTTTTGAAATTTGTATTTCAGAACAGAATTAAGTACTAGAAAAAATGCTAGGATGGTTGCTCCAACACCCAAAACCAAACACATGGAGGAGTTTCTGCGAGTGCACAGTAATCCTGCCCCCCCTTCAGAGAGCCTGTCCATTTCCCTGTCAGCAGTGGTCTCATGCACCTTGGAGACAAAGATGTTTTATTTTTTTCTTTTTCTTTTTTGTTTACAGCACAGAGTTGACACTGTCAGACTGGAAACTGGTTGAATCAGGAGTCAAACCTACTCTTCTGAAATGTCAGTCTAGTCTTCACTCTTCTAGACTATCCCTAGTCATTACTTAGACACACTTTTCTAGGGGTAGGGTTGTCACTTCGAGTTAAAATTTTTGTGATAGCATAGAGAGTTTAGACTCAATTCTTCCTTTAAAGCAGGTTGTCTAGCTTTACTAGGCTGTTTTAAAAGAGCAAACCTTATCTCTGAAGCAATCTAACTCCTGGGCTCTCTGATGAGCCTGCAAACTGTGACCAATCTAGATGCCGAGATTCACGCAAAAGGAATGTGTTCTCTAGAAAGCCAGCAAGAGGACAAATTAACTTCACAACTCTCAGGTATCATTTGACTTCTACAATAAGAACTTTCATCTTCAGCAACCTCAGACCAGAAATAAACCAAAAAAAACCCCTATTCTGTCCGCACCTCTTCCAAACAGGTCCTTTCCAGTTGGTTGTTTCAACCTACACTCTGCAAGTCAGAATACACCACAGCCTGTAACTCTTTAACTAAACAAATGTTTTTCAACAGAGTTCATAAAATTACTTGAATATCAAGATCACGGTGCATATATACCAACCTTTTCTACCATTAAACTACAGCAGTGTACACATGATTTTTATTTGTGCATCAGCATCATGATAGGGTCCCAGCTCAGGAGGGGTCCCAGCTGTTCCTGCAGTCAGAATGACTGACATTACAGCTGACATTTTGGAGACTTGGGGTGTCTAATTATATTTGGGGAGTACAGATATATTTAGCTATATATAGATAAAGAGATGCTTTCTTTAGAAAGAATAACTGTCTCCTCTGAAAAATAACAACTTGCACCAAAATAGGCATTCTTAAGCTTGTATTCATTGGTTTTGCAGTTGCTTCCACTAACGCTTTATGAAAATTATTGCCTTCATCAAGAGTAAGTAGCATTGATCCCATTCTTTGGTACAATTTTCTCAAATTACTTACTTCTAACCTTATAGTCTTATCACCAACATCCATTCATTTCTCTTGTTCACCTGCTTCAGGGCTTCTTATCTTATTTCTGGGACAAGCCATGTTTCAACTGCTTAGATATATGTATTACCCAGTCTCACACACTCTGTAAATATTCCTGTTTATGTACACTAGCAACCTTACTGAGGCGGTGCAGAAGGCAAAGCTTTTTAACTCAGGAACACCCATATGGATCTTGATAGGCTGTGGGCTGGGAAAAGAAAATCCTTTTCATCTGTTGTGGATGTTGCCACTTCCGTGAACAAGAACTTGCAGCATCTTCTGTTTCCTCTAGAGGGATAATGCAGATGCGTCAACATCATGGGACCTTTGAAGACATGTGGGCCAAGAGATTTTATGCTCTCTGGGCCACTCCATCTTCTCTTTTGACTATAAACTCAAAGGACTGTGTAGGGTAAATGCAATCTGAAAGAGGCATCAGATAGGTAACAGCTATTCTGCCAAATCCATCTGCCTGAATTTGATCCATGTTGGGAAAAACACATCATTATAATTATATATTGTATAGAATTCCTCCCCATATTCAATTCTCTGACCACAATTCTCTCCAGAAGAAGTGACCCAATTGAATTAAAAAAAAAAAAAAAAAAAAAAAAAAAAAAAAAAAACCATTTCTTCCTGTCAATTTTCTCATCTCCTTTTATTAACAGATTTGTTTTTGAAGCAATTATACACGTGCAATCCATTTGTGGCATCTCTTTACTTGCCTCCTGACATAACCATTATTAGGGCTGTCACAGCTGATCGCCTGACAGCTAGAGAAAGGCAGTTCTGCAGTGTCCTGGTACTGCCAGTCAATACCAGCCAAATAACAACAACACAGCCTGCGAGCTGCCTATTATTTTTCTTTCCAGTAGCTGTGCTGAGAACAGTTCCTGCAGAATTTTGACAGAAGCAGGGGAGATGGAGGATGGTCTTCATGTGCTCCCTGAATCACGTGCTAGCCGCAGCCGCTGCTATTTCACATATCCTTACAAGCAGGCGCCTTGCCGTGACTTGCACTAAGCTTTCAGCAAGCCCCATTACAGCCCCAGTCAGTACCCGGTGCACTTCAAAAATGATTCAGGAATATTCTCACAAACGTACAGCACTGCTGATCCTGTCACTTCAGAGCAAGCTGAGTATGCCCTGAGGTTTGCAAAACTAAACGCAACCCAGCTGCCTGGATGAATTTCCCACCCAGTGGAGAGGGAAAATTGGCAAAGCTGTCCATTAATACGAAGAACCTGTGAGAGCAGGGCCAGGAGTGCCAGCACTATTTTTCAATCATACATCATTACGGAACATTTGATTATCATTGCTGTAAAGCATACTGTGTGCTGACTGTATCAATTTTGCCAGGAAATTTGCAAGCACGCTGTATTACAGCTACCAACAGCTGTGTCCCACGCTGCATTGATATCTCTATTCCCTGTGCAAGGATGTGCCAGTCAGGTGGGAGCAAGACTGTGTGCTTGATGCATGTCCTTTACTGGCTTGCCCCATGCTCTCAACGTCCCACGTGAGGACGAGGTGAAGCATGCTTGTGCCAGACACGGAAAGGAAGATTTAACATCTCACATGGGAAAAAAAGTTCAGCCCAATGTAACAAAGCCAGTGGCAAAATCCTGAGGGGACGGAAGCTGAACTACATGACAGATGTGTACACAGGGCTTATGAGGTCAATCCCAGCTCTGCCACGGACAACTTGAGTAACTACAGGCAAGCCATTCGATCTGTAGGATCGCAGCAGTAATCTTTATTCCTTCCACCCCTTAATATTTTAAAGTCTTGCAGAGACAAAGATGACCTTTCATTGAATTCACGTTGCATCTAGAACAGAGTGAGCTTAGCCTTGAAGTTAAAGCTATGGCTATGCATCTACAATAGCCTTCCCAAAACTACAGAATTTAGGCGCAGATGCAACCAAGTATTTACGCTTCTAACAGGAAGTCACTTGACCTTCCACCGATAACAAGCTTAGGACTTTGATCAAAAAAAATATTTCTCTCCAACACAATGTAAATAAACTGATTAATGTATGAGTTTATTCTAAAATGAGCCCTTCAAGAAATTTGGCCTCTGGGTTGTCAGACCATTTCTTTCTCATTACTGAATAAGATGGATGCATTATGCTTCCCTTTGAGTTAAATGTGGGACTACAACATAATTTGAATTGTATTTGCAGGCACTGAGCCACTTTAATCTTTATGGCTTGGATAATAAAAGCGATGAATAAGTGACAGGTTTGTCTTCAGTACATTGTGTGCCAGTCCACCTGGGATCCTGGATATTTAGCTTCCATAGCAATCTGCAGTGCTAGATGTTCAACAGGATTTGTACCAGTGGCACCTAAGACAAATGTAAGCTGTGGTATGTCTAGATACTCTGCAGTCAGAAATAGCCAGGGACTCGCTGAAATAGCATGCAGAAGCTTTGCATGTGGAAAGGGAGGGAACCTTTTAGCGTTTTTCCAGTGATTCTTTTAAACTTTGAGCACTTTTGTTTTTTGCAGAATGAGCACATGATTGTACCACAGAGAATTTAATGTAGAATTGCCATCTTTCCAAACAGCCATAATTTCCTATTGATCTGAAAGGGACGTCCTAATTTACCCACTGTTAGGTGGCTATTTTGAGAACATTTATCTCCCATTATTCACAAGGGAACTCCAACAACAGCTAGTTCCTGAAAAAGACAGCTTCACTTTTTTGAAAATAATGAAGGAAACGTTCATGTAGTGAGAGGGCACCATAGTACAGCTCTGCCACCGGTCTCTTGCTACCAAGGGGAGCTGGCAACAATCTTGATAAAAGGTGTTTACAGCTGTGGGGTGGGAAGCCCGGACAAAAGAAGGGGATGCTACAGAGAGAGGGAGCGTAGGTGCATACAGGAACGTGTGTGTCCAAGAGAAGGCTTAGAGGCACAGGAACAACACATAATCACATAACCACAAAGAAGAAAAACCTAGAAGAACTGCCCTTCAAGATCAGTTTAACATAATCTAGGACCAGAAAGGTTAAATGCTTCACTTGTAATAATAGGGTTGTTAACTGGAGGTGGTGAGTCTTAAGGTTTTTTGGATAGTAAGCATCTCCCTACCTTGACAGGCATGGATTCCTGAACTGAAGTCTAAACCTCCTGCATTTACAGCCCTTGATTGGGAATAATTGTACTGTGTTTCGATCCAAATTACAGACATCTACATGGTTCCATTGCTCCATTTTTACACAGACTTTTCCTCCTACTAGTGGTATTCTATGAAAAATAATACCAGTCCTGCTCCAAAATACAGTTACACAATATGGAGGAGCATCTTTACTGATATTTTTCTGGTGCTCTCAAATGGCTCATCTCCTATTTCTCCAGCAGAAGTGGGCTTTTGTGCTGTCAGATGAATCCTTATCCAGCTCTTGGCTACTGTAAGTCACTGCATTGTGTACCAACCAATGAGCTATTCCAGTGTGTCAGAATAATGCATCCTTCAGTCAGCTGGGATTGAAGTATTTGGGCTAACACACTGAATGTACATGCAAATGGAAGCATTTATTCTTGTTCTGTACTTAAGCACACAATTAGTCTTCCCAGCAGCAAGCAACCTTCGTGTCCTTTGCCTGTGCAACACATTATGTAGACCTGGTACAACTGGCTGGAGTACCTAGTAAAATCATCCTTTAAACAGTAATAAATACTGTTTTTGCAAACTCTGTTGTTGAAGGGGCCTGGGTTTATTAAAAAATAACTGTTAATTCGTCTCTTTGCTCTAGCTGTCTCTGAGCTCTAGACTAAACAGCAAGTGGACACTGCTTGCAATGAAGACGATGACCATGGGGTTGCATGGATGTGTGAAGGGTCAAAGTCACAACCCTCTTTATGCACTATGCCCGTGGCACTGTATCAGTTCTGTTTGAGCTGCCTCCGAACCAGGCTGCTATCGCAGTGCTGCCTGGATAAATGACATGAGTAATTCTCTGCCTGGTTATACAGGAAGTCATGGCTGACCAAAAACAAAGCTTTTGCTGACAGGTAGTGCGTATCTCTGCAGTATAGTCTTTGTGTAACAGCAGAGAATGAGATTGAATATGTAATAAAGTTGTGCTTTCTGGAAAGGGATCTGAGGAATGAATCGGGCAGAAGAAAAATTTATCCTAACAATTTCCTTTGCTGGGCGAATTCAGTAGTCTATCAAGAATAAAATCAAGACTTCAATAAACTAGCCATGCCTTAAATTTCTCTATCAAACAACAGCTCTGAAAGTACATAATACAAGCACTAAGATACTTTTCTCATCAAAGAAACAAGTACACAAAAGCATAGGTCTTCGAAACTAATAAAAAAGTGACCACTTGCTGTGCCATCATAGAATAATACCCGATTTTTTTCTCCTGCCATTCAAAACATACTTTTGCCTATTATATTAATTTTATTCTAAAAGTTAGATTTTCTCAAAATGTTAAGAGATGAAACACTAGTCTTTAAAAGCAACCCATTAAGCATTACTCTCTGTCCTGATTTCAGCTGGAATAGAGTTAATTTTCTTCCTAGTATCTGGTACAGTACTGTGTTTTGGATTTAGTCTGAGAATAACATTGATAACACACTGATGTTTTCACTCGTCGTTAAGTAGTGCTTATCCCAAATTAAGGATTTTTCAGTTTCCCATGCTCTGCCAACAAGCAGGTGCACAAGAAGCTGGGAGGGAGCCTGGCCAGCACAGCTGACCAGAACTAGCCAAAGGGATATTCCATACCATAGAACGTCATGGTCCATATATAAACTGAAGGGAGTTGGCTGGAAGGGGCAGATCACTGCTTGGGGACTGACTGAGCATTGGTCAGCAGGTGGTGAGAAATTGTGTTGCACATCACTTGTCTTTCTTGGCTTTTATTTCTCTTTTTGCTATATTAATTTTCATTACATTTATTATTTTATTCTAGTCATTAAACTGTTCTTACCTCAACCCACAAGTTTCACTCTTTTTTCCCAACTCTTCTCCCCATCCTGCTGGCAGGGGGAGGAGTGAGTGAGCAGCTGTGTGCTGTTAGTTGTCAGTTAGGGTTAAACCACAACACCCTCACAGTCTCTCACAGCCTACAGCCTTGGACAACATTTGGAAGAGTCTTGTTTCTAAGATCTTGCTATTCTCAGCCTCTCTGCATCTCTTGCTGTTATTTAGATGCAATGAAGTATTGCTTTGGAATCAGAATGAATAAAGGGCCCTTGGCACAGCCTCATCTGAGCCATATTAAAAATGCTCCTTCATTCCTCAGTCTGCCAATAGTTGAGTTCTTCACCTGTTCCAAATCAATACTATGATATAGATTGTACAAACTTAGCTATCGATCTTGTGAGACTTCTATTTTACTGTGAAAAATTGAGAAGAGCTTTAGAAGGACCACATTAAAAACAAGGAGTTAAAACCAAACAGATGACAAACAACACACAACCAAGCCTCCCAGGCTTTTAACATCTCCTATGTAGATTAATGAAATCTGTTGAATTCCTGTCTCTCACATCTCAAAGCCTGCTTGTGACTCTGAGTCATAAGTCAAAAGCTAATTTGGTATCAAGAATAAACAGGAGAGGCAAAGCCTGGAGGTGCTCACTGATTCTCAGGGCTGGTTATTTTTACATGTGTTTATGAAACCAGTCTAGATACAGTTCAACTTTTTTTCCTCAGAAAACTGCTACACATGCTCTGGCTCAGAGTTTTTAAATTAAAACAAAGATGTGTTTGATATAGTTGACTATTTTCCATCGTAGCCTCTGTCACTATGTGTACCTGCACCAACATCCCTGCCTGCACCCTCTCACAGTTAGGTCCCAGTGACCCCAGTTAATGGAGACACTCTTCAGCATCTGTGGGATTTTGAACTGGGGTGAGAAATCACATGTTTTTAGGGTGAGAATGGTATTCATGAAGGAACTGTGACAACAAGTCATTTCAGCCTTTTTTCTCCAGCAAAACATCTGCTTAGTTCCACATCTTAGGATGTAAAATGCATAATGTAAATACTGCAGAAAACATGCCTACCTTTGCACACACAGACACAAATATTTGTATGCTTGTTGCCAACTTGTTTAGACACTTTTTTTTGATGATGCATCTTCTGTCAACAGGGATATAATTAAGCTGCTTCCTATCTATTGAGTAGTATGGTACCTGCTACAGATATTTGCTAAAGCCTGTAGCAGTCCAACCACATAATCACGTAAAACTTTCGCCACTGATGCCTGTTGTTTAATGCTAATTTCTTTGTGCTTACTAAGAGAAATTGCTATTGACTGCTTTCATTAGGAAACTATTGACCCTTATCCACTTGAGCATCCTGGAGAAGAAACTCACTAAATGTGCCCATATTTCATTCTCTGAACATCAAGGTAGGAGAGTCATGCTGAAGGATACGGCTTATTTAATCCAAAATTAAAATTTTATAGGCTACATTACCTAAAGTAAATTGCTTAATACATTCAGATGAACAGCTGCTTTCTGAGTGTTTGGCTTCCATGTTTTCAATGCCTAAATTAACCTAAACAATAGAACAACACTGCCAGCACCATAGAATTCCAGAAGATGAGATATGCTACACCTAAATTTAAGAGGCAGAATTTGGATTCAGTGAAGCAGTGATTTTCAATGCATTCTTCTAATACAGCATAGGACTACCACAGCCTTCCCAGTTTCATTTTGCTTTAGCAATAGCTTTTTCAATATACATTTTATATGCTCATGAACTGTATAGCAAAGTGTAACAATTATATTCATATTTGCCACTTGCTAGCAGGTATATGGAAAGCAACCAAAATAGAGAGATGCAGCGTGCCCTAAAGATTTTGAAAGTTGGACTCAACATCAATTCAGTTACTTTCATGGCTTAAGCAAATGCATCTTGCCAATGCAGAACAATTTTGCCACAGTGAGTGAGTCCAGATCTCTCTTTGCATGTTGTACTGTCCTGCTTGTGCACAGAGCCACTCAGCACATGTGCCATGAGTCAAACATGTGAGGAAAAGCCCTGCCCAGGCCCATATTTTATGGGACAGGGGGTACCTGTGCCACTGGCTGGGAGACCATTCCAACTGCAGCTGTTCCCTGAAAGGTACTGATGGAAAGTGACAATTACAGACTTTAAATAGTAGTTCTGGCTCTATTTTGGCTAATGTAGATTACCACTTCAGAAAGTCAGGACCTAGCAACTTTGCCATAAAGACCACCAGCTTCATTCGCATCCCTGCCATCAATAACCTGTACAGCTCTGCAAACTCCCTTCAAGCCAAGCTGAAGGATGCAACATCAAATTCACTAATAAATGCCAATGGCACATGACATCTGCTAACCCCTCACAACCGAATCCAAATGTAACTTTCAGAAATGTGTCACAAATTTGTCATAATTTTGATCATTTACCTGCTTTCTCCTCACTGATCTATCTCCTTGAACACAAGCGTGAGTAGAAGCGAGAACACTCACTCCAAGATGCAGACCCATTTCCATCAGCTGCTCTTCTAAGTTAATTTATTCCCCTTTTAAACAAATGTATAAGCAGAGAGCAGTAAGAGAACACTATGTGTGGAGTAGAAAACCATGCCATAAAATTTGAGAGGCATATGAGAATTTATCACACCTTTGACAAACTTCCTTGCAGTCTGTCTCCTACCACTTCCAGCCCCTTAAGACTTCTAACATTACAGAATGTGCTAAGAGTTGCAAATAGCCACCACAGGCTTTTATTAATACATTTGGAATTGTGAAATTTTTTTGTCAAAGTTATGGCAACTGTAACACAGAATAGTCCATTTTCATGCTGCACTGATGTATGTATAGAAAAATGTGTACAGCAAAGTTATTTTATATGCCAGACTCATGACAGGGATTTTTATGTGATCAGCAGAGGCACATATCAGAAAACCGGTGCTATAAGCCTGATTATATACCTTACCCGCAAATTAATCTCATTATTTCAGCATTCCAAACTTTTATACATGTGTCTGTGTGGCTCTATTATTGATATAATTATTGTTTATTATTTCTGCTCTGGTAGCATTCAAATACTACAATTAGAACAAAGCCCAAACACGCCATACAAACACCTATTAAATCTTCCTGCACTGGGAAGCATAGGGTCTAGAAAAACACAAATGAAGATAGAAGAACAGAACAAAACAGTGAAAAAAGCAGAACAGCTTCTGATTGCTGACTCTTCTTCCTTCTGAACTGTTGTGCCATTTCCTTCGGCATGAAATCTTGGAGAGTTTAAGTACAACACTTCTTAACAATAAAATAAACCACTGCCTTTCACTATCATGTCATTATTTTTCATTCTTTCCTGTCACTGACATTATTTAAAGGCACAAAGCCTTCTGGAATTACTAAAATAAGCATTACTGATCTCTGTACCCATTCAGCTTCAAAATGACCTCTATTAATCACATCTCTTTTCCCAGCATTCATTACATAAATGCACTCAGGTCTGTCTCCTCACTCCTGATGTCAATAAAAACACCCACTGCTTCAGGTTTGGACCTATCCCCAAATGCCCCTGACTCCAGCCTGCTGTGCCAACATGCTTCTCACACTGCAGGCCACAGGCCCTTGCCGCTGGAGCTGCTCATCCCTACATGTGCACATGACACCTCCACATAGCTTGGGCATTGCAGAAATAAGCAATAATTAGACTAACTTACTAATTGCTTTCCCAGAACTCAAAGGGACAAAAATATATGAAGTTCGAATTCTCAGATGGCCAGGCAGCAGCCTGAGAAGTGCTGACTGAGCTATCAGGGCTGTGGGACTGGATCACACTTTCCAAAAGGAGAGAGCCAAACATAGGGCACAACCATTTATTAAGTTGGTTCCATCCACTTATTAAACTGCTTCCTTTCGCTTGCAACCTTCCCTTGAAAAACAGTCCTAATACATTTTTACACCCACCAGGCTGACCTGACAGGAGTGCAGTAAGGATTTAGCAATTAATGGTTACATGTTTCTTTGAGACCTGTCTAGGAAAGCTACTCCATGTATTACTAATGGTAATCAGAAGAATGGTTACTGGTGTGTTACTTCCAATACAGACTTGTACAGAAACTGCATGGATTTTAAAGTAACCAGAAGAGGTCCAGGTCTTGTGTAACTTCTGATAAGGGATTTGCAAGCTCCTGGCAACGATTTAGAAAACCTTTACAGTGTACTCTGCGTACACTGTTTTGTAAGATAAGCCACCAAGAAAAGGATTTATTTTCACTTTTTCAAACGTCTTTACAAAAAACCTTGTACTGTAAAGGGAGTAATCTGTACCTGCATTCATGCCTTTCCAAGGCTTTTTAAAAAGTTACATTTGCTTACATTAGCATTTCCACATTCTTCTGCAAAACACACTATCACTCTGGACATAATAACACAAGGGCAAATGAGATACAACAGCAGCAGATGTTGTTTCTGCGCCCCTCTGCAAGAATTCCTGCCAGCTTGCTTTTCCTCCTCAAAACCTGCAGAAGTTTGGGCTCTGATGTCACCTTGCCTAGACAGCTCTGGGCCTTTTCTGCTGTCTGGCATTATTACCAGCGATACAATAAGCAGAGCTACATCTTCATCTAATGCTATTCACTGCATGTACTTAATGTCTGCCTGTATTATGCCATTATAAGCGGTGAAGGAATAAAAGGGTAAACAAGAGCAATAACAAAGAGGATTTTCTTGGAATAATGTTTCTCAGCCTTAGACTTGATAATGGACTGCAGTCAAATACATTCCTGTCATCACTGGCATACAAAGCTGTCTTAACTTTGTAACATTTGTTTTACTAATTAAACAATCAATTATTAACATAGATTATTTTCACATTTGTAAACAGCACTGCATACAGACACCTGCTTGATCTGAGAGCCTCCAGTCCAATTTATACTACCAGTTTATACTCAGTAGTCCCTGGTTTCCATTAATACTACCCTCTTGTACTGTTTCAGCTCCTTGGACTTTGGCTCTGCCCCTAAATGCCGCTTGGCATCGCCCAAGCAACTGTAACACCTACATTCTTTAATTTCCCTATCTGCAAAGTCTCCCAAGTCCTTCTCTCCTTACACTGACAAGGTAAGTTAAAATGAAAGTTAAGCACACTTTGCAATGCTTTTTATTATTAGAGTACAGTTCAGGTGGTCACAACAAAATGCTTTGAATCTCACCATTTGACTCCAAACCCAACATCTCCCACTGGGTGCACACTGCAAACTGTGGAGAACCAACCTGACCGATGAAAATTGTCCATCATTGAGCTTCAGTGCTCCCCAATCACCATCAATTTGAGTTTACACCCATTAATTACACTACAGCCAGCAGAAAACCTTGCTGCTTTTTGCTCCTGCAGCAGCAGCCCCTCTGCCTACCCAGGGAGAGGACGAGCCTTTCCTTCGTGGAAGCAGCCAGCCTAGGGGCCCTGAGCTTCAGCTGCTCAACTGGGGCTGAAGGTCAGCCTGGGGGAGTATTTGTGCCAACATGTAAAACCTCACATCAAAGATGAGCCCACAGGCTGTGTATCTGTAAGCTGGCATCAACCCACACAGATAATGATTTTTCAAAGCAAGATTTTTCTGTTATCAGGACATTCTTTCTGAAAGACAAGCTCAACATCTTTATTAATCTTACTGTAGTCTCAGTCCCACCTGGGAGCTACACGGCGATGTTATATAAATGATCTGAGACAGTTCACTGGAATCAAATGCATTTCTCTCTGCTGCCCCTACCCTGCTCTACTTTGGTGATGAAAACAACCAAGTTGGAATAAGTATCAGACTTGCACATATAGAGGCTTGAACAGGTTATTGCTGCAGGAATCACCAAATTTCACATCCTAAAATCTTCATTAATTGTACCTTCCTGCTAAGTAAGTAAAGAAAGAAATAACAAACTGCCTTGGCATTAGTCTGGAGTTAAGTCAAGAAACTTTGATGATCTTACCCTTCCCCCTCAACCTACAATGACATTTGGAAAATCTCTCAGATTCCTCGCATTTGGACTGTGAGTCCTTGACAGGCCCTACTCATATTTGATTTGACCATTTTTCCTGCCTGTCCATGCACACTCACAAACATGGTTTTGAGGATTCACTTCATAAGGGTTTTAGGAAATGAATTCTGAGTCTGGTTTCATTAAAAAAAAAAAAAAAAAAAAAAAAAAACTTACTGATTCTATGCTGGTTTGTTTGAGGATTCAAGTTGAAGAAACCTGAGAGAAATTCTTCCACACAAAGCTGCTGTCCCCTGATTGCGAGCAGGCAGACACACAGGCATCCCTCCCAATACAGCCCAGGCACTTTCAGAGGTGCCCCTGTGGAGGGAGTTTCACTTGGTGGGAGACAGGGGAGGGAGAGCTGGGATGGGAGTAAACTGAATCCAGAGCCAAGTTTTACCCCAGAACCGCCAAAGGGCATGAACATGAAGAACACAAACCTGAGGCTGATTTTGATGTGTTTGAGGCAGTTTGGCTTGGCAGTCCATGCTGACAGTGGTGAACGCAGCTCTGCTGCATGAACCCCATTTCCAAACTTCAGAGCAGCTCTCCTTCAAAAATAATGCTCAACCTGGAGGCAAGCATGAGACAGGGCATAGGAAGATACTAAAAACTCAGGAAAAACATTAGGAATCAGGGCCCCATCCAGCAGTTTAACCCATTAAAGTGCAGAACATCAGTCCAATTAAATAGTATTATGTCTCAGAGTTAGGCTGGGCTTTAAGAGACCGAAAGTAATTAATCACAGCTCTCAGCATTCAAGCACAGGTGAGCTCTTAAAATATGCAAATATCTCCTCCCAAGTAGTCTAATTCCTCACTTAGGTGAACAAGCCTGGCTTCTCACCAGTACAATACAAATAAGTAACAAGATGGTTATAAATGCAGGAGTAGTAAAATTTGCAACAAGTCTCAAAAATATTTTGCCTCCCTGTTCTACAAATTCCTACAGGAATTTTTGCCTCAAAGTACCCCCCAATTTTTTTTTTTTCCCCCTGGCATTGGTATATATACTACAGTAAAATTGAGAATAAGAAAAATAAACCATTTTTTCTATATCTTCATTAAAATACCTGCTGTAAGATACATCATTGTAAAAAAGTACTTTTTTTGTTTTTGGAAAGAGGTAAGTGCAGTTGTCTACACTGGGGGAAAACAGAATTTTAACTGATTTTATGACAAAAAGCAGTAAAAGCCAATTACTTACTTTCCATTTCACTTTCCCTTACCCTGATTTGTACAGAGGAATTCAAGCATTCCCCATGCTTAAGCAGCTATTGGTAACATGATTAGCAACGTTCCTGCTTTTTTCTTTCGATATGTACTTTGGTCATGATTGAGTGTTCCAGAGTCTTAAATGATTAAGGAGACAAAAAGACAAACAGTGACAAGCAGGGAAAAAAAGGATAAGAAATGGATTACTCTCTAAGAAACTGAAAACTACTCTAGAGACCCTAGGCCTTCCAGTTCATTTAAACATTAACGAACTTTACATTTCAAATCATATCTAGGAGGACAAGTGATAGGATTACACAGCTAAATCTATAAGCATTGATTTTGTCTCAGTCAGATGCACAGTGTGCAGTATTGGAAAATCTGCTAAGAAGATAAGGTTATGACATACAGCAAATAGCATGAAGCCATGGTTTAAATAAACCTTTATGTGTCTTTAAAAAAAAAAAACGCTCCCTCCCCCCAAAAAAGCCCACAAGTGTCACATTGTCTGAAAAATATAAACGCTTTTAGAAGCATGTGCAGACGTTCTTGACGTTGGCATTTCATTTAGAGGTTGCTACAGAACCTGTGTGAATCACTGTTGCCAGAAAACATGTGTTTCAATTGATTGCTTTTAAAAATCACCATGTAGCTCTACATTTTAAAATCACCGTATTGTTTTGTACAAAATGAGATTTGCATTGTGTATCTCAAGACACTTGCTATGTTCCCAGCTCAAACAACCCTATGAAACAACAGTGCACCATTACTTTTAAAGCAGGATGTTTATATCCCTTAAGATTCTTGGCTTCTATGGAAACCACTATCTAGTTTCATAAATGATGGGAGAAATGAACTCACAAAGCAGCTCAAGAGATATCATAACTCCATTATTTCCTCCATACCTACTACCCTGTGGTGGTGCAATTCTTTCCCCTCCCCACCCCTCCTTGTTGGGCTGCTTGGTGCTAGATGTGATTCCACCCACATCCCCCAAGCTATACACCAATCTGTGGAGAGAAAACTGATAACATTAAGGTGCCCCTGAAACTCTTAAAACAGCCCATCATCTCCTAATGGCCTAGCACACTTGTGCCTGAGATGTGGTCAAATGGGAACAATAACAGAGTTGCACATTCATCAAGTTCTTGTGCAACTGCTGGAAGACACCAGAAGGTATCTGACAGAAGTCAGTTAACTTGGACCCTATAAACTGTGACCATAAGGGAGACCCTGTGAGCTCTCCTGGACCGCAGAGGGCCTGTGACCAGCATCTCCCCTGAGCTGGGACACCTCTCAGGTACCAAAACCCTTAAGGTGTTGTCTGCTGCCAGAAGGCCAGGGCAAAGTGCACCTGCTCGAGTCTCAATTATCACCAGTTGAGGAATGCCAAGGCATTGTGAGTATTCACTCTAAACTCAAGAGAGAAATTTTTCTTTGAGCTAGCTTCTCTTTCACCCATTCTTTCTCTGTTTATTGGTGTAAGGGGGGGGGGTGTATGTACCCTTGTTTCTGCATATGCATTTGTCCACTTTGTGTTCATTCTACTGAATCCAAACATCTTTGTTTCTGTGTATGTCCACTTCATGTATACACACGTATATACATATAAATTAAGGTACCGTTAAGTAAGTTAGTGTGAATCTTGTAATTTTAGAATCTGTGAATAAGTCGCTTTTCTTTCTTTCAGCATTTCTGAATTATTTTTCTATGATAAATTGCTGTTAGTTAATAATAAATCTAGTTTTCTTACTAAATCATTACTATGTCAATACTTTAATACACAACATACCCCCAAACAAGAACTCTTCAAGAGCCCTTGAGTGAGAGTTGCCAAGATGGGAAACTGACAGTGCTGCATCATTCCTATTTAACTTTCTTCCTTTGGGTCTTTATCATATGCTTCTTCAGCACAACTAAGAATTACCATAGGCTATACAGTTAATGAAGTAAAGCAGGGAAGACACTTTCTTAAAAATTTAGGGCTACAAATTTGGATTTCATTCTGAAAACCTCCAAAGCTGGCTGCTAGATGACTAATTTAAACAAGTCCTGTTTTATTGGAGCTACAAAGTCAAAGGCAGCAAGACATAACTCCCACCACATTGTTTTACCAATTATCAGGCCTAGCATAAAGGACACAGCCAGCATAAAGATGAACCAATAACCAAATTGTATTTGATACAAAAGGGTCAGTACATGGGTGAGCACTAGGGGTACAAAGAAGTCAATCAGATTATACATAACGAACATCAATCCCCCTGACCCCAACAATGACACCACACAACCAACAATGGGTGGAATAAATAGTGAAATGCAGTTTCCCGTAGAAGGGACAGGAGACAACCGAGTCAACAAGCCAAATACATAAGAGCAAGGAAGCCACACACTGAATCTCTACACAGCCCACATTTACAAAAGCCAGACCTGACTGGAGCCCAGTCCCAGGGAGGCAGGAGGTCCTTCCCCAACAGGGAACTCTGCACAGTGCATCCACCTCACAGACACACACTGCCCCTGCCTGCAAGGGGTCCCAGCTTTTATCCCTCAGTGGGACACCTGACCTTTGCTTACTTAATGCAGGACACCTGGGGCTCATTTACCCAGCGGCTCTCCCTGCAAGGCCGGCCACACCCTGGAGGGAAGCCTAAAGGCAAACTCACCCCCCTTTGTGAAGGGCTGTGGGAATCACCCATATGTCACCCTTAATTTGGGGCTTGGGGTTGAAACCCCAGCATTTCACACATCCATTTGGAACTGCTGGTCCACAAACTGCTGCCTTTTAATTGTACTAAAAAGGTGTACAACTAGGTATTTTGATGCAGTTGACCCACTCCTTTTTTAGTTATTTTTTCATTCTATAAGGTGTGATATAATCACACATGTGTGTGATACCATTATGCTATGTAACATCCCACTAATGGAGAAGTGTGTTATCGGAAGGGAATTCTCCCCGGCACCTTTTATTTGACTCTGGTAAGTACATGTCATTAGCACAAGCAGAACCTAAAAGGCCCATACAGTCTACAACACAGTATGAACCTCTGCTGTGTTACGCGACTATGGTTTTTCCAGCCCTAGTGAGAAAAGGTTGATGCTATCTAATCACTGATCTTAATTTTCTATCTTCTGGTATAAAGCAAATTTAATGAAATGATCTTATAGAAAATACTGGGATGCATTAGGAAGAGCTTGGAACCATATGTTCTGGTTGTGAGTCTCCAATGGTTATGTACTTTGAGTCATTTGTGCAGAGGATTACTAAGTGAAGGGACGCTTCAAAAGCAGGCAGGACATGGTCTGGTCTTCCTGGGAAACCTGCTGCCAAAATCAGAACCAGCTAGCATAATGCTGTTCTGTCATTTCCCCTGATCCTTCCTCCCTCTTTTCTTCACCCCCTGTAGGTTTGGACCTGGAAGTCTCTCTCTCAGCTCCCTACCATCATTCCACCCACCCACTTCTCAGCTCCTGACCTTGAACAGAGTGATAATGAGGGGACAGACACTGTCGATGCATAGATGCTATGAGCCATCCAGTGTCCAAATTTAATGACTTGCAAGTGGGCATTCCAAACCAACAGATCAAACCCATGTTTTCTTTCCCAAGCACCAGGCTAAGCAAAGTTGGAGCTTTATTTAGCCCACTAGAGTCCACAGCTGATCGGTGTCAGATCTGTAGCATAGCCCAAACACAATCTTTAGGTCTCACTTGTGGAAAACAAACCAAACCTAGTGAAACATATACGTAACTTCAAAAAACTGGGTCATCTCTGCAAAGGAAGCAGGTGCATGTGTTAACATGTAGGCATATTTTAGGGACTGTGGGGGAAGACAGGAAGTAGGACAGGTTTTAGGGTTTACATTTTTCAACCTAAATTTAGGGGGAAGGATTATTTTCAGTGTCTTTACATACTTTAAGCTGAAATTTTAAGCACCAAAATCAAAGATCTTACAAAGCCCCATGAAGTCTGATGGACATATACTGCATGTGATGTGATCACATATGATCTTTGGTCACCTAGAGTTATTATAGTAAATCCTGAGGTCTGATATCATGATGCCAAAGTATTCAATCTCTGCGATGCACAAGTTGATTCAAGAAATAACTCAGTGAAAATGACTTTGATTTCCAAATTTTACTTGGCCCCTCATAATTTTTCATAAACTTCTGATATCGTAGATATCATAATGGGCAGAAATGAAGATAGAATTTTAAGACATGCACTAATTCTGCACATGGAAAATGATCCACATTTGGGTTAAGAACTGAAGTAAAACCACTTTGCATACTTGAACTTGGCCACCTTCCTAAAGGTTACAGTTCCCTAGGGTTACAGCTCTGGCTGCAGTGATCCAAAAAAGACACAACTGAACAAGACCTGTATTAAAAGCATAAGGAGACAACATGCAGGAGAAAAGCTAGATGACCAAAGGAGGTACAGTATTCCCCAAAATTATTGGATCAGCAAATCTGAGTGCTCAGGACATCTGAGTTCACTGTCTCAGAAATGTTGGTAATACATAACTTCATAATGAAAAATTTTAAAAATAAGTGTGCATATGTACAGACATAATGAGCCAAATTCTGCTTTTAATTTGCCTGGATATAAATCTAAAACAGATGTATCAATTTCAGTAGAAATACACTGAATTTAAATCACTGCAAATTAAAGATTTTTAAACACAATTAATCCAAAAGATTTGTGCTTAGTGAAGAAAATACAGGTTTAGTCAATAAAGTAAGTAGCCATCTGCAGAACTTTAGGATTTAAAGAAAAATTACAAACATATGCAAAAAGTTGCCAATGAACACTGGGGGAAGATGAAATAATCTCTGACCACTGTAAACTCCTGAACTACCACGTTTCAAACTATGTATTACCTTTATTTTTTAAGAAATACTGAAAAAAAACCCTCCATAGCTAAAAAAAGCACAGTATTGCAGTGGTAGAGTAATAAATTTAGGGTATAGGGAAAGTCTGTGTATTCCATGCAAAGACATGTAAAATAATTCAGGGAATTTTATTGTATGAAAACGGCATTTTTACCCTCCTTTTCAGATAAAACTGTAAGTTCATTTTTGCTTGTGGGATTTTCCTGGTAGTTTTAGAAGATAAGTGCTTCTGTACCGAGTAGAGATCATGTGCTTTATGAAAAAGAAATAGATATATTAAGACCTGGATAATCCCAATCCTCGTCACTTGTAAAATCATAGTTCTACTTTATATTTTAAATCCCTCAGGAAGTTCACATTAATGTCTCAACAGCACATGCACAACACTGTTTACTCTGCTTACAGGTCACTCTTTAAGCTACTCGAATATCTAACATCTGGACTAGGCAAGCACCGATTAACCAGGTCAGTCCATGTGCATATATTCTTTGTCTCATCACTCTTATTAAATATTGGCAAGATCCCCTTTGCATGGCTGCACAGACTCTGCGTAGTTTTCCCAGTATCTGTCATCCTGCCATCTTGCATTAATGAATGTGATGGGACCATACATCAGCAAAGACTTTGACCATTTTCCCTACCTCCTTGGCCATTTATTTAAAAAAAAAAAAAAGAAAAAGAAAAAGCCTATACCACCTGATGCATAAAGAATAACCAGCCAAGCACAAGTCTTACTTCAATAAACATGCCAAGCGAATGTCCTCCAGGCACTGGGGTTTGACAGAGACCCTTTCGGCAATGGGATAAATAGCCATGCTGCTGTTTGATTGGAAAATGATTCTCCTATTTAGCCTCTGCTGGAGCAGCGCTTGGCTGCATGCAAAACCGAGGGTGAGCAGCTCCCGCGGGGTGTGCCATGCATGATGGGTTAGCTGTCAAATGCTCTGTCGTCCAAATTACGCTGCTGCTGCACACTTCCCGCAAAGAAGAAACAATTTACTGCGGCATTGTGCCATCGGTCTTCCAGCCCCTAGTACGGTTAGTTTGCAGGTATCAAAAGCTGATTAACTTACTATGGGCATCTGAACGCTTCCTCGAATCACCTGTCACATATTTGCCAAGATTTCTATTCACTGGCTTGTCAGCAGGGTGTGATAATGGGAGATAAACACCAAGCATAGCACGCACGAAAGAACCACTCTAAAACACGGTGTAGCATCAAAGCTGGGATGCAGGTAGTTTGACAATTAGACAATAAAAAGAATCTTAAAGAGCCTACTACTTTATCTAATGCTTCCTCTTAAGATAAAGGGTGCAGGCGCAACACCATGACTCAGAAAAGGAGCACCTTTCACTTGCTAAATATATTTATCAAAGGCAGCAATCAAAGCAGGGTACGGATTGACCAAAACTGTACACTGGACCCCAGGCTATGGCCCCCATGTCTAGGGGCAATATAGTGGGGATGATGAGCTTAGCAGCAGCTAGCTGCAGTCTTGGCCAGCATTCAGAGACCTGCATGAAGCATGCTTGGAGACAATGGGCCATTTTTACAGATGAAGGAGGCTGCCCTGCTTTCCCAGCTGGCAGAGGTCATACCAAGGGATGAGGGCCCCACATGTCACAGCTGAGCAGGCTAGGCACCCTAGGCACAGGAATAGGGCAGGCTTCAAGGAGACTTGGTGATTCTGGGGCACCCTACACTCACCTGTGGGACCGGGCCATACCACTTAACTCTGGGTAAATCATTCCAAAGTGGGACTTTTGCAAGTGCCTGTCTTTGGTCAAATACGCCTCCTAGTGATAGCAGCAAGCAACTCCACTCTCAAATGGCTTATCCATCTCCAGGGTGTGCAGAGCAGCACCCAACAAGTCTGACGTGGTCTCTGAACTTAACCGTGCCTAAAGCACCTCCGTTCCTTACACCTCATGTACTGCAAAATGGACAAACATACTGATTACCCACCTGAACATTTACTTCCCTTTTTTCTTAATATAGGGTAACTACCTCAGGCTGACATGTCTCTACTCACTCCCCGACAAGACATCACATTTTTCTGCAGCCACCCAAGGCAGGTGGTTGGGCACCACTTCAAGAGTACTGTCACTTAGTAGCCATCATCAGACAGTAACTGATGCAGGTAACTACACCCATGTATTTATCATCCTGAAGGGCAAAGTTAGATTTTCTTACATATAAAAAATGTGAACATTTATTATATATACAGTTATGTTTATCACATTCATTTAAAATTATTCCATTAACTGTTCTGTTAATTTATTAGCTTCATTTATCTATATAAAATGCTGTTATAAGCTCTTTGATTGATTAATTTTAACCACAACAAATATTAAATTAAAATGAAAAAAAGTCTGTCTCCAATTGCACACATTTATTCTGCCCTTTTTTGCACAGCTGCTTTGCACAGCTTGGTGAGAAAGCCACAAAAATTTTCACCATGTCATGTAGGCGTAAAAAGCTCCATCAAAGGAGATTTAAAAATAATAACCTGGGGTGTGCCACTGACATAATGGCTTCATCTATAGCTGACCTAGCTCCAAACCTTACCCTGTACATTAAGCACATATGCTTGCAGTCACAGCTTCTGGCTGGCAGCGCTCTGCGACTCAGAATGAGCTGCAGTGGCACCAGGGTGATAAAGGGGGTTGGCTTTTCTAGCATGCCCTCAAACCACTTTTTTATCTATTGTATTTTGTTCATTTGTGTTTTCATTATTTTAACAACTGGACTAGCTAAATCTCTTGTAAAACTTCAGGCTTTCTGAGATCAATGGTTGACTTCTATCAAAAATACATGAAATCTGACAACGATTACGAGGCAGTACAACAGCTGAACAAAACTCACTAGAGTTCTGCTTCACTTTACTGTAGGTACAAAACCAGTGCCAATACTCAATATTCAGTAAGCAAACACAGTTACTTTCCAATGAAGACTGCATACTGTTGGTGACCTATTTTTAAATAAATATGGCAAGCCTTAACCGTGATGTTATCTAAGACCATGCTCTGAGAAACAAGCAACCTGGTGAATAGCAGATTTAGTAGGAGGAAAATAATAAGATTGCAAAAGCCATCAGTACTAAACCATTGGGTTTTTTAAAAATGTGCAATTGTATTACATAATGTTATTGTGCAATGGTTTTGTAGCTATAAAGACCACTTCTTGATTAAAAGCTCAATGCACTATTCATTATAGTATTTTAGTGGATTAGTTATATAAATCCAGGTTTCAAACAGACTTCTTCTGTATAATACTCTGTCCATCTCAGCAAACCACAGACTAGATATTAATGTAGCCATGCTTAAAGTGCTAGTTTTGTTTATCTGCAGCTGCCTTCGTATCCTTGCAAAAAGCACCAGCCACCCATGAAGGGTTTCAGTAATTGCCACCTCCCACCTTTGTCCTTTTCAGAAGTCAGCAAAACATGTCCCAGCTCAAAAGTAACGTATGCTTCCCCATCCTGCCCAAATGCCCTGCTTTCGTCTTCTCCTGAGATTAGGCCGATCCCCCTGCTTGGGGCAGGGTGATGGACAGACAGATGGCTGAAGATCCGAAAAATTCAGCCTGGCCTGGGTTTGGAGCAAATCCCAAGAAAAAGCTCAGGGATCAGTTAAGAAGGGAGATCAAGGCACGTTAACAGGCAATGTGAGGAGCTTTGTGCTGCTGCTACTGTTTTTAAGGCCTCTGGTGACAAAGAAAGGTCTTCCCTCTCCACTGCTTGTCCATCTGGCACCTTCTACAAACACTAAAAATTCATGCCCATTTTTTAAAATGTATTAATTCCCTTTAGTTATTAAATTACACCTTAAAATGTAACATATGGGGAACAATCTGCAGATGGGAGGGTGAGGAGAGCTCAGTATTTTACTCAGTACATGCACTTACTGGAGTTCAAAAAGAGAGTGATATTTTGCATCTGGGAAAGGAGGACACAAGAACAATGTTGCATTGTAAATCTGTCACTTTAGGATGCATTTATGTTGGAGTTGATAAATTTCAAAATAAAAGCAACAGGGAAATTTAATGCTGTGCTGCCCAAGCTGCTGAGTTGGAGGACACTTCACCACATTGAAATGTATACAAATAGAAATACAAGGCAAATACGCTACTACCCCAGCACAATTTTCTGCCAGAGCTGATAGTTTTCAGCTTACTCCCTGGGCAGCACAGTGGCTTTATTCTTTTTAGTGGTTCATCATCAATCCCAGCAACAGTCACTAAAAGTCACCTCAAGAAAGTGGTTCCCTCACAGCTAGTGGATCAGCTACTAGAAGAACCCTATTAGCAAGTCTTTGCCTCGCTTGTGCAGTGTCTTTGGAAAAGCAGAATATTAAGATGAACACAATATGTGGTTGTGTTGGTGGCAGGAGACAACAAAAGAAGGAAAATAAAATTTCACCAGACCTATAATGGAAAAATCAGAGTTTGGATATGAAACAATTGTGAATGACATCTTTGACATGAGCTCTACTCCTTTTCCAAACACTTTTTGTGCAGTCTGCAGACCAGAGAGGTTTAATTAAGAAGCTGAGAAAGTCCTGTGCACGAGATGCTCCATATTCCCTGTCAGCTGTTGATAGCAGAAACTTAATTTTCAGCAGACTAAAGCCTCACAATTTTGTAGGAAATTAGCTACTAAACTGAAACAGATGTTGCGTGGCCTGATATGGGATGAAGGTTGCTGTCTTTCTATTGAGCAAAGACAAACTGACAGCCAAGACTGCAGAGTTTTAAGGTGTGTGGGAGCAATAAATACGTGGTACCTTGAAACTGTCAGCCCTTGCTGGGCCAGAGGAGCGTAAATGACACCCCAGCATGCTGGGCCATCTCCCGTGTTGCACAACGTTTCAGCCGAGGCGGCGTGGGGGAGAGCTATCATTTGCATCATTCATTGCCTTCACTTTGACCATCTCTGACACCTGTGGGTGTTTATAGATAGACGTTTGAGGCCATCTCAGGTTCTCCAGTTTGTGTCACTCCTGTGTGCCACCTACTCAACAGGCCCTGGCCAACTTAAAGCCATGCAGACTCAGATAGCCAGCACAAAAGAGAGATTACCTACTTTAAGCTAAATTGCCCTTCCCTCTTGAATACTCTCTTCTCTGAGGGCCTCTGCATTGAAGCTTTTTCTTTTGCCACTCATGTTAGTAAGTAAGTGAAGCTTTTGGCAAATTCAGCTTAACTCCTAGAGCTGCTAAGAGGACAAGAAGGAGATACACATCTGAAATATCTAATTTAAAAGTCAGAAGAATGTCAGATGGATATACTGATTGCTTGAATTTAACAAAATAAAAACAAGTGAATATTACTGATCTAGAAAAAGTAACTGCTTCGCACTGCCTCTTATATGCCCCAGGGAGAACTGCAACCATGAGCACAGCATCAGCTCACTATCAGGTTAATGCTGGAGAACAGGAGCAGGGGCAGCACTCACCCAAATCTGGTGTCTAGAAGTAAAAAAATTCAGCAACCATGATGCTTTTCAGAACATGGTAATGAAACCCTTAAAACCCCAAACTGACAGTCCTGAATCCCTCTATCAGTATGGAAGACTAATTGCAACTGGAAGCCATATACTTTTAAATCTTCTCTTTCTGCCTGTGTTTATGGGGAATAGACAGCTATGAACGCCCTGAAAGCCAAGGAGAGTTACTGCACTTATTCAATAGCAAACCCACCGCTGAGCCCCTCTTCCCAAGCATGACTTAATCTTTCCTGGCAGAACCATCTTTAGGGATATCCTTTCACACATGAGGACACAAAACGTGTCTGTAGCTCTGGCCAGACCGTGTATCCTTTCCTAACCTTTTCCCCTCATCACTTCCTCCCCCCCCCCATTAGTTTCCTTCCCTTATCTAATATAATTTATTACTCTTTTAATGAAGTAAACAGCCTAAGTTGTGATTATTATAAAGGTGAAGATTTGAGATCAGATGGAATTTAGAAAATAATAATGAAAAATACTAACAGAATGGGGAAGCAATTTAGAGAAATGAAGTTATTCAGTTGCTTAAGCATAGCATGTGGAGTGTTTGTTGCACAGGCTATCTTTTGTTCACATTCTCTCTTATTTTTATCTTAACTCCTGTGGCTTGTGACATTCCTTCTTACTCCCACTCCCAGTCTGCTCACTGATACGGGACATATACCAGAGCCTTAAACTATGGAAGTGGTCGTAGGGAGTTGGTGTATATGGAGTGTCAAGGTTTGGGTTTTTTACTTAGAATGAAAATCTTTCCACTCCACAGTTCATTTGCTGAATTCAATCTTTGTTCTTACCATAGTTCCTCTGGTCAGACCACAACAGCATTCTCAGTGCCACCATTTGGATAATAGTGCTACTGGATCTTGAACAGAAAACATGTAAAAAGCTGGTTTGAAATCTATCCTCAACAATCTCCTTCCTTGAATGAAGGAGCTGCTTTACCTCTGCAATACAATTAAACATATTTTTTGTCTAGTTAAGCACAGACACCTCCTACCCTCCAGAAAGCTATGCCTTTCCATTGCAGCAATCTTCAATGCATGCTGAGCAAACTAAGGGTTCCCTAAAAATCCACTTTGTGTTCCTGTCTCATCTGTTTATGAACACTGGGCAGAAGAAACCAACCTACATCTCTCAATGTATTATAATAAGTCCTTATTTAAGGATGCAACAACCATTTTCTCTCATTCTCATTTGATGAGACAGAAGCAAGACAACATAGTTTAAGTAACCGTGTGTTTTATATAAAGGCCATAGCATGTTGCAAATTATACATGTCATATTATCAGGTGTCCAAACCTACTGCAATTCAATCACTATGAAGTTAGTATACAGTTCACTATGTCAGAAAAGAAGCATAAGACTTCAGACCTTATGCAAATGAAAAGAGGACTGGAACAGTTTTGCCACCAAAATCTGGTTGCCTAATTTTACCTTCCCAAGTACCATGATACAGGGTTTCTGCTGAGCCCACCCTGCCTTGCTTGAATGCTAACTGCCAGTTTGCTTTTCAAGAAGGGATTTTTTCCACAGTGGGCAGACTTACCACAGCTCCTGTTCCAGTTGCAGCAGTTCTTTAAGAAACCAGCTCCCCACAATAAATATGAGCTGGTTTCCTTAAAGGACCTAGGAAAATTATTCAAAACAGAAGTCCACTCTGGAGAATCTCAGAAAGAGCATCAGAAGGAGGAACTTTATTCCCAATGAACCTAAGAGTTCTTCTCTAAAAAAACATGTCTTTGGGTCTGTTATTTTATTTCCCATCCTACCACATCTTAGACTCTGTCAGTAAATTGGATGAGTCTGTGATGCCAAAGTAAGTTTAAGGTCTTCAAGGAACAAAGGTGGTAGAGAAACAGGCATCAATATTGTTTTAACTGGCACCTGACTTTATGGGAAATTTCATTTCACAAAAGCATATCTGTAAGTTATGAAGACATTTACGTGGGATCAGTATCATGAATACTATTTTTCTAAACAGCCATGGGATGAAAAGGCTCCATTTGTCCTCTTCAGGGCCAACATATGCTAAGTGAACACCTATTACATTGAAATGTTACAGCAACTCCTCTCTTAACCTTGTTTATAAGAACAGTAAAAAGAAGAATAACTTAAAAATCTGAAGGTCAATATTTAACAAAACCTGCATTTAGAAACATTGTCTCCCTCTCAAATTCACAGAGGTCACAGTTTTTTCTAGAAGCCCCAGCAGATGATCTACGAGCATTTTGATGCTACTGCATGGATTTTTATTATTTAATGTGGCATCCTTTTCCAACCTGTTACCTTAAGACTTTTTAGCAGTAAAGAAGTGAAAAGCTTATAGCTGGCACCTACCTTTCTAAACGTGTTCCACATAACTGTATTTTTCTACGTCATGCTTATTTCATTTTAAGGACTTGATGTAGAGCTTTTCTGATGTTTTATTATGGACAGCTGTTCTGTAAATTAGAAAGGATTTTATAGACTATAAGAAGTGATTCACAGTCAATCTGCTTTCTTAAGATAACTTACTAAAGGTCTTTTCTCTAGGCCTTGAGGTTTGCAGGAAGAATTTGGAATTTAAACAAGATTAAAGTTATGATAATAGTGTCCCATTATGAAAGCTGTTCCTGGCAAGGTATACTGAGAAGGAGGAATAAAGTTGCATGTCTTTGTTTAAGATAAAGGCTTCTTTTTTTCCTTTTTTTTCCCTTTCAATTTATATGTCCCTTAATTCATGTAGCGGATCACAGTGATATGATGCAAAAAATAACAATGCTGTGTTATTCCTCTCTAGAAACATTATTTATTTCTTTGTTGAAAAAAGGTTATTGATATTTGGTCAATTTGTCTTTTAAGCCAGTTATCAATATTTGAAACTGTGATCAATGCCAGTTGCCTAAGAAGCATTCACTTAACAAACTGAGGGTCTTTTTACTTAGCATTCAGCTGTTTAGAACTCACATTTTTCATGTTTATTTCATAGTCAGAAACCTAGACATTACTTTAAGACAGAAAAAAAATAAAAATTCAAAGCATAAAAAGAACTAAGATAATTTTTTTTAACTGTTGTGCTCACTGCCCCTTACCTCTGCCCCGCAAAACAAAAGCTGAGGCTGTCAGCAAACAGCTTGGGAACGGTACATCATGCGAGTGTCTCTCAGACTGCCACAAGGAAACCTCCTTTGTGTGGCTTAACAAAACCAAACCTTTTGTCTTTTAATGCAATAAAAATGTGGCGGCTGTTGATGGCTGGCAAAACTCAAAAGTCACTGTTTACCATACCTGCTACTTTAGAGCCAAAGCAATACCTTCGAAAGGCAATCAGCCCTGGATCTGCACAGTCACTAAGCCATTAGTCATCCCTGAAGCCTCTTTCATTGTAAAACAAAAGCTCCAGAGTGGTGGAGAGTAAATGCAATTCTTGTGAAGTTAAGCTCCCAAATACACAGAGACCTCAGGATCTCACCATTTGGTACTGCATTCACAGTTAAACAGCCCTGATAGGAGAATATGTATGGAGGTGCTGTGATGGGAGAAGAGAAACGCTACACTTTCCCCAGGACGGGGAAACAAGATGGAAGAGTGATCTCATACAGAATAGCAAGTCCTTTGTGTCTGACATAAGCGCAGATGTAAATTAATAGCTACTTTTCACAGTTACTTCACTGCATCCCATCCTACATATATTCTGCACCTAAAGGTGCAAACACCAATGCTCCAGAGAAGTTTAAAGACAGCGTAAGATGCTCTTCAAGTCTACTTGCATATGACTTACAGGGAAAGACAAAAATATTTGGTTATGACTCCTGTAAGAAGTACCTTTTTTTAATCATTGATTATGTCTTTACACTATTTTTATCTGCTATGAAAACAATCCTGCTGACACAAGAATGAGGAACAGGGAGTGCACTATGTGCACGCAGTTAAAAGCAACCGCATGGCACTGGGAACTCTGAAGAAACGAAAAATAGAATACAAACCAAAAAATAACCTCACTCTCCTCCATTCGCAACACCTAAAACAACAGGCTGTGAAAATGGTTTCATTAAAAAATAACAAGCACACGCTCACCAGGGGATAGATCAGGGCAAACTGAATAAAAAATTCTTCAATCATTGCTGAAGTAGGTCAACTAGAATTAATTCAAAGGGCAAACATTCAAACTGAGCCTGCCACCCCCCCACCTCACCCCACCTCCCCGCTGCATGTCTCTCTGCCTGCCCTTTGACAAGGCCAAGTGGAGACGCAGACTGACTTATTACTTAACTTTGTACAATGTGCTCACTGCAGTGCGTCTCTTTCTCTCCTCAGTGTAAATTGATAGGCCACAGATTTCTTCTAGATTTACACTGGAGTGAAACACAGCAGAGCTTGGTGGTATCTGGGAACACAAAACAGAGCAGCGTGGCTTCCCAGCCTAGAAGACAAGCCCTAAGGACACCTTCCCATAGGGCACTGATGGTGCAAACTTCTGCCGAAGAGATATTTATGCTGGCCTAGAAGCCAGAAAATGTACAGACAGCAAACTCCAGGAGATAGGAGTCGGACAAAAAAGCCTACACAGTAGGCAGCTGCAAACCACAAAAACCTGAACTGCTCAGCCAGGATTCACGTCCTGCTCTGTGCTGCTGGGACAGTGCCCTGGGATGCGATGTCTTAGCTAAGTACCTCAGCTGGACCAAGGCACCATTCCCTTGAGCTGACCTTCTGTTGGCATGAACTAGCTCTGAAGTATTGTACACTATTAATTGACTTAATGGCTTTCAGCTATAAGGCTTTTGCACAGAGCGAAGCTGGCCTAGCACTACATGTTCTTCAAAACTTATCTTGGCAGCAATGGATTTTATGAATCGTTATTTGGTTCTAAATCCCCTCTCTCTTCTCCCAGGTGAGCTGTCATTTCATTTATAGTAGGAGAGAATAATACAGGTCATCATGAAAGAAAAGCTTTTTTTCTTTTTTCCTTAGTTGACTCTAATAAAATACATTAACCTCTCCTTCCCCACCCCATCAGCCTTTTCAAACCTAACCTCACAACTGAGCTTTGAAATGCAGGCAGGAAAGGTTAACTCTGGGGGGTGCAGCCTCTTAACTGTTTTATTCAACATCCCCTCTAATGAAACAGCTGTCACTTTCCCTCATCTCCCTCCCACTGCCCTAAAAAGCCAATTAACCCTACCCCTATAAGAGCGCATCCTGATGGTATAACGAACGTGCATCACTTTTCCTTCACTGCCAGGAATGACACAGCCAGATCAGGGGCAAGTGCATTAAGTTTTGCCAGCCTGCGGAGGGCTCTCCCCAGCTGGAAGAGAACAGCAGCATTTTGGGCAACAACCAGGCTCCCCCCAAGCATGAAAGGGAGATGTTTCTTTGCTGCATCTGCAAATATCAAGAGGCAAGAGAAATAACATGAAGCTTTGGTGCACTTGGCTCTTCCCCCGGAAAGCACTTAAGGGAACTGGGATGCTTATAATACCTGTTTCAGATCGCCTGTAAGATGAATGCAACCAAGCTTTAAAAAGTTAGAGGCTTTCTTCTTTGGGACAGAGATCCCTTCTTATACACACACCACTTAAATCACAAAAGCTGGATTCTACTTCCACTGGTATCAATAGGGATTTTGTCCTTGATTTTAGTGAGAGCTTTATCCGGTTCTAAGAGAGAAAATCAATGCCCTATAAAACAGCGCAGACATGAGATTGGGTTGCTAGCAGCCCTCCGCCGGGAGACAGATTGGGGCCGTAGTTTTTGCTGTGCTCTTTTGTGAAGCCAACATCAACAGATAAGGGAGCAATTCCATGCTGTCTCCTGCACTGCTGCTACGTGCAATCTTCCAGTGTATTATTTCCAAGAGACGCATTTAAAAACCTTACTGGATTACTCAAAACAAGGGACTGAAAAAAGTCTGCCGGTATTTGCCTTACAAACAGACCCTTCGTAATGAGCTTCTTCCTCCTGTTCCTGCCAAGAGCACTGCCTGCCCTGCAGTGGGTGCTCCGAGCCGCGGTGTGTGTCCCACCAGGCTGCAGAGCCGGGCTCTTCCACCGTGTCCTCCCACGGGAGGCAGAAACTTCAGTGGCAACACCATTAACATCTTGTGCATCATTCTGCATCACAGCCGAGGTCATGCCAGTGCAATATAGAGCCTGCAGAGTCCCCAGCTAAATTCAGCAGTTAGGATAAATGGAGCCAAACTTTGTCAACATGCTCAGGAAATAATGACCGACATTATGATGTACGTCGAATACCTAAGCCTGGTCTTGAGGGAATAGAGGACATTTAAATAAGCTCTTCTGTGCACGGTGAGGAGTACGATCACTTTATTGTGCTATTACAAAAAGATTATTATCAAAAACATTATCTTAAACTCTCATTTATATTTAAGAGCAATTTTACTATTAATTGTCGGGGCTCCCCTTATTCCATAATTCAGCGTGTCCAAGGCTGTTTCAGTTTCATGAAACTGGCATCTTTATTACAGCCTTAGGCTACAATTTTCCAATGAGAATTGTCTAAATGTAGGGTTTTTTCTTCTTCCTGTGTAAAATGCTACTCTCGATTACCTGTGAGCTCACTCTCAGGGGAGAGGAGAGGAATTTGTACTCCTGAGTATCTGTGAATTGAGACAAAGGCATCGATGTTCATAACCAAACTCTCCCACCTGGACTTTCAGACAGCCTGGCTAACTGGGAGAGGGTCTTTCCCACCCCTGCTCACAGACAGAAACGCTTTCCTATCAAAGACTCCAAAGAACATCTGTTTCCCCTTCTACCCGGAAAATAATGAAGCCAACAATTTGACATTATTTCTCACATTTCTGGCTTTCCAATGTTACTCTCTCTCAGAGACCCTTCGTAGCATCTCCTATCCATCAGAAAGTCCTTTCCTTTTGTTCCTACAACTTATGCCCATAAAGGCTTTTTGGCATTCCATATAATCCATGTCCTTGTTCAGAAGGACAATCTCTATTTGGACAGAAGACAATATACCACAGTTGTTAATTTAAAAGAAAAGAGTGGAACTATTACCCTTTTGTACTTGCTTTCTCTTGCCAGTTACATGTATCTGGAAGAATTTACTACTCTGGTTTTAAAACACACATAAATGGAGCATCTGGACTTTGTCTTAATGAGATAAAGTTTGGTCTACACTTTCTCAGCGGAATTATCTTTACTGTATAATTGGTAGCAATGATTTCAGAAGCGAGTCCTCGTTCTGCCAACAGCACACTCTGCAAGGAAATGAGGGAGCTGGGGAAGGCAAGCTTGCTTTCTAAGGAAAAGTTGGCTTTTGTCTAATTAAAAAAAAAATCACAGCAGAAGAAAGTCCCATTCTGCTGACCTCTCAAATTCTCTGAACGCTAGGAATAAAACACGTCCTCTTTTGAAACTGCAAACCGTGAGATATTTGTTTTTAGAGATGAGCTTTGTAATGTCAGGCACGGAAGCCCTCCTTCCCGCTGCTTTAGGCTGCTCTGATACAAAATTCTTGGCAAACATCAGAAGCTAGTACTTTATCCCCACTGCACTGAAATATCAATCCAACTCTTAAACAGGCAGACTTCCTATTCAGCTGAAAGCTGAGAATTTGGAAGAGATGCCCATAAATCTTTTGTGAAAAGTCCAGCCTTTAGATTCCACGGAGGAAACCAGATCTCAGCCTGCTTTTAAGAAACAGTCTCTAGGTATTTTCTTTGCAAAGCTGGGCTTGAGAATGTCAGTGATGCAGACTCCTTCCTGGAAGTGAAAAGAGTATGAGTAGGACTTTATTGCTACCCTGAATAGAGAAGATAAAGTTGACTTTTCCCCATCACATACTTTGAAGTGAAATGGATCAGTTAGTTTGAGGTTTATAGCAAGTGCCTCCTTCAGAAATGTTCTCCAAGTCATTAGTTACAGCCTGTGCATAGGAAGGGAGACAAATTGATTTTCCAGCACGGCTTTGAGTCTTCGTTGCCAAATCTCTTTTCTTACTTCTATCTACCATTCCTCTCATCATTGCTGAACCTTCCCTCATTCTTTTCACTGCTATCTTTTACTTTTTTTGTCAGAATGAGTGAAAGTGAATCCCTTAATAAAGGTTAAAAGGTGTAACAGACAACATTATCTCTCCTTAACAAAGTGCACATTTTGGTATTCTAATCATCTTTCTCTGCCACACAGGTATCTTTAGCCATCTATCTTCAGTGTTGCTTGGCTCTGTAAGGTTAATTATGCTCGTTACACATTTGCACTGGTATGGGCAAAGGGAGCTGCCCAGATGCCTGCACAAAGCTAAGTGACATGTTGCAGAAATGCTCCAGGAGACACAGTCATGAGTACCATTAATACAGGGGCAAAGAAAACGCAGGCAGTGTTCATCTGCTGCTGCTCTGACCAGTACCCACCTCAGACACCCCCACAACATGTGATGCTTGTCTTCCTTCCCTCCAGACACAGAGCTGAATTTATTCTAGGACTCGAGTATGCTCTGACGTAGAAGGGACAGGTTTTTACCTCCTATCCCTTTATCTCCTATAGGGGTGGCTCAGGTTAATGAAAACTTGTCTGAGTGCTTGCCAAGTTGTTCTTTCCAGCATGCATTTCATTGCACCTGCCTATCTTGAATTACATTGACCGAGTTTCTAGTTTTCTTAGGAATTTTCAGTGCACTGGGTGGCTGCACAAATGAGTTCCTGTTGTGCCAGCAGTCACCTCTTTCCTCCCCCCTCCTACTCTAAATATATTTAATAACACCCGCTCTAAGTTTGAACCTGTGGCTATATCTTAATAAACTCTTTATGTGCTGAGGCATAGGTATCAGTCCTTGTATTCTTTTTTCCTATCTGCAATCTGGATAATCTAATTCCCTTTTTTAATCTCTGAACAGATCTAACTTTACCCTCACACTCTAATTAACAAATTTCATTAACAGACTTCGTAAAAAGAACTTTATAACAAGACATTTGAAGAAAAAAAAGGAACTTATATCTAATTTTAATACCACTGGGGTTTTTTCTTCATTGTTTAAAATATTTTTGTTAAGCCAGTCAAAGACTGTAGGACATCAAAAGCATGTTTAATATGTTAATTTATTAAAACATACATCTATTTTCCTACTATGGACATGGTCACAACATAATTCTTGCCACTATTCTTGTCTTTTAAAAAGTCTTTTCAATTGACAACTGTTCTCATTTAACAGATGAGGTTGTTTTCAGTGACAGTCTATATATATTTTTATAGTAATTCTGCTACTGCGTTTTTTTGAAACCTCAGATGAATGCCATCTGGTCCCAATGATTTATTGACATTTAATTTCCTGAGTTCTTCCATTTCATGCACACACACACACACACAGATACATATATATATATATATATATAGAAAGGACATTTTTTCAAAACATCTGTTAAAGGGAACACTGCACCTTGACACTCTGGAATTCCCCCACTCCAAATTTATTCATCATTCTCAGTATAAAAGACCAAGGAAAAGAAAATCTTGAGGAGTATCTGCAACATTCTTACCTTCACTGATTAAATTTCTTGAGGGACCTGCTGATTTCTGAGGCTTCCTCCTCCTGATACACTTCAACATTAGCTTGTTATTTCCCTTTAGCTATACAGATCTTCGTAATTCTCATAGACCCTGATGAGCGCCCATTTAAAACTTACCTGCCAACAAATTTTACTTTGTGCCATAAGCTTACAAACAGAACATAAGATGAATTTCCATCTTTCACACTGCTTTCAAGACTGAGGTAAACTATATATCTTTTAATGAAACTTTGTTTCGTTTGCGTCAGATGATATGCCCAATGCAATAAGAGGTTAAAAATATTTTTATATTTTATGTGCATATGTGTGAACGCATATAAGGAAATTCTGAAGTCCTTCTCAGTACTAGGACTTTCTACTAACACTAGACAATAAGCATGTCACTTTTCATTACAGTACAAATTACTTATGCATATTTTATCACACAGTAGGAATGAATTATACTGCCATCACCGTACAAAGGGCTTATATCAGTTGCCTAAATGTAGATATCTAATGTAATTTGAGATGCTCTCTCTTAGAATTCATACATCCACTGGGTTGGCAAGAGTTAATAACTCAGGGGAAAATAGTCTGGTTTTGTTCTATATAGTATTTTGAATACCTTTTTTCAAGCAGGAAGATTTACCCATTAAAAGGGAGATGACTAGAAGGGAAACTTTCTGGATGTATTCAAGAAACCAAAGCAGAGTGTTAGGTTTTTGGGTTTTTTTTCCTCTGTTACCAATGCACATAATAAATAGGACTCATTGGAAGAAATCTTTATGCTCAAAAAAAGCTGAATTATTTCTGTCTCTGGAATTTAATGCACAAAATGTGATGCTCCTCCCTGCCCCCTGCCGTATGTTTTACTATATCTGAGTTAGACAATGGAACTGGTCTTCATTGAGGTACTAACTCCAGACTCATGAGACCCTTCAGAAAGGGGGGAGGGAAGAATAATTTTTTTAAAGCAACTCTGAAGCTATTGCAGCTTCAGGCTCACACAGATTCACATGACTTTCTGACATAAATATCATGCCCCTATCCTTAGAAAAAAGACACTAGATCATGACTTAATTCCAATAATACTTTGGCACTAATAGGGATTTTTCATGTCCCTAACAAACCCTCGCAACTTGCCTTGAAGTAGGTAGGTTTTATTTCTTACTCAAGGCTAGAATTCGCCAAAGCTTTAGTTCTTTGTAATTTGATTCATTTCCCATTCGGTGACAATAGTGCTGCCAGGAGACACAGACCTGTGTGCAGGCATTCTGAGGACAAGGGCTCTTGATAAAGGTGTTAATTGGTGCCCTAAGCCAAGAACTGGATTTCTGGAAGGAAAGACTGCAGTGAAGGACCAAAATGAAGCCTTCAGAATGACTCTACTGTGAAACACTTATTGCAGCCGGGTTCTTAATGCAATTGCTAGGTTGAATTAATTTGCAACTTTTATCTGACTTTGATCTCAAAAAACAAGAGGTCATCAAGATAAATGCTGCTCATGCTTTAAATGGCATAATGATGTTATTAGGAAAACCTAAGGGATTAAAAACTAGCCTATTTATTCCCACAAACAGTCCCTACTGAGGTTCATGAGACTAACTGGATGCACAAATTAACCAACCTTACATAAAACAAAAATAATTTTAAAAGTTCACTCTTCATCATAGCTGCTGTTTCTATTATTTTGTTTTATTCAGCTGAACCAGTGAAATGAAGAACATTATACACCACTTACAGTTTCTATTAGGATTGAAATTAAACCATAGGTGCTGTATGAATATCTGTCTAGCACAGAATCATAGAATGGTTTGGGTTGGAAGGGACCTGAAAGATCATCTAGTTCCACCCCTCCTGCCATGGGCAGGGACACCTTCCACTAGCCCGGGTTACTCAAAGCCCCGTCCAACCTGGCCTTGAACACTGCCAGGGAGGGGACAGCCACAGCTTCTCTGGAAAACCTGTGCCAGTGTCTCACTACCCTCACAGTGAAGAATTTCTTCTGTATATCTAGTCTAAATCTACCCTCGTTCAGTTTAAAACCATTACCCCATATCCTATCCCTACACTCCCTGATGAAGAGTCCCTCCCCCATCTTTCCTGTAGACCCCCAGAGGTAC
This sequence comes from Athene cunicularia, assembly GCF_003259725.1. NCBI lineage: Eukaryota > Metazoa > Chordata > Aves > Strigiformes > Strigidae > Athene > Athene cunicularia. The sequence continues at coordinate 20,487,500 of NW_020799099.1, read as the reverse complement.
TGGAAGGCTGCTACAAGGTCTCCCTGGAGCCTTCTCTTCTCCAGGCTGAACAACCCCAACTCTCTCAGCCTGTCCTCACAGGGGAGGTGCTCCAGACCCCTGATCATCTTCGTGGCCTCCTCTGGACCTGCTTGAGCAGGTCTGTGTCCTTCTTATGTTGGGACCCCAGAGCTGAACACAGCAGTCCAGGTGAGGTCTCACAAGAGCTGAGTAGAGGGGGACAATCCCCTCCCTTGACCTGCTGGCCACACTTCTCTTGATGCAGCCCAGGATACGGTTGGCTTTCTAGGCTGTGAGGGCACGTTGCTAGTTCATAGTCAGTTTTCCATCCTCTAGTACCCCTTGATCCTTCTCCACAGGGCTGCTCCCAACCCACTCAGCCCTCAGCCTGTATTTGTGCATGGGGTTGCCTTGACCCATGTGCAGGATCTTGCGCTTGGCCTTATTAAATTTCATGAGGTAGCATAAAGTACTGCAAACACAACTCTCCAAAGCATAATAAGCCTTGGTGTTTGCTCAAAAGCAGAAAAACAAATTGAAAAACAAAACCCTCAAAAAAACACACCCTGTGAAAAACATGGACCTGTCTTGTCTCATAAATTGGCCCCATCTTACCCCTTTTATCATCTCCTGTCATGGGGCTCCTATGCACTGGCAGCTCTGTGCTGCTTCATCTATGCCTGTGCAGGAGCTTTCACAAAGACCTAGTATTTGCTGCTGGCTTATAGCTCTTGCAGCATGCCTGGGGGCTGTGCTCCCATGAACTCAGGCCTTGCTCTAATGAAGATCTGGGATGCTGTCAAGGTGCATTCCCAGATCTCAGGCCTGATCAGTGCTTCTAAAGCTTAGCTGCATCCAATTAAACCTACCTACTAACCACCAAAGCAAATTAAAGGCTTGTGTAGTCTTTAAAGTGTAATGTGGCTTCTTTATAAAAGCAGTAACTTGAAATGGTGCACTTCCTCAATAAATTATCTTTAAAACAGTGTTGATAACACAGCATTTATTTTTAGGCATGCTAAGATGAAGCACCCTGCTATGTTTAGCAATACAGTGCAGGGCAGCTCAGCACTGCCACTGAAGCCAGCTCTCCTCCTCGTAGCAGAAGAGCTTCACAGGTAAATAAAGATAACCAGGAATGCAGGACTGCTAGCCATGGCTATGGTCCCTGGAAGGAACATTTCGGGAATTTGTTGTCCATGCTTTTAATAGCAGTGGGGACCCTAGTGTCAGCAGATGGCTGAAAACCACTGCCCTACCAAGCACCGCAGCATCTTGCTGGTCTCACAGTTCAAGATGGTGCTTAAAACTGTTGTGTTGGCTGGCTGTGCAGTTATGCTAATGCACTTCATCAGGGGTCCCAGCGGAAATAAACTACGTTATCCAATTGCAGTAACTCTTCTGTTGTAGACACAGGCCGATTATCTGCAGTGATCATTACTGCAAGGTACTGAGATTCCCGGTGAAGCACCTGTACTAGATAACACATTGTCTGCAGCAAAGTTAGAAACAGAACTGAAGGAAGAAATCTTGCTGTGCATTAACTCTTTAGCCACTTTGATTTATGTGCTTCCATCTCCATATAAATTCTAACAGCAGAAATTTCAACAAAATTGGTGTGTTAGCATATGCATTTTGTCCACAGCAACTGGAAATACTACAACAAATACCCACAAAATCTAAAAATTCCTAGAGAGCAAGAACATCAAATAAATTACCTGCCTCACTGAAAGCAGGAAGCATCTGTTTTCCAATGGTAACAATTACCAATACAGCTGTGCTTACAAGTCTAGATGCTAAACTGAAGTGCTGAGTAAGTTAAATCAGCCTATCTAACAGACCAGAAGTGTACTTTCACCAAGGTGCAATGCCATATGAAGGTGACACACATGAAGCAAGTACCATGTACATGCTGTTTCTGGGGTGAAGATTTCTGGGAAAAGCAAGCAAAGACAAAGGACCTCAAAAGTGATAAAATACCAGCTTTCTTCAGTGTTTTTAAAGCAATCTGAGAGAATACCAGAGACTGTTTTATGTTTACCTCTCAGAGCACAACCATGCCCTTCCATCCCTCCCCAAGCAGGCTATTTAGGTTAACAGAACTATCTATATAGTAAGAAATATAATGCATCATCACTTCAGTCTGTATTTCAAAAAGTGAATTGGGAACATCCATATTAGAAAAAACCACATGAATTAATCAGGCTTAAGCAAGAGACCTGGATATCCACATCATCCCTTGAATGTGGAAAACACAGCCAGTTACATAAAGACTAGGTGAGAATAACAAACTGGCCTCTCTTCAGGGATTTTGCAGCTGAATGTTTGGGATCAGGAACTGAAAAGAGGAAGAATTCAAGTCAAGATAAGGCTTTAATTATTGATCTCTTAATACTTTCCTGTCCCCCTCATGTTAGTGTCTCAAACAGAGAACTCACCTAGCATAGCTCAATTTAATGTAATGAGCAGAATCGGGGATGTATTTGCTCCCATGGCCTTCGTGATGCCCCACACAGACAGTGTCTGACGGCTGCCTGGGCAGTGCCTAATGTAGGGCTGAAAAGCTCTGGCTATTTTTGGCTTCACAAACCTCAAAACCTCAGCTAGACCATTACATCTGCATCCTTTCCTGACCCAACAGAGAAGCCCAAGGCTGAAACTAAACCAGGCAGCAAACAACCTCACACACACACACACACACACACACACAAAAGGCAAAGAAAAAGAGGTATTTCAGTGAAATGGCATTGTTTCCAGGCATTGTTGATGTTTAAATGACCATCTATTGCCAAATTCTTGGGTAGAGAGACAAGTACATGAGAAAAGGCCCCTCTCTGGTGAGAGGAGGTGTAGGGAGGGCAGTGGGTGAAGCATTGCAAAGCTAAGAGAGAAGTAAGCCCCAGGCGGGGAAGGAGCATCAGGTACACTGAGCACTAAGTAGCTGGTAGCTCAGAGGTACAGGAGAGCACCCGAATGGGCTCCTTTTTGGCCTTTTTCTGCTTGCCTCCTCTTGAGGCTGCCTCTGCAGCAGCTGATCGTGATCCCCTCCTGGCTCCCCTGGGCCCACTAATGGTTTGCTGCCACGGGAATAATGCGATTTGTCAGAAAGGGGACAAATGCTGCAATAACAACATCCACCGAAGCTCAGGCAATGTCACGGTGTAATTGTCCCTGCAAGACGCCCTCAGTAGAGGTAAGCTGAGGAAAGCCTAGTAGAGAAAGACACTATTTGCCTGTTCTTTATTGAAAATTTGAAGAAAACCAAATGTTGCTGTCCCAAGAGACTTCAACAAGGAAACTAAGTGACAGGGAAGATAAATGCTTCCTACTGCCAGTGACATACCCAACACAGAAATATAGAGAATATTTTCATAACTTTGTGCTTTGAATGTCTTTATTACAGAAACAAGATTTATGTTTCTGTCTCTGAGGGAAGGCAAGAGAAACTTAAACTTTAAAAGTAGTTGTGTACACATGGATGCATGTATGTGCATATACCACATCAGGCACAAGGAAGGGAAGATGATTAAAGATAAAGTAAACTACCTCTGAATAGAAAGGCCCTCCCTGCTGTTCTCAACCTTCCTGACTTTTGTTCTTGTTAGAACCTCTAAAATAAAGTACAATTCAGTATCCTATGGTTTAAGTCACAGCCTCAAAGAGGAACCAGCCTAGCTTTCGCTTTTTTCTTTTACAGTTAGTTATATCATAAATAAGGTCACTAGAGGACACAAAAAGTAGGTTGTGATTCTTCAAGTAGTTATATGTGTATTGGAAGTGAAAACCTAAAAACCGCGTATATATTAAAAGAAACACATAAAATATCATTTTTAGCAGGCATAAGACTCTGATGCCAACTTCAGACCAATACAATTACTTTAACTTCATGGTTATGCTTTGACTTGTAAAGAAAAGAGAATGAGGGCCAGTGACATCCATTCTACCTATTAGCTTAGTCATTAACAATGCCTAAGTACAACCACTGCCAAGAAAATTACTTAACGAAAAAGAGAAGCACTATCCAAATTCAGTATTTCAAAATAAGCCCCCCTGAAATGTGCAGTCCATGAAAAGATGAATGTATAAAGAGGAATACAGGAAGCACTTTTAAATCCCTACTTCAAGATGTTTTCTAGAATCAGTAAAAACACAATAAAGATGGAGCTAACTACTTATCTTTCTAAAAACTTGCATGTGCTTTATGTCTGTCTAAATCCTTTGAGGTTTCAAGTCTGTTTATACCTTTAAAGGTGTTTTTTAAACCCTAGCAGGCACACAGGCAGAAATAGCTGTGTTTCTCTCCGCTCAGCAGCTTGATAAATGAGCATTTGTTAAATGAAAAAAACCCAACCTGTAATATAGGGCAGGCTCTTTGTCCTGTATTCCAACAGGCTTCCCACCCACATTGTAACAAATACACACTTATTATGGGGTTGACACTTATTATGGAGAAGATGCTGCTGTCTTCAAAAGCAAGCCCACAAGGCAGGCTAGTCTGTAGTTGTGATCTGCTGGGAGAAAGAGGGAGGGAGCAGTGGGGCTATCTGGACAGCAAACTGGAGAACAAGTGGTGCTCCAGAACAGGTGTCAGCTCCCTCTCAGTTCTCTCCTAAGTATAAAGGAGCCATTGAAATCTGTAGTCAGTGAAAGTTGTGGTGCTTCCCTCACTTCTATGGTCATTTACTGTTTCCACCTCCAAATGCAGATCCAGATGTTTCTCCTACCTACTGCATGCCAAAGGGCCACAGGTACCCTACGGAATTTCTCCCAAAGATGAGCTGATCTCAGCTTGGTCTCTACATTCAGCGGGCTCAATTCAGTGAATATTACAAGACTAATCTGAATGCTTTTACTTTGCATGACATAAACAACTTTTACACTGTGATTTATATTCAGATGAGACAACAAACATAAAGAGTCAAATACTGGGTCTTTGGGGATTAAAAAATAACAGACCCACATACCAAAGTCAGTATTTGGAGTCCCTGGCAAATTTGGCTGTATTTGGCTGTGGCTCTTCTCTGTGTTAGTCCACAAGTAGAAAAAGAACTGTATGCAAATTGTTGACTTCTCTGGACTAGATGCATGAAATCATACACTAACCCAGATTTACCCAGACCCCTGTATAGAGTTCAATTCGGCCCAAGATTACCCAAAACCGCACCAAAGCTTTCTGAAAGCCTTGTAAACCAGAGAAAACTGTTTCTCAAACTGGGGCTGGCTTCTGAGCTGACAATGAAACCAGAAAATGAGGAAGTTTCACATTTAATTATGAAAACAATCTAGCCATTCATCCTCCGTCTTGAACGTTTCTGGAGAACAACAAATCACTGAGCATCCACTTGCTAACCTGTCAATTATACTCTGTTGCAATAACCAAATTCCAGAAGATTGTGTCATTTTTCTTCTCTACCATCCCCGTAGATCAATACATTAGGCTCAGGCATACTGAGCAGCCTGTAAAGTTCACTACAGGCTGAAGTAAGCATCAGTGATGAAAATGCAAGGACTTACCTGGCTCTAGTCATGCAAAGGAAACAAGATACCTACTCCTCAAACTGGAGGGCAACTTGACTTTGCTGTCCTGAGTTCCTGCACAGAAGTTTCATAAAATTTCTGCCGCTGCTCAACTGAACCAGCACTTTCCTTTGAGGGTCTTGGACAAATCCCCTTCTTTGCTGATACACAAAACTGCAGCAGAAACCAAAAGTAAGTCTGGCTCAAGGAATTGCAGAAATGGATTTGGCTCTCCGTAACTACGCCAAGGTATTAGGGCTTCATTTGCTATTGTTAGTGTTCCCTCCATTACCCTCATGCAAATTTTAAGGATACTGTGATCTCTTGCAAAAGCACTTCATCTCTTCAATATACCAAGTTAGAAGACATTATACCTTTAAACACAATTACATTCACACAGTATGTGCTGCTCTATTTAAATGTCAATCTCTCTCTGAAGTGAACATGCTTTCTCTTTAAGGTTTCTTCCAGAATTTATCAGGTTGTTATTACTTACACTTTTTTTCCTGCTAAGATTTGGAGCTGTTCACAGAAAGATCAATCCATAGATAAAGAGAAAAAGAGATTAAAAGTGATTTCTTTTTCCAAGGAGTGAAGTTGGTATGAATAATATAATGTACCTCAGACATTTTGGTGACCAAAAGAATTATACAGATTGTATAGCAGCATGAAGATAAAATTAATTGGGTCTCTTTGCATGATATCTGTTATGAAAGCAGTTAAAATAGTTTTGTGTATTTCGGATGAGTTGAGGAAATATTACTTTCATGATTTTTTTCCCCCCTCTCCTTTCAATCAGTGTCCTTTTATTTTCATTTTCATATACCTGCTAAGTGTATCCTGCTGTATTCACAGTTCAGCATGATGGGTTTCATATTTAGTGGAAAATGAGCAATTCGTACCCTGAAGATTCCAATTATTCGGTTCCTTCAAAGATTCATCTTTGGAGTATCAATGAGGAGAATGAAAAGTTTAGCCAGAAAAAGTGAGATTTTTTTTTTCCCAATAAAATGTTGTTTCAGAGGAAGAGGAAGCTTAATATCAGCAGCTTGACAACCAAAAAGAAGCAAACTAAGAGCAAAAGGTTGCTGAAGGACATCTGCAATTTCACACATATGCATCATTATCAGGACAGTTTTACTGCTGTTCTGATTCTGCCAGATATGCTTGAAGAGAAAAAATAATATTAAAAGGAAGCCCTGCTTCTCCTCTATACTGAACAATTGACTGTGTTCTTTCAGAAGAGTATCAAAACGTGCACTGTCACCCTTTCCACTCCTTGTAACCTTTTGGTGTGGACTGTAAATTTAACTTTCTCTCTACAAGGGGAAGCCTTTCTCCAGCAACAAAATCTAATTCTGAATCTGAAGGTGATTTTTAAATCATAAGCGTATATCATGGTCAAATGCAATGTGGCCACAGGGCGTGCCCAGATCCTATGGGACACTTAATTCCCACTCACAGATCTGGAGACTTTGGGATGTTAACTGGAGGACAGTTCAAGGCTCTGTGTTCCTGGGCTTTCTGCCAGTTGTTCATGAGAAATGAAATATCAGATGTTCAGATTTACTGCATTAAGAGTTAAGGGCAGAGATTGCTTTTATTTGGAAAGCTTGAGCTCAGAGTTTGAAAAGCCAATGAATCTCTCCAAGGTTCAAAGTGTTTAAATTTTCCTCTCCTCTTTCAAATACACTCTCCTCCTGGACTCAGACATTTTCAAATTCAGGATGGGTTTGATTCTGAGGTACCCTGCCAGCACCACCTCTATGCCAGGTGTGTTCAGAGCACTTTCTATTCTCAATTACACCTCGCTGGCGCAGCCAAGCAGACCGGCAGCTTTGGGTTATGGGCAAGGCAAAAGAGAGGAGACAGCCCAGCTGACATGCGATAATAATGTCTATGCAATATCCAAGACAAGGAAAGGTAAGCTCCCATTTACTGCAGAAGTTCCACTTGTTTATTTTCTAAGCCTTGCACCAAACTCCCACTTGTACATACTAGAGTCCCAAACAGAACCAGAAACTAAATGGTTAAGACCCCACAAGACAACCTAATTTTACAGTTATATCAGTGTATCTGAAACCCAGGAGAACATGAACTTTTATATAGGAAATAGAGTTCTATAAAAATGGTTCCCAAAAGCCACTTTTTCTTCTAACCTTACAGCTTTAGATATTAAAATGAATGACTGGTGAGCTTTGGGATTTTGGTGGGGCTCTACTGATCTTGTAAATTACCTAAAATACCCCTACATCTACAGGAACAACCATCATAGGAGCAAAATGAAGAAAGGGAGGCAGAAAATAGTCCTGCTCTTTAAGTTCTCTTCTAGCAACTCATCTGATCACAAAATCCCATGCACTCTCTAACCAGCAGAGTTCCCTTTCTAACCTTCCCCAATGCAGACATACAATCAACTTCAGAAAATAGGTTAAAGTCTGCCATTTCCATTTCACAATGTCTCATGCAGATAGATAGGAGCATTTTGTAGTAGTGATATCCACTAAACACATGTTCATTGTTGTCTTTGTCACATTATTCAAGTAACATGGGAGCATCGATGTTTTGCAAATGACAACGATAAAGATTGCAGTGACAACTGTTGTATATAGAAAATTCTGCTTCCTTCTGAAAGGGTTATTACCTGAATTACTTGGTTTGGTCTTGTTTCAGTGTAATAACCCAGTGAGAGGGGGAGGGAGAAATGTAATGAAAAAGAAAGAAACTGGAGAGCAAACAACCAAAGGTCTGAAATGTACCTTTGGACAGAGGTATGATGCATGGGAACAGAGTGTATTTATAGCCCACCGAGGCCTGTCTTTTACTACAATAACAGGGACATCATTTACTAAACAAACACCAGCTGCCTATAGATCTCTGACACCTGACCATTTAGGCTGTTCAAAAACCTTCATCAAACACAGTCATCTATTAAAGGCAGAGCTTTCAGTGCTAAGAATCAAGGGAAAAAATAATATGGCTTGTTCCTCTCAAAGATATGGGAAATAATTTTTGGACAAGCATTTCTTTTCTTCCCAGGCACACTACATCAATCTGTCAGAGCTGTGTGCAGCAGGGGAGGGAACATGTCTCTTGTTTCACCTGGGAAACAACACCCAAACCAAGGATGACTGTTTTGAAAATAAACACATGCATGGGCACGCTTCCTCAGTTTCCTCCATTGTCAGTCCAATCCTGACTTTCCAGGAAGCTTTCCTTCGGGTGCAAAGCTGGAGGAAAAAAACATAAAGCTTTTGAAAACATACTTGTGCTTGCTTGGTTTTCATATTAATTTCATGTATATATTAATTTCATATTAATTTAATGTGCAACATGGATTGCTTAACAGTTCTGTAGCACAACTGAAAGCCAGTAATCGCTCAGAGCAGTTCAAAGGTCCATGCTCACAGGATGGCACTGCTGCATTTGGGCTGCTGGAAAGTCTTCCCACTAGCCAGATGGGTCATGCGCAATTATCAGCATTTGCCCCAAAGTGTTCTTACTAAAAGCACCAGAACCACTTCTTCGGTGCTTCACAGTAAAACAGTTAATCACAACAAGGCAAAAGAAGTAGAAATTACCTCCTCTCTTTCTCTTTCCAGAGCTGCCTTGATGGCATCATCTACTGGGGGGAGAGCTGCAAGACTAGAGCTCAATAATCCCTTCCACCTGTTCATTACAACATACCATCCAGGACGGAGGTTGACTGCTTTTTTAAAGAAAAAGCATTCATGGAGAAAGAGTGGAAGAGTTGTGAACCACAGTGTATGATCTGGGAGGACACTCTACACTCGCCAGTGTTAACGGAGTGCCGAGGTCTCTGCAGTCATTCATCAGCACCCAGTAAATCTGCACCTGCTTTCCAAAGCTGTTACTTATTTGGGAAGGAGACCCTAAAATTGCTGTTCGCAACTGCTTAAGGTTCAACTGGAGAGCAGCCTTCAAAGAGAAGAGCATTACAGTTTCAACAGTAACAGAAGGGTATTTGCCCACTGATTTATTCTCTTTGATTTTCCTAAATTTGGCTGGTGGCAACAACTTACACCCATTTGGACCATAGATCTTTCCTGATTTCTGAATAGAGTCATCGACCTTTCTTCGCAATTATGTTATGTTTCCAAACTAGTGCACTGCCACATATACAGCACTGTTTTGGAGGCTTACAGACCTTTAATCCTACAGCCCAGCCTGGACAAAGAGAGTTAAATCCAAGCAGAACAGTAGTAACCAGTGTAAAATCCGCTGTCTTTCTTCCCTGATTCTTGGGAATCACTGAAAACAGACATTACCGTTCAATCTACAGGCAAGATTCACTCAACTTAGGTCACACTTATGACAGGCATTCAATGAGTTTTTAATCCCCTTCAGTGCAGACCTGACCACTTCTCCAAACAATTATCCCAGTGCTTAATTATTCTTCTTTGAAAGATTTTCAGCAGATCCACCTGAATCTCCTTTCCTGTAATCTCAGCCCAGTCAGCCTTGTCCTGTGAAAACACAGAAAGGTGTCTGATCCCTTCTTTGTACTAACTTTTTACACCTGTTTAAACACAAATATCTTACCATCAGAATGGAAATTAACCAAAGTAAGTGAATTTTTAAAATCTCCTAAATATAAGCAGTCCCTAATTATGGAAGGCCATAGTTGTAAGTAGAAAATTATGTGTTATTCAAACAAAACCTTTGTCTAAAGATAACTGCCTAAGGTGTGAGACCCATGGGGCCCGTATCACCTGCATCATTTTATCATCTTTTCAGTTCAGATTCCTATTGCAAGGGCCACATATATACAGGATATATGGAGGTTTGAGAGCAATCAAGTATATGTGCCATAAGCTATACACCAACGTGAGGTAAGCAGAAAGAAGCAGGATGATTTCTTGCTTTAGATAGCCATCTCTAATGGAGACACAATTCACATTTTGAGAGAATGGCCATGTGAACCATCAAAGAGAAGATTAAAAATCCACAAACTATTGTTTGGAGGTGATGGTGGCAATTGTTTTGGAGGTTACATAGTGTAACTACAGTAACTGGCAATACATTTCTTTTGTAAGCAACTCTCATGGGAGACAGTAGCTCCTTTTAATATTACGCTCTAAACTAACATACAGTATCCCTGTCACAGACTGTGTATTCTTCAGGACAGACAGTATTTCCTGTAGGTTGTTCTACACTGCCAGTCATAAACGCAACCATGATCTTGACTGCAGTTACTGAAATATTAAAATAACTCCTGTGAACCTTACTTCACTCTGTAACCTGAACTCAAGGCCCAGCTTAAACTGCAGACAGATGTAACATTTTCCCTTTGTGCATTTTCCTTTCCCTTTGCCTAGTTCATTTTATCAGGTTAAAAACTTGGCGAGCCTCAGATGATAAAGCTATGTGGCAGTGAAAAGCCATGCACTTTCAAAACAGCAGCTCTGCCGCACAGGCTCATTTTCAGCCTGCTTGCTCCCTGGCTATTCTTTCACTCAGCACTCAATTGGGATGTTCAAAGTAAAAGCAAAGCCAAGACTTTAAGTCATTTTATAAGCTCTCAGGCCAAAAGCTTGACATATCTCTGTGTCATCTCGTGACTGAACAGAATTCTTTAATTTTATGTGCCTGGAGGTCTAATAGATTTGCTTTCACATGGTGGTCTGTCTTCTGTAAACTTCTTTAAAAAGTGAACTTTCTTTTACTGACTTACTTCTTTCTGGCTGCAATCCCCAGCAACAGTCAAATTCCTCCTTTTGTGCTTGGAAATCTTCCTTCACAAAACTCTGCTAGAGATACAGTTGAAAATGACAATCATTTATCTGATGTCACTTCATCTGGCAGTGCTGTGCCCTCACCTGTCAAAACTAAGCCTCTTTACCATGGTCCCTTTGGACACTTCCCGATGCTGCTCTGAGCCACAAGGCTTTCTTTTCACACTCACATCACCTCCAGGGATGGTTGAGATGTGGGGGAACTGGCAGCCCGCCAGCCCCTTAGTGCCCGGGGTCCCCCCAAGGTGCCCGGCACAGCCCAGCACCACTCAGGTATGCTGAGCATCCTTTCAGTCTGCTGCTGTCACCCCAGCTGCCTTTCGCTACTTGCTTCTGCAGTGCACACACAGACAGAAGAAAAGTCCTTTTATCCACCTTTAGGCATTTCATCTTCTCCCCAGACCCACACCAGCCTTTACTCCTCGGCTCCATCACTAGCACTTTCTTTTTAAAGTAAACTTCACAGACTCGTCCTCGCTCTCCTGTGACCCTAATCTCTGCCAACCTTTCCATCTGGTACCTTTCTGGCTGCCCAGTCCCATCAAGAAATCCTTGCTCACACATATTTGCTGGCCAAAAAATGTATGAGTGAATAAATAAATGATTTAAAGGTATTTGGGCAGTCAGAAGACTGCCCATTCCCCTCCGATGTTTGTCAGTGCACAGCTAATTTTTTCCCTGACAGCAAAATGGCCTGGGGTAAAACAGGGCAGTTTTAAGAGAGAATGATAGTGAAGGGCTGAGGGGTGAGTTTACCGGTAAGAGAGAAAGTTAATATTTCCTTTTCATCAAGACTAATTTCTGGAACTAAGGGTTGCTGGAGGATAGTTCTTTCATGGCAGGGAAAAAAAAAAAAAAAGTGAATCTGATGCTGGAGATTTTAGCAAAGATATTTTGCCTTAATTTATTTAGAACTATATGAAATCAGAAAGCCATCCACTGGAGGCTAGTGACCAGGGTACACTGAAAGGAAAACAGCCATGGCTGGGGAATGCTGACACACATCTGCTCTCCTTAAATGACTCATTTGGAGGCATTTTAGTTTGCCTGTTTATTTTATAAAGTGCAGGTGGATCAAGAACACATGCAATCAGAAATGAAGGTGAACAGAAAACAAATAGGGGGAAACTTTGGCTTATTTTAGAAGTTCCTATTCAAAACCACTCACACGATCCTCCTCGAGAAGGCAGGGCAGACATCTAGATAAGGAGTTAACATGATGGGAGGGCTGACAAAAATTGGAATACAGCCTAAGCAATTAGTAGACTGTCAGTAATTGGAATTAAGTAATCAACTTCAACCATTATGAGAATGTACTGTGGGGAACACTCTTCCATTGGCAAGAAGATGAATGGGATAATTGTACGGCTTTTCCATCTCTAGCTGCTATGATTTGATGGCAGAATAATCCATGGGCAATTGAATGTCTGCAATTCAACAATGAAATACCAGGATCAATATTTAATTCACAATTCTCTTACCTTTTCTGCAAATCCACTTTAAGTTTATTAATGCTCTAAACACATTAAGAGGCTCTTACTCCTTCTGGGTGAGTGCATCTGAAGCAGAACGCTGCCTGCATGGTCTCAGGTTGAGGTATGTATCGACTCATGCTTTTTGCCTTGCATATATATTGTGATGTGTTCATTAAAATCATGGTAAAGAAAAGAACAAGTGAGCACTTGAATCCTGAGACCCGTTCTGAACTTCACTACTGAGTCACTTTGGTTGGGCCATTTAACAACTGCCTGCCTGCTGAACAGACGGTACAGCAGCATTTACTCACCTCACAGGCATGCTGCAAGGCTTAATAAAGGCGAAACTGCAGCTGCTCCTTGCAAAGTGGTTGAGGAAGAGATAAGATAGGCAGGACCCAGCCGTAACTTGGTATTCCCAATCATTTGAGGCCTTTCGGATAGCATGCCTACCGCCAGCCCCAGCCTAAGGGATTACAGCAAACCGGGCTGTGGATAGAGTTAGTGCTTTGCCCATCCACAAGTGCTGGGGGACCACATGCTGTTTCTCTCAAAGGCAGGTGAGAGGATTGCCAGTGCCCTTGGGGGAGCCTGAGGAAATCTGCATCTTCACCTACGCCAAGCAGACCTGCTGTTTGCTCAAACCACTCTTATGAGCACCCCAGCCCCACGGCCCTGCCTGCATTACGTGGTGTTGCACAAACACACAGTGAGGTTACCATGCCAGACAGCAGCTTGTCTCACTTCCATCTTGGCCATACGTTTGTCTGTAGCATTGCATAGCTACCTTCTAGGTAAATGCAGGCTAAATTATTTCAACCACTTTGATCATTGTTGCAGACCTTTCCTTCCCAAGCTGACTTCCCCAGAAAGATGTGCAACACAGCCTTATGGGCATGGGAAGCAGCACTCATAGTGCTGCACACACCCAGATGCCCCACTCCTCTCAAAGCAGGGCTAAGACAGCCCCCAGGGCAGCCCGCCCGACACAACACAGCCAGTCCTCTGACTGGTCCCCAGATAACAGCGAGCAAGAAACAAAAATTAGTTCAAGACCCTGCTTACGACAACAGCCCTCGCAGCCAGCCGCCTGGCTGAGGGACCAGGAGCTTGTAATTGAAACATGCCTTGTGAAGAGAGGCACGCATGAAATATTAATTTCCTAGATTGCCTGCATTTGCATAGTAATAAAAAGTTCATCCTCATGGCCTGCTCTGGCCCCTGTTAATGCTTTTATTGTTGTACCTGAGGTTTGGGGGAGGAAGGGAGAGTAACGGCCATGGAAAAGTCTCCTTTGGAAGTGACAGCCTAATGGAGCTTATCTCTACCAACAGTAATTCAATCCAGAACGCTGAAGCAGAGGATTGCAGCACTCTGTTAAGAAAACATTCTCTAAAATAAGATCGCTTCTAACTTCAATTAGGCCCTAGCCTTTTTTTACTCCCCTGCTTTTTCCCTTTTCTTCTTTTTAACCTTCTCTCCTCCCTGCCCCCACCCCCGAAGTGAAAGCCTTGCAGCGAGGCCAGGATTTTCTCTGGAGAAAGCCTTGGTGTCAGTTGTGGATTTTGCAATGGAGATGTATCTGATCGTCTTAACTGATGCACTGCTTATGACAGTTCAATTAGCCCAGACGAAGACCCAGCGTTACTATGATAAAGGCCTAGTATCTCTCTCTCCCCAGGGTCTCTGGAGAGAATGCAATCTGGCTTCACTTTGTGCATGTTAATACAGCAAGTTCCTTAATTACTTTTATAGCAAAGACAAGTGGTAGTTTTCTGAGTTTGCAGTTCTTCCTCAGTGTTGCAGAAGGATGAACAATCCCTATCATTAGCTGAAGAGAAGTGTAGATGGGAAGATGTTAGAGACAAATCAAGTCCTAAGATTAGACTGGACAGTTCATAAGAAATTCAGATCTTTAATTTACTGCTAGTAAAGCCCTGTCTGCTCACTATGTATTTCCAAGGACCTAAAAGTACTGCACGAGACTATAAAGAATTGTAATTTTTATCTTTTTAAGAACAAAAATATGCAACACCCCCCCCATGCAAAATCAGCTACTTAAAAGTACACACTGCTGCCAATCATCACAGACAAGGCAGACTGCACATACAGCATGATACTGTACAAATCTGGAGTAACAAGGTATTTCTGGTAGCAGCCAGTCAAAATTTATCTTACTGCTTCAGTAACTTTTCTGGTTGGGATTTGTGTTGGTGCAGCTAAACAAACCAAGAAAAACCCCTGGACAAATATAGAAGCATTATTGATTTCTTGGACGGCAGGTTCCTTTTGGGATAAACTCTCACAAAAAGAAACAAGCAATCTCAGCACATACCTTGAAATGTTCAGCAAAGGGCACCCTCTGTGCCCGGCTGCTCTCCTGAGATAAGGCATTTGCATAAATGACAGCCAGGTACTTGTTACTACAAGAGGATTCATAATGGAGTTTCAGGGGATTATAAACTGTAATAACCTTGTAAGTGCGAATTTCAGTGTAATCTGTATAAAACAAAAGCATCACATAATGTCAGAGGAAGGGCCTTCTTTTCATTAAAAGACAGGGAGCATTGGAAGAAATATGGTTTGCAAGCTATAAAGTTCAGCTTGGCACCATCTAGTTAAGGCATTCAGGGAAAATCTCTCATACATTAGCAGGATTCAACAGCTAAAGGCACCAGCACATCACTCTCATTGAGAGAGAGGCTCATGAAATCAATGGGCACATATGTGGGAGCAGGATGGAACAGAAAAATGAAAGAAAAAAAAAAACCCTGCAAAAAGCCTGGCCTCCCTGAAGGATGCTCTGAAATGCTTTTCCTTCAAAGTGTCATCCTACCTCCTTCCTGGATGGCACTGCCAGGAGAGGAGTACAGCCCTGGGGGTGCAGAGGGCACTCCCCATCTCCTTATGACTTATTATTGCTCAACTACGTTTTTCTTCCATCTATACCAGACACGCTGTAGGAGAAACAGAACCAAATGAACCTTCCCATCCTGAACACTTAGGAGAGTGAAAGATAGAAAAAGAAGATAAAAATGATAATTTTTAAAAAGGGAAGGATCTGTTCAAGGTTCTTTGCAGTTTTTCTGGGATGGTCCTGGTCATAGTGTCAGGCTTCTGCACACAGTGATGCCAGTTAGGACTCATAAATACCATCTGCAGTCCAGCAGCTGTGGTTCTAACAGAACCCCAAATGCTGCAAAACCTGTGAATGGCTTGTGAAAGTCAACCACACTCCAGGTCTCTCTTTTATCCCACAAATCACATTCCCTTCCCAGACACTGGATGCTGCCCTCCCATCCCACAGTAATGGCCTTGGACAGCTCAGAGATGCTTTTGTCCCAATGGTAGCAGCATGGAAGGTCCCTCCATTTCCGAATGTTTAGGGAATAGGTGGGGAAAAAAGCTCACAACGGGGCATTCACATACACCCTACATCTGCTAGGTTTTCCACATTTTCTACAGCAAAGGGAAATCAGGAACTTATTCTTCAAGATGAAGGAGAAATTTTAGAGGGCAGCTCCTCTAGTTATTAGTGGGTCGTGACAACCTGGCATCTTCCCAGCATCTATGTTTTCACGAAGAAATAAACCCAAAATGGATCCTAAAGAGAAAAATCATGAAGTGAGTCCACTCTGCCTTCGAGATTAATTGTGAACCTACACAAATATATAGACGCACATATACATGTAAGGGCGGAAAGTATTTGGGAACTTAACTGTAACTGTTACTAGATTGAAAAAAAGACCACTTTTGAAGTGAGAACACTGAATGAAGTCACTCTTCAGCCACGCCCCTCATCTGATGGCTCGTATGGCTCTTTGGTTTTCAGCTCCACAGAGTGGCATTGCAGTAGCAATATCTGATCTCAAAACACAGCCTTGCACCAGCATAAATGAGAAAAAAAAAAAAAAAAGATGCTCTGCACCTTTGCACTGCAGTTCCTGGGGTCCCTGTGAGTTTTATTACCGTGACAGTATTTGTTATCTGCATTTATCTGGTCATATAGAAAATCCTTGGCACTATTAAGCACCACAGAGCCTAGGCCTGCAGCCTGTATACACACCCCAAATACTCCAAAACAGATTTCTGTAGCCAGTCTACAGGATCACAAGGATTTACAAATTCAAAGTCTGGATCCCTCCTGTAGTTCCCCCTCAAGTTTTGCAGTTACTTTACTAGTTACTTAGAACTCATCTTCCTCAGTGGGACACAAGCTCATCGAATGCAGGAACACAGAAATTTCTCCTGATTACCATTAAACTGTGGGGTTTCAAAAATACATATTTACACAAGACTTCATATAGCAGGATTTCAAAGACTCTCTGACGGCAAATAAACACAGGGCCCCACAAGAGACAGCAGCCACTGGTCTCCGAGCCTCAGCATGGACCTGCAAGCATTGGCAGAGCAAACAGCTTCTATGCAAAGCTATTTGTGAGCCCCTAAAGTCCATCTACTGCCACCAGAGGTCAAGTGGGAAAGCCCAGCAATTCTCCCCCTGCGACAAGGCCATGCCAGTATCCCTCTCCCTCAAAGTCACCTCGTCAGTCTTTAGGCACCACCCGGATCTTCAGCTCCAAACAAGCTCTTTCACCACTCACCCTGTAAGCTCCTTTTAACAGCTTCTGAAAAGACATCGAAAAGCTTTAACCTGCCTCGCTCTGTTTATTTAAGGCAGTCTGATTTAAGTGGCAGTAGCTGTAGGGACGAGCAAGCTTTTCCTAGGTGATGGAGATCCTGACAGAAAACACTTGGCTCCCCAGGTCCATGGGCCACCGCACCCAGCCTGCTCCCTCAAACCTTGTTTTCGAGGCTCCCCAGGACAGCAGTGTCTCTGCTCAGCAGCCCAGCTTTATCTTGCCCTGCATCCCTGAACACTGATGCTCAACTCCCTCTGAGCCTTTCTTTGCATTTTATTTGCGTCCAGCAAAAGCCTGCTGATTTCCAGTGCAGACTGCCAACATCAGGAAGATATTAAGTCCTTCCATGCCTAACCTATATGCACACCTCTTGAATTGTACTTTGTTATGTGACTCTCAGTAGTGTGCCCAGACTCTCAGACAGATTCAAACAGAGAAGAGCAAACAGGGCATTCAAGAGAGATGCCCACACATGGAAGTGAAAAGAAACATTTTCAGGTACTGATGGGGTGCATGGAGGCACTCTAAAAGCTGAAGGAAAGGAGGAAGACAGTCCCCATCTTACTGTGATTGTGAGATGTACATAGAAATGTAAATAAATGCAGTTATCCCCACAAAAAAATTAGATTTGAGTGAAGACAGCTTAGAAATGGCAAAGACCCCTGAGGTTAGTTCTCCAATCTGTATTTGCACTTCCTCTACTTTTTTATTATTATTATTCCTTGGATTTAATTAGCTGCAGTGCACCGTAGAAAGAGTCTCAGAAATTCCTGACATACTCTGGACTCTTTCCAGTCATTAGAGGAGCCTGCCTTCATCTGCCTTCATTATGAATTGATCTGAATATGGCTGTGAATGTAAACAGTGTTGTAACTGTGCTCTGAGTCAGAAAGCTAGTCAGAAACATAGAATAAAATTCTTCCTTTTACAAACTGCTGGTTTATTCCAAAGAAACATGAATATTCCTTCTACTGAAATCACTCTAAGTTCACATGTGGATTTTTTTCCCTAACATTAAGCATACATATATATGGTTATATTGTTATATTCCACTATATATTGCATTTGGCCTTTTGCCCACAGCAGAACAGAATGGGTCATTTGTAATCAGAAAAGGCATTCTCTGTTTGACTGTATCTTATCTTTGCTCTCTCTTCTGTCTCCTGCTTGGAAAAACAGACATCACAGTGGTTGGTCAAAGCAACGTTTTTTCCACTGGAACATGACCAAACCCACGCTGAAACTGCAGAAGCCAATTAAATGTCTCTGATTTACAGATTAATAAGGGAGCCCTGTCTCCTGACTAGAGAGGGTCAGCAAAAACAAGCATCAGAGAAGGGAAAATGTTTGCACAGAAAACGTATGGGGATTGTAAACGACCAAATGCTGGGAACTCACTATGGTTATGTGACGCTCTTGACTAAACTCCACAACTATGTTGCTTCTACCGAGAAGCAACATATCAAAAGACCAAACAGCCTCTGCCTCTTTGCTCACAATAAATTCAGTGTTAGCAGAATCACTTTATAAACGAAATTATAAAATTAGCACAGCACCTTTAACAGGCTCTCAGTAAAACTGTCTTCATTTGTATAATCCAATCTGACGTTCACCGTGATACCCTGAAGACAATAAAACCAATAAAATAGATTTTCTTAGACTAAATTGTAGTGTAAAAGCTTTTACGGGCTCCACAGAGAAGGGCCAACTGTAGAACCAACTACAAAACTCATGCGTGCCTGGCTAATACCTGACCTATCTGTGAAACACTCTGGAAATGCAGCCCCACTGCAACTCCACTGCAAAAGACAAAGTGGAGCCAGAATAAATGGATGGAGCAAATTCTCAAGCTGGATTAGTTTTTGTAGGAAAGAAGGTGCATTTTGATGTCAGTATTAGGAGCCGTGGCAAAAAGTAACTGTGTATGTAGGCTCCAGCAGGAAGAAAATCAGTGCTTATCCATCCACTGGGACGCTCCTTGGTTTTAAGGCCCTGGGGACAGATCTTCTCCAGAAGGATTTCCAGCATGGATTCCTCTCTCCAGGGAGATCTAGCAGAAGGCAAAAGCAGGAAATACAGTAAAAGCCTTCCTAATTTCTTTATTTCTGGCCTGACTTTTGATTTCCTAACACAGTAATGGCAGTTTTGTTGCGTTGTCCATTGTGGCCAGGCAAGCACAGGTAATTTACTGCTTGGTTTGACTTGGTAATAAGTACTGAGCCACCAGCACAAGAGGCGCTTAATAAATCCACAGAAGAAATTAAAATAATTCACAGTGAGGATGCAAAGGCAGCCAAAAGGAGTTACAGTTACTTGTGAGAACACCACTGCTCTGCAGTGCTGGTCTCATCAGCATCCCACCGTGCCAAGTATTTCTCTGGCTATCTCCCCACCACCCCAACCTCACCCCTGCCTCGTCCATCCCCTCCTCTCATGGGAACCATGCCTGTCATATGCCAGATATTGCCATGACCCCCACGCACCAGTTTCCAGCCCCATGTTGGAGAAGGCAGACATGCTGAAAGCAGTCCCACTGCTTCACTGCACTTACCCCCTCACTGCTCTCCCTCACGGGTGCCCCACTGTGATGATGAGGGGTCAGCTCAGAGAAGTTATTTAACCATCTGCATCCCATGTGAATGATAAAAGCACACAGCATAGGAGCCTGGTGCTGGGGCTTTGCATGGATTGCCCATTCCCAGGGGCTGGGGGCTGCTGCCTGTGCCAGGCTGCCCCAGCACATCCCTCCAGACTTGCCCACTTGCCACGCAGCACAGGGATGAGCCTCTGCAGTCCCCACGCCACCTCAGCGCTCACTGTGCTCCCCAGAGAAATGCCCAATTCCAGCTGCCTGCATCAGTGGGCAGCCAGCACCTGCCCGTAGGCACAGGCATTTCACCAGCAGCAAAAGGAATCAGGACGTTTTCATATAAGGCTCTGAATTGTGTAAGGAAGCAAAGCTCTCAATTATTAAAACTGGCATCCCTGGAGCCTGTGGCTGGTAGCAGCCACCTTGATGCAAAGCAGCGCTGCTCCTTGTCAGGGAGGCGTGCTCCCTTGCCTGTCTCCCAAACACCAAGCAGCTTGCTGAGCCTCCTAGGGCCCCACCAAGCTACCAGCAGATAACAGAAAAGACCATTTAGCTGACCGTAGCCCACGAAGACACTGCTGGGATTTGGACCCATGAGGTCCCACTCCATGGATTCACACAGAGACCAACCATTTGAGCAGGGCTGTATCTCTGTGCGTGTTTTCTGCACAGGAGGACAGTCCTGGTCCCCTTCTAGATAATCCCTGGACACCAGTGAAGCCTGACTTGCTCCCACATCATTTGATGCAGACTGCATACAAGCAAAATGTAAATGCCAGTAACGGTTTATCACTGGAACTTTCTCCCATGCAAAAGAAATGCCAAGTACAAAATTTT
This sequence comes from Athene cunicularia, assembly GCF_003259725.1. NCBI lineage: Eukaryota > Metazoa > Chordata > Aves > Strigiformes > Strigidae > Athene > Athene cunicularia. The sequence goes on along the minus strand of NW_020799099.1, from coordinate 20,466,682 downwards.
GTTGTTGAATGCAAGGGGAGATCTGCATTTTGGTCACACTGACATTTTTGGTGTCACACAGAAAATTTAGATTTGCAAGCAAGCTTGATCAAAGCAAGAGATCCTTTAAAGATTCAGAACCATCCCTAGGAAAAAGTAAAACATACCAGGGAGAATGAGTATTTTTTTCTATTCATGATTTCACAGTTAAGAGGAATGGATTTACATGGATGGATGGCTAGATGGATGGATGGGTGGATAGACAGATATAGACAGACATGTATTATTTATTATCTTATTATGTTATAATATATACAACTACTTTTAAAACATGACATTGTTACAGCCACAAGCTTGTTTAGATGACTTTTAAATATGAAACAAACAACCTTTTTTTTACCAAATACATGTCTCAGATCACATCTGAAGCAAAAGTGACATGGGAAAATGTCTTTCTGGGCAAACTTAGTTTTCTTTGAAGTGTTTGTAACTCTGAATCCAAACCCCTAGTCTTAATTGGTTAGACACCTGATTTTTCTTTCTTCTAAGGATTATTTAAAAATTCAGTACAAAGACATCAGATCTGCAGTGCTGTCATTATAAACTTAAGCTGGTGAGGCAACAGAGTAAGAAAGCCAACTTGGGAGTTAACACAACTTTGGCTGAATGCATTGTATTTGCCATTTACTTTTGTGATTCACATTAATAAATGATACAGCTGTGTCAGATTTCTGAAAAGTATCTTGCTGATAACTGCAATAGCCTTATTGCATTTTATTAAGCAAACTGATTAAAACATAAAATTCCCAGGGCTGAAATTTTATATGAGTTTTTCTTTTTCTGTACTGAAACTCATCTTTGTAGGTAATTTAGCATTCTCATAGCTCAAAAGGTGCATTATCTAAAAAAAAAAAATGGTGTTTATTAAAGATTTATCGATCTGCACTCTACATAAAAATACAGAAATCCTTTCAACCATTGTTAAATGGTAGGTTACTGAGTCTCTGAGCCAGTAACACATTTTCTGACCATTTTCTCTTGGGTAGATTTGCAAGTAAGAAAAGAAGTTTACCAACAGAGATGAACTCTGTGCAGCTTTACAAACCAGGGAGCCTGATCTTGTAAACATAGCTGATGCGAGCAGTCATGTTGATTTGAGACAAAAGAATAAAATGGAAACCGATTACTCCCCTGTGCAAGGGCTTGAAAGAATAAACCAAAGGGTTTCAAGAAATGGGTTGCTCAAGTGCACAGGCAGGGGATGTCATGGTCCAGACCCACTGCCAAGAGTCCTGTATGTTTTCCCTGCTCCACGAGCATGGGTGACCTCACTCCTGGAAGGAAGCTGGATGATCCGAGAAGCTCCCATGAGCAGGACCAGGAGTTGAACTCTGCAAAGTTACACGACCAGCAAACCATAGCGATGTAGAAGGGGCTAGTGTGCGTTTCTGCTGCTGTGACAGTCAGGAGAAGCTGGACATCCCACCCACCCCATGTCCAGCACGACCACCACCCACCCCGTGTTTGTCCAGTATTTGGAGGCAGGCATTTGGATACTGCAGTAGGTTACGGACATCTGGTTCTCCAGAAAAACCTCCAAAGAGGAAAATCTATTTTTGTGCTTCTGCTTTGGTTGTACTTAGCTAATTAACTGCTTCCAGATTTACTAGATACAAAGGAGTGTTTGTATTATCATACAAAATTGACAGCCAACCAAGAGCAAAAGCTGAGTGTGCTTAGGTACCCATAAGGGCATCTGGGAACAAAATGGGAATCATGGTCCTTCCAGCTCACACACAGACAGCTGCCATGGGCAAAAGATCCTCGACGTCAGTGAACACTCCACACGCAAAGAGCAAGGGCAGCTCACCACCCAACACTGCACAGACACAGAGGATGGCTTCACAAATCACAGAGCAGTATTGAACGTGTATTGGAATCTTTGGCACATGGGTATTTTGAGTGGCACAGCAGAAGCTTCATTTCCAAATGCATTCCTGAGAACAGGAGGCTGCATCTCCCAGTTACATCTGCCATCAGGTTGTGGATGGCTGCGATTCGGGCACTACCTGTCTCACCATCGTGGCCCTCCTCCTCTGACAAGTCCAGGCTGAATCAGTCTGAGAGCATCACACCTTGCTTTAGCTTACAATTTGTATTAGTCCAGAGTCTAACTGAATTTTAACAATATTGTTGCCCCCCATGGGTAGCCCCAAAAAGCTCCTAAAATTCAGCTTGTCCCATTGTTAGCTTAAAGGTCATCTGTGTCAATGCTATCAAACCCACATGACCTAGGTCAGTTCCAGCCTCAGGAAAGCACATGGGGCTGGTCAGACACGGGCTTCAGAAAGCATTCCTGCACACAAGCCATGCGAATGCGGGCTCTGAATTAGAGAGAGTGACTGGCTACACACACCCTCTGAACATCTTAACTTAATACTGAACATCAGAAATGATCAAATAAGAAGTGTGGAAATTTATGTGCAGCTTATTAATTTAAATCACCTTCCAGATACTCATCCCAAACCAATCCTTCACAGTTTGCCACCTCACCAGCTTTTTTTTAAAAAAAAAAAAAAAAAAAAAGACAGAAAGAAATCTTTATTCTCCAGATATTTAGTGTCACAGCTCCATTTTTCAGTCTTAATGACTTTAAAGGGGTCCTACCTTAGGATAGTGTTCCGTCTTAAGGCCCAAAATCTTAAAAAAAATGTACATACCCACTTTAATTTATGGAGCCTAGGTGAAATCCTAGCTGGCCATAGGATGCCAAGATTTTATCTTTCCAAGACTTTCTTTGATGTCAATGGACTATTCAGCCAGTACAGCTGAGCATGTGCAGGATCTACCCCTAATACGGATTACACCTTTCTCTGCTTGTTGAAAGGAGGCAGAGGTATGTGTCTCTCCACAGTAGCTACAGGGAAACCTGTAATTGAAGCATCCTTAATGTTTACACCTACAAAACACTGCATGTCCTTATTATGGGGTAATTTTTTATAATTAAGCTCTCACTGATGTTAAGGGACCTTGAATGCTGTGGATAGTAATACGCTTATTATATTAGTGTCTGAAAGCACACTGTAAAGGAACTTATTTCCCCATTAGTGTCAGAGGGAACAATCTGAAAATAGGCACTTAGACTCACTCGAAGCAGTGGGTGTTTTTTACTCTATATATAGATATATATGTATGCATACATACACATACAGAGCCTCCCCCTTACATTCAACCACTGGATTACACAATACACAGACAGCAGGGCTCTTCTGCACTAATTCAATTAAAAGAACCCTAAAATGGGATATTGATTCTAGCTTACCTATGAAACTTTTATTTAGCAGGGTTTTTTTTACCCTATAAGATAAAAATCCACTTTCAAACAACTTAAGGAAGAAACAAAGACAGATCACCTGAACTATGGCTATGATGCCATCACTGTCAGCCAATACTTCACATCATTCTGTATCTATTTTGTAACTACAGAAAGTGTCTTAAAACACAAATTCTAAGAAATATAAGATAAGATTCTAAGACTCTGGTTTCTAACATTTCAACATACAACAGCAGCTGAATGCTTCTGTATAGCAAACTCTACTGACAGTCTTTACTTTTTGCTACAGAATGGTACAGACATAAATCAGATCTGGAGCTAAAAGTATTTAAAAGCAAGGTTCCTAGATTTCTTGCAAGGTTTCCAAGTCATAATGTTGCATAGGCACTTACTAGTGCCTAAATATAAGGTCATTTTTGCTCTTGGTGCTGAACCACTGAGATCTGGCCTTTTGGTTTGGCTGAATCACCTACATAATGCATGGATATATTTTAGTGCCTTCTTATTTGTTCAGGCTATCAAAATGTACAAATATATATACTGGACCTTCAAATAGCCTGAACATGCCCTGCAGTAGTCCAGCTTAAATCCAGAGAGACAGGGAAGTGCAGAGTTAAATCCTCCACACTGCTCCTAACACATCCTGTTAGGACAATACATTGCAGTACATACGATCTTCTCTTGTGCAGAAATAAACTCACAAGTAGCCAACACATCTGGCAGCAGCAGCATGAATTCAGAATGGACCAAAGTTTTAAATGAATTTTCCTATTTTTTAGGTTTCGGTCAGATCATAGCTTAATTTCAGAATAACCAGCAAAATGCTGCATACAACAGAAGAGCATTGCTTTGGGACCTTATCTTGCACATTTTTAGTGTGAAATATTCTCAGAAGTTTTCCCTACTTTAACTGAAAGCGAAGATGTACTCGTCTGAATGCAAACCTTCCAAATTAATATCATGCAGATGAGCGATGAAGAACATTTTCCCAGTACAAGAGTTAATGGGTCCAGTCATAAATCTTGTCTCATGGATTAAACCCAGAGGATCAAATGCAGAGATTTATTACTTCATTTATTACTCCATCCAAGTTAATCACTTTCAGGAAATAGTTCATTCAGTGAAACTAGAATGCTTTTTTATAATCAGGTCATGGTTTTCTCAGACATGTTATTTTTTATGACTATGGTTTATAACATTTATAGTGCCGAGTGGGTCTGCACATACAGCAAGCCTACCAATGCTCCATAAAGGATGTTGCTTCAGGTTTGGAGCCTACTCCTACTTGTACGATTTGTTAGGATGCATTCCTTCCTGCCTGCAAAATTTCCTTGTCTCAGCTCCAGCACAGTTTCCTTCACCCCATTCTGCTAAAAGCAGTGAGTTTCCTCTGTTCCCATCTCCAGTCTTCCCTGAAGTGCAGGTATTGGTGGTCTGTGGTTTAGCAATCCTTGCACGCCAGGGTAAGGCAGTTGTCAGACCACGCAATATTTATAAATTAGATCTGGAGCCTAGGCCCTTCCAAATTTCCAGCATGTTATATAATAAAAGGATTCTGGACCTTTTGGTAAACAGCTGTCGCTGCCTCTGTCCACAGGTCTAGATCCCAGAGACATCTGAGCATCAAACCACCCCCAAACCTACATTTCGTGTTGCCTCCAAACCCTACAGGGAAGAACAAATGTGCTAAGGCTTGTAGCTCTCAGAGTGCATTTCTTTTGCAGTGGGTAGACTGGATAATAAGAAACCTTCCTTTATAGTAAAGGTGTAATTAGCTTTTCTGTCCCAGTTCATTTAGCAGTGGAGTTGAAGAAGGTGGATATAATCACTGGAATGCTGCTTAGACACACTAATGCAGCAGCAATGATAAGATCTAATGGAATGCTGGAGGATGCTGAAACAGAAGCAAACTGCACATCCAGAGGAACTCAGCTAAATTGTTTTCCAGGCTCAAAATAAATAAAAATAGAGAGGTATTTTCCTTATCAGGGACCAAAAATTTAATGTGATTAATTCTGCAATTTAGCTGTAGTTTATTTGTGCGTTAGAGATAACAGCAGGGCTGTGGGTAAAAGCCAGATCACTTGTGCTCCTGACTATTAATAATGCTTGCAGATCTTATTCACTCACTGAAACCAACCCAAACCAAACTGAAAAAAAAGGACACCAATAAATGAGCTCTGCTGTATGGAAAATGCATTTAATGCTTTTGCCTTCTTCTTCCCAGAGAACATCTCTTCAACATTTCCGTTAGCACTGCAGGTAAATCAGATTTATCGTGCTAGTCAGTGCCACTTTTCCCTCCAGTTTTAGAACAGGATTACCCCGAACCTGTAAAGCAACAGAACTGCAGCACAGAAAATATAAGAGTGTAACAGGCATAGGAAACACACACTACCTGGATAGATTTACATAAATTATATAAAAAATATCACAGAATGGTTTTTAATTTTTGCTACTGATAGCCTGCATTATTCAGTGCCTAGATAAGACAGTCAAAATGGAGTTGCCCTTGTTCTGGGTACTGCACATAGATGTAGCAAGGGAGACCGCAAGAGATGGCTAGCAAGAACTGATGCAAGGCTTGCACACTTGGTTACTTTTCCATCTCCTTGCCTAGGCGCGTGGCTTTGCTCCCCCAGATTTCTAGGCATGAAGGAGCACCTATACCTTATGATTCTTACATGCTCCCTATGTGCTTCTATTGTGCAACATCTATGGCCCCACCCTGCTGTGTGTCATGGCTGTTTATGGAAATCTCAGGAGGATCAGATGCATGTCATCAGCTGCATGAGATACCTCTCTGAACTCAATCTTTATCACCTGATGCCTGCACACAGAAAGTAATCAAAGATCTCTTCCACCTTCCGCGTGCTGCAGATCACACTGGTCCTTGATTTTTCAGGCAAAATTGAAAGCATTTACAGAAATTAGATTACTACTGATCCCTAACAAAATAAGATGAGGATGCAAATTAAGAATAAAAAAAGGTGCATTTCAAAGCTCTAATATCTCTATTCTACATCCACACAGCAATGGTCAGTTGGGTGCAGAAAAGATGCTCCTAAGCTGCTGTCTCATTTTAGGCCCACCCTGTGGCTTTCTTGGATGCTGGATCTCCTCCTTTTTTCTTTTATCCTGGATTGTGGCCCATTTAGGCATAAATAAGTACACAGCTGCGTAACACCTGCCATCATGGAGCAGCTTCTCATCTCATATATTTTGCTGCCCACCAGCAGTCTGCCCGCTGACCTTGGTGGAACTGTGCCAGGCTCGCGTCTGCACAGCAAAGGGAAGTCTCCCAACACATATGTGTGCGGGGAAAGGGGGGGTGCTTGCTGCCATATAAAGCACTCACAACCATATACTGTTTGGTCAAACACTATAGCATGAGACACTCTGCAAGCACATTGCCCTGTGTGTGATGAGGGCAGCGATGCTTCCACCTCTCCAGCACTGCTGGCAAGTGGCTTCTGCTCAGCGATTGCTAAGGCTCTGCCACATGCATGACAGAGATATTTATGAGCTGATAGATGGACTGAGAACCTCAGGAGTATTATGCCATCCCATACTTGTATCTGCTGCATGAGTTGTGGCCAAGGGTAAGATGAAATAGGACAACAATAAGCAATGAAAAGAGGCCATCAGATTAGGCCTGGGAAAATATCCAGGGGATTAGGTTTTCTGTACATTGCCAGCTCAGCTACAAGACTTTCTACCCATATCACAATATTGGTGGATAATGCTTTTCTTACTCTTCTCCCACTTCTCTTATTTGTGAAGCATTATCACATATTTACTAACACACATTTTCTGTCCCTTGCTTTCTGAGATACCCTTTTGCACGGGCACAGTGGGACAAAAAAGGCCTCCAGATGTGCACTAGGCTCAAAGCAAAATATCCTCCTGCGCCTCATTTTTATCCCCTTATTTATACAAGAATCCTTGTCAAGATCTGCCGACAAATACAGGTAAATAACTATGGTTAACACAGATGTGCAGGGGAGGCAAAAGGGAATAAAACCATGCTATTACTCCATGGAGGGGTGAGCAGCACAGCTTCTTTTATTAGCAAAAGTAGAGGGTACAAATTAAGTGCTCTGAGGATAACGTGTTCTTCAGGAAATACCAAAGCTTTGCTTTGTCTTGGCTCCAAGAGCGCTGCAGCAAATCAAGCTTAACTAAGGTGCTCTCAATCCACATAAAGCCCCAGGGGACCTCAGGAGCTCAAAACTGCAGTATGTCAAAAGGAAACTGCACAGAAATTGCAACAGCACCAACCCCGAAACTCCAGCGGTGTTTGAGTGCCCTGCCAGGCAAAGCAATATGACTGTGTCTGCTGCAGTTTTAGCCTGTAACTACTCAAGAAATAACATTTTGGTTTGGTTTTCCTTTTTTGTCCCCCTCAAAATACTGAGGGGACCAGTGATGAAAAAATGCTGATCATTTTCTGTAGCAAAAAAACGTAACATGGGAGCTCATTTAACCCCACACAGAGTATATGATAACGAGTCACAGTATCTGATGAAGAATCAACAGTGGATAGTTTTGCTTAAATATTTTATATTTGGCCATCACCTAGAAAGAAAACTGGCTACTCAACAAGAATTAATCCATTTTTGCAGCAAACAAGTACATTTTTAAAGGTCTCTAAAGTGGCAAAAAAGTAAGCAACAGCAAAATACTGAGTTACTAGATTATCCTCTGAAGAAAACCCTTCAGAAAGTCAATGCGATCCTACTGTTCTGCTGCCTGGTTGTAATCACCCCATATTTTTACGCCAATTTTCTATGTGCTCGCAGAAATTCAATACTGTGGAACAAAAAAATTCAGCAAGAGGGAAGCGAATGGTAAACCCAGGATACTTGCTGGCTTACCTCACTCTCCAGAGCACTTCTTACAGGCAAGGAAAAAGTTATATTGCATTTCACAACCCTACAGAGAACCATGGCTTTCTGGACCCCAGTGCTTGACAGTTAAGAAACATCCCAGTTATCACAGCAAAGGAAACCTTATTTGTACCCCTGTGTGCTGTCATATCTCCTAGCTTTGCCTGCTCTAGGTCAGGAGAGGTTTTTGAGACTTTCTTTGGCCCCTCTGACTGCTGTGGTCTCTGGCCACGGTTCGGCAGAACTCTCCATGAAGGTGTCAGATGTCCTCCCTGACATGCCAAGTCCTGGCGTGGGAAGGGCCGGGAACAGCAGCAATACCTGTCAGTGGGTCATTTCCAAAAATGTGGCAGGATAGTTGCAAGACTGAACTCCAGGTACAGAAGCAAAGCCACCAGGGCTGGAAGGTTCATGGATCTCAGGTTTCCTCTGTGGCTCCCTGCTTACTTAAAAAACCCAACTTCCAGAAAAATTTGAACTGGGAAAATTTGAGAGAAAGAAAAGTGGGGCAAGAGCAGAGGGAATAACTCCTCTTTCTGGTCCTTGTGTACATAGATGTGTCAGAAGCAGATGGGCACCTCTGACAGGGTTGCTCTCTCACAGGAGCACCACGGGATTTGAAATCAGTTTGAGGTGGGAAGGTGACAGTTTGGAAAGTGAAGCACTGAGTATGTCAGTCATGAAGACAAAGAGAAAAAACAAAACAAAAAAAGACAAAGCTGCTGCCTCATTCCCAGTTTGCTGTGATTTTCATTGTGCCTTTGCAGAGGAAAGAGCCTGAAGAAAACAGAGCATTGCAGTGAAATTTCCAGAAGTCTTTTGTCCTTCTGCTGCTTCTTTCTCCCTTGCACTCCGAAAGGCACTTGAGGAAAAAACCATTTACTAAATGAATTGTGCAGGATTCCCATTTATCTTTTCAGTATTGTTTATTTTTCATTTCTTTCTTAATTTTTCCTTGATCACAATAAACCCATCAGGAACCAGATTTGAGAAGTAGATTATTTTAAATTCTTATCACAGCAGACATTATTTTTACTAAATATTTCTACAGAATGGCTCAGGTCACCTATTAAGTTAACCTACACAGACACCCCTTAATAAGGCATGCTCTTCATTATAGCCCTTAATCATCCCTAGAGATCCACAATGCCTCATCAAAGCTCTGTGACATCCAATACTGGGGAGTAAGATCTCTCTCGCAGTAGGCCTGTGATTGTACAAAGCCAACGTAAAATCAGTACAGCTGACTAATGAAGGATCCCTCTACTTACGTAGCCAGACTCTAAAGGGGCGAAAAGCTGTCCGCATAGTGCCTACGCCAACTGATCTAGGATCCATTCTAGAGATGGGCAAAGATGCCGATGGGACAGAAGCTAAAGGAAGTCTCCCCACAACAACAGTGGCCACCCAAATTTCTATTGAGCAGATAGCTGGCACAACTTGGAGCAGTCTCCAGAGCCCCAGCTCTTTACAATCTATGTGGGAACTGGGGGACACAAGGATGCCACAGACCAGGCAAGGGTTAGACCCCTAGCCAAAACATGGCTGAGATTTTGTATTTCCAAGGCAAACCAAAACAAATAAGAATTACAAACCTTACACACTGACTGGGAATGGTTTAAGAACTGCAGCACTTTGAGTTAAATCTCAAAGTCCCTGAGTTTCTTAGCAATTTGGAAGGATTAATTTTGCCTAGTAAATATTCTGGACTGTCCTAAGAACTGCTGTTAGCAAGTGTTTTTGGTTAATCTTTTGATTAATCTCTCTTCAAGAAGGGGAATTGTTATTGCCACTCAATTACTATACAGCAGGCTAAATTCCGTTCTCATCATTTGACTTATAAATCTCCCCATTGTTCATTTTTTTTTCTCCTTGGTTTTCTAAAAACATGATATCAATAAATAATGGGGAAGAAAACTAATTCAAATTCAAATTCTTACTAGAAAAAAACATGCAGATGACAGCATATAGGTCACCAGCTGTAGCACAGAATAATACAAAATTTGCAGGAAAACTGTTAGAAAGACAATTTCAGCAACAGGGAATACATGATAGCATAAACAATTTCACACAATGATCACAAAATGAACCTGCCCTTTCATTGCCCTCCTATTCTCCTACTGTTGTTTCAGATTTGCCTCTTTATTACAAGATAATATACCTCTCAGTTTTATTAGAACGTGTCTGAGGGAATGATCTGTGTGATAGATAGCAGAGAGCAAAGCAAAACATAAGTGTGACTCAAGACACATAACAAGCCTTTTCTTGCAAAATCCCATGCAACTAGCACTGAGGATGCAACACTCTGGCGTTACTTACCATATAAAAGCGATTTTTTTTCACTCTGAACAGTTACCCGCGCTCACCCAAAAGCCTTCCATCCAAATTCAGATGTAATTTTCAAGGTTTTCAATTAAATACTCAAAGCACGGAAGAGAAGCAAGAATGAGACATCATCCATCCAAGAAATGTTGCATAGCAGTAGGGACACAGGGGAAATTCTGAACAATGACACCAGGACAAATCCCTCTGCTGCACAAGAGTCCTCTTAAAGAATGACAGGTAGCCAATTGAACTTCCATTTTTAAGGTCAAGTCTGAAAAATGTACCCTGTGAATGACATGAAACCCTTGGAGCCAGTATCAGTGGTGTTACCTGGGCAAAAAAACCCTCCTGTAACCAACCAGAGTCAGACCGAATAATCTGTCTTGAAAATAAAGGTATAAAAGAAGCTTGCCTAAATTCAAGCTGATGGCCCTAGGGAAAGCAGATATTTCAAACCAGATGCTTAGACCATTAGACCATCTGCTCTAGAAGTATCTGAAAAGCCAACTGATACAATGGAATTCTTTTCCCTCTCATTTTCTCCTCAAATCAATAGGTCTCTTTACATAAAGTATTTATACTGAATATTTTACTTTTTCACTTCCTTCTTTATTTGTAAATCCTTGGGAACTCTTCCTCAATGTACTGTGAGGAGAAAAGGAGTATTAGTTGATTTATGTGTCTTCCTTCAAATTAGAAAAGCAGACTAATATTTATTAAGGAGTATTCACTTTTTAAAATATACTATTAATTTATGCAAAATCATGTCAAAATATTATGAAAATAATTTTTGATTTCACATGTAACCCTGCCTGCTTCCCTTCTATAGATGAAAACAGTCTGTATCTTGATCTTGAATTTAGGGATACATATTACTTAAAAGTATTTGCAAAATAATTTGAGAGAACCGTTATTTAAACCATATAGGATTGGGTTTTATTTGCTAATTCACTGACTGAAATATTTTTATTAAAAAAGAATAATAAAAAATAAGGAATAACATCCTTAATAATCCTAGGAAGCAACACACCGTCAGTGCTAAAACTCATAAGCTGCGGGTGCTTTGGGAACATATTGGTTCCCTGAAGTCATTTCAACCTGAGTAACTTCAAGTCTTTTGATACTGGGTCTCACAGCACACAGAGGCACCTGCCACCTTGATCAGTGCTTTTGTTTTACCTCTCTCTCTCTCAAACATTAGGTAATTAACCTAGTGTCAAACAGCAAAATTGTAAAAGAAAAAAAAAAAAAAAAAGAGTTTCATGCTCATTCAGAAAATTCTAACTTACAAAGTTGCCCTAGTCGTTCCTCTGCATTTTGTGCAGCTGTAATAAAGACCTTACTAAAATAAGATCTTTTCATTTGTTGCTCTTAAAGCAACTGGAAAATGAAAAGGGGGAAAATAGCCATCAGATAGTGAAGCATGAATAGCCCTATTTATACTTGATGCAAATGCTAAGTACATGGAATTGAAATAAGGTATCTCAGCAGTGCTGTGGTCTGCGAGAGGAGGCAGAGATTTATCATATCAGAGATCTGGAGTTTACTTCCTCCTGCCGCAGCGTCCTGCTTGCCATTAAGCTGACCGCTTCCGTTCTGCCTGTCTTGGTCACCACATCTGGGTAACAAGGAAGGCCACAGCATGGGCAGATGCTCTTATGTGGCAAAGTGTCAAGAAGAGCATTTGCCAGCAGAAAACCTTGGAATAGCTCAGTTTAACCTGTTTTCACCTTTCTGAAATGAGGAAGAGACACAGTCCCCTCATAAGACCTTGCCTGTTCCTACAGCATTGGGCAATAGCTTCCAAACTGGACCCAGTATTTCATGGGATGCCAGAAATGAATGTGCCTTTACACCAAGTTCCTCATGTATGAGCAACCTAGCAGCGTCCTCAAAAAGGTCAGGCTGCTGAAATGGTTGAATATTACTCATAATTATTTCAAGCGCTCATATCTTGAGCTAATCAAATTCATGTGCATCAGATCGCATCAAATCTCAACTTTTCACAATTGTTCACGAGGATACTTTATAACTCTGGAAAACATTGATCGTGGTAGCCAAGAAATTACTCCCTTCATTTTAAAACCTCAAAACAGTAGATACATTCAAACAATCATTGTTGGAAAGCAGATGTAAATGTTAAAAAAAAAAAAAAAAAAAAAAAAAAAATCCAAAAGGCAGAACATCTAAATGGTCTTATTTTCAGCAGGACTTACCACAAATCCAAACCCCAGATCCAAACAGCCTGCAGTTTGAGGAGCTGGAGCCACACTTTAACATTGTGGTTCATTATTTGCTCATCTTAGCCATCTGATATGGTGAAAAATCTTACTCAATTTTGTCTTCCTCTCCTTGCCAACACTTTCAAAAACCTCAAAAAGGATTTAAGACTCCAGCTGCCCAGTTTCACTTTGACTCCCATGCTATTCTTTTCTGCTCACCTTGCTCAGGCTACTGGAATACCTTCTTTCATTTTTTTATGACTTCCCATAATGTCCTGCAAATATACTGCTCCTTCTGACCATCTGCACAAGGGCTTTCCATTAGAAAAACTCATTGCCTATTTGCAGTAGGCTTGGCATGAAACACAGAATTTGGGAACAAACATGGTGATTATAACAAAATCTGAATATGCGTAGTTTTCTATTTCAGACAAAATGTTGGTGGGATTAGAGGAAACATTTGCTCCTTGTTCTTAGTTAGGATTTTCTGTGTGTGTTAAGTCAATTAAATCTTAATAGGGTGATTCCCTGGTTCTTTATTTAAAACAGAAAAAGCAAAAATACAGAATACAAATAGTATGGAAAGGTTGGACTTTATATTTTATTTGTACCCATATGGCATGCAGGGTTGCTCATTTCAATAATAACGATTTTTAATTAAAAAACCCTCCATAACTTTCACAACAGTCAAGCGGGAACCGCTGAAGAAAAGATGTTTATTATCCTGGCAATTTTCCCCGCTCCTGAAACTGGCACGTCTATCTCTTGGAGCCCAGTTGCAACCAGCTACAGCTAATGGTGTTCCTGCATCCCAGCATGTCTCTGCGGAGAAGAGAAGCAGGAACAGCGTGGGGGTGGGTGGCGCTTTTCTGTTCTGCGAAATTAGTTCGGCACACTATAAAAACATGATTAGCTACGATGCCTCAGCCTTGTTTACGCTGAAGTTCTTTCAAGGCTCTATTTTACCAATTTGCAAAGTGATGAGTAATATTGACTTTTCCTAAGCATTTCCATTGTCATAACGGTATCATAGCTGAGCAATCTCCAAATTAGTAACAGTTATGTCACAACAACTCTACTGAGAAAGCGTGTTTACTTCTCATTAAAAAATGAAGAACCAAGTCAGGGGGAAATCACGCGTCCAGACCGACAGAAGTCTCTGCAGATCCACGGCTAGCACCTAGACTCTCTAAATCCAAGCCTAATCTATTATCTACACAACTCGCACCCATTACAGTAATGACAACTACAAAATGGTGGCTTGCATTAATATTTAAACGTTTCTAGTTGTGGGTAGGACAGCAGAAACAATGCACAGCACAGAGTAAGGCAGCCCATAATATGACGTTGAATGTGACTATATTTAAGAGGCTGTTATATTACAGGCCAACTGGAGGCATTAAACTGCACCAGTGTCCTACAACATGTGGCCCATGAGTCTGCTTGCTGTGAGACTCGCCTGCAAGGGAGCCATGTAGTACGTATGAAGCCTTTGGTGAATATTTAATTAAAAAATGCAGAGCACACAAGGAAAGCCAGAATCCCTTTTATATGCATGGAGATACCCTTTAGCAGAGTGCTCTTACTCCCCATCTTAGCATTTGCACAGAAGAGGCTAAGCAGAAGGGAAGGAGTCCTCCAAAGCACTCAAGAAATCTCTGGGTCAATGGGAATCACAGCAGCACCAAATCCTAAGTGTTTTAACTGATGTAAGAACACGAGAAATTAATAAAACCAAGCTGCGAGAACCAATTTCATCTAATATTGCTTGTAATCACTACCAAGAAGACGCAGAAAGTCTGCAGACAGAGTTTGGTGGAAGGCCAGGAAGCTAATTTGCCATTTGCATAAGTCATTTAGAAGAAGAAACTATTTAAAATTATGTATCCATGACACATTACATGTGAATAGATGAACAGTAATCTTGAATAATAGTTCGGTGTGTATGTGCAGAGGAGGGGGAAGGGAGCTGCCTTGATAAAAGAGCATAATTTGCAAGCATTAGAGCAGAGGGATGAAACTACCCAGGTTGCAGACTACAAGATGTAAAGGAAAGCAATTTGAACATGCTGCTTCAGGGCAGACATTTTGTTTTGTCCCTAACTTGAAGGGAGAAAGGAAGAAGCAGCCTTGCAGGTATTGTCTTCAAAAGTTTCACTGCAGCAGTGGTCCTGATAGCACCATAATACCATCCAGGATAACTTGTCGTTCTTCATACTATTTCATACCATTGTCTTTTAAAATATCACTCCTGAAGCACAGTGTTTCCATCATGCATAAGTGTAAAAAAAGAGCTGTTTTGCCCAACGGTTGAATTTGATGGGTGGGGGAGAGGGGGTGGAAAAAGACACACACACTTCATTTTCCCTGAAGAGCAGTGTGAGATTTCCAATCCTCGGCTTTAACACATAAAATATTAAGAGCCAATTTTCAGCTGCACCTCTGTCACTTCCATTATCATTCTACACGTCTGGAGGTGATAATGGACTCAGTAAATTGCAGCCCCTTTCCATCCCAGACCACGAGGGCTTTCACCTGGGGACAACTCTGCACAAGGGGTGGTCCAGATATATGCTAATAGCATCCGTCAGCAAGACACTAGGGAAGACAACAGGATTTGTTCAAAAAAAACAAGGTACTGTATAACAAAGGCCCAGGAACAAAGCAAGATAAAAAAGAAGTGAGCTTGGTCCCCAAAGTTATGCATGTATTGCTATCTTCACAGACGTTGGCTGAAAATAGGCTGGGCAGTCAAACTTTTTTAATTCAGACATCCTATCCAAGCTGCTTACTGCTTCAGTTCAGCCACGGTGCCAAACATTACTGAAAGCAATGATTTTTTAATTACAATGTGACAGCAAAATGGACCATAGTGTGGGTGGTGACAGAGCTGCAACTGGTATTCAGCATGTCTGCTGAGCTCACAGGCATGTTTCAGAGCTGTGCAAACAAAAGCTACTTACAACGAAATACTGCCCCTGCCAGCCGCAGCCTTCATGTGGTCTCTGCTTGAGAGCCCAGGACATCATACTTTTAGTGACATGCCGTGAATTCTGCAGGAAATCACGCCAAAACTTGGTGATTTTAGAATTATGACTATGTAAAACATCCTCTGCAGATCATAAGCATAAAGGGTATCTCTCTTTTCCTGTGGATGCAACAAACCCAAATCTCAAATCTGGCAAGTAGATGGAAAGTCTCCAATCGGTATTAATGAAATGGGGATCACGCCCAATATACTGCAGGGCTTTCCTGTATTAACAAGCAGCCTTCAATAAATGAATTGAGAGCCAGACCACGAAGATGTTGGTCAGTACTTGGAAACCCTAAGTGGTTACCTCCCCATCAGGGCTGAACAAACGGGTGCGCTCGGGCCGTGGGGACAGCATCCCTCCTGCTCAGGCCCCATGAGCACTGCATTTTATTCCCCTGAACTGAAAACTGAACAAGCGGCATCTGTTAAAGCCTCCATCCTGCCACACTGCTGAAGAAGGGAAAGTGCACTTTACTACTACATGCTGTACTTCAGTGGTTATTATTTAATTATGTTTTCCCCCAGAAAAACATTTTTCACCTATAACAGGAAAGTGAGACAACATGGAACATAGTTAGCAACCAAACATGCTTCCCACCCCCCCCGCTGCCAAGTGCACAACGAAGCTTTACAGCTTAGATGACCAACGCAACAGGAAGAAATCTGGACTGATAAATTCTGAGAGTTCAAGAAGTCACATCTGACGTGGACTTGAACTTCACGGCACCACAACTAATTAACAGCACAGAGTGGATATGCAGCCCAGAGCTCTACACAGCCCATTAACAACAGCAAAGCATTATAATTTACTTGCTTCCCAACTACCCCACTCGGGCATTGCATCCTGTTGCAGCACATATCACCGTATCAGCATTTAACAATCTTTAAACATTTTTGTCTCCGTGAAGTTATGTATTAATTTTACCTGCACTTATTGCACATGCTTATAGGTATATTGTGTATAGGATGATATTATTTTAGGAAGTCAAACAGCAACACATGATCCAAGTTGTAAGGTGGCCACAATTAGCTCTCATAAGAATTACAATTTTGAAAGTTCACGAGGTTGGATTACTCCAGCTGCATTTCAACAAGTACTAATTTTGCATGTGCCAGTCTCCTCACAAAAAAATTTCATTTCTATGAATTTTTAATGATGCAAAGTAATTTTTTCAAGGTCACTGAGAGACCGAGCAGTTATTCAGACATTAAATTTGCTCACAGTTTCTTGGCAGCTTTGCAAGAAAGCCGGCAAGGATGGTGTGTGGTGGCAGTTGGGGGAGGGAAGAATAATGGGGTAAATGAGTAGAAAGTTAAAGAAAAATCAGGCAACAAACTTGACAGAGAACTAACTTTGAAAACAAACTTGTGGTTTTTATTCACATCCTAAAAGGAGAAAGAAGTGAAACTCATGCCTTGGGAACATATATTATCACTTAAATCCCCTTCTTAGCATTTTTATTTTGTTCAAATAAAGGGGAAGGGGCAATAGTTAAAGACATTTCATTTTATTTTGGCTTTTTTTAAAGTCCATTTATGTCATGGCAGATTTTCCAGTAACCTAAACGTGGCAATATCGAAATGACTGCTTTAGCTCATTAACCAGTTCTGTTCAAAAGCTGGCATGACACTGATGGAAATTAACAATTCAAATGGTGCTGGCAGCCACGGAAGTACCCGCTTCCAAGTATTTCACCTCCTAACACCACCAAAATCTTGCTGCTATGGGAACTTAGTGCTTGACAGCCGTGTAGCACCACCACCCTCTCTGCTGTTTGGGACAGCTCAGAGCTTTGTTTTTATTCATCAAATATTTCCTCTTCTAGACTTCAAGCTGCAACCATTTATCAAAGCAAACAGTTCCCAGGAAGAGTGTCCACAGGACTCCCCTACTTCATACTGCAGCATGTGCTGGGGTGGCCCATGCTACAACATACATGCACAAAATAAATGTAGGAACATCACAGGAGAAACTTGGTACTGGGGAGGTAGCACAGCCCAGCCTGAGGTCCTGATTCACCTCAACAAAGTCACTCATGTCCCCAAGCCTCCACAGTCGTGGGCTTAGCAGTGGCAGCTGGTGCTGTGTGAGAACGTGTGGTTTTTCCTTAGCTGGCTTGTGGGCTTCCCAGCAGTGGCCTTGCATTGCCTGAACAACCGGCGCTGCCTGTTAAATCTTACCAGACAGACAGCTTTCACTATCAAAGAAAGGCTGTTGCAATAACTGCCGTCCTCATCACCCCTGTCACTCTTCATTTGGGCGAGTGGAGGAGACTCCCTGCCAGTGGCAGCGACACAGAGCACGGGTGAGCTTGAAGAAAATCGCCTGGAGGAATCTTTGGCCTGCACACACATTTCCGATTTACCTGCATTTAATGCCGTTAATATTTCAGCAGCTGCAGTGCCAGGGTCAAACTGAAATTTTGCACTCTCTGTTTCACTCGGAAATGTCAGTCTCAGACCTTCTGCCAGATTTTTTTTTTTTTTTTTTAAACACTGGTGAATGAAGAATGAAAATGAAAAGAGTGAGTGGCAAAAAGTTTACAAAAAGGTCAGAATGCTAATTTCCACAGCCTGTAATTTAAATATTGCTTTGTACAGGACCTGACCTTGCCATCTGTCTAAGATAGGCAACACTTCCATCCAGCGCAAAGGGAGCTGCATGCTCACCATCACTGCTGGATTCTCTCTTCTCCAGCAAAATCCATGATAGCAAGGAGGGCGGGCTACATAAGCCACCCTGTACCTGGTATGTAAACCCACTGCCTGAGAGGAACCCCCCCATCCTCTGTATGCTCACTGCAGGTCGGAGACCAGCAGTGCCACCCCTCCCCTTAGGTACCAACCCTGAGAAACAGCCTGAGGTGGGAGCTCCCAGACATTGCCTGAGGCACAGGGACAGCGTTCCGGAGAGACACAAAGGGCAGCAGATGGGATACCTCAACCCTACCTGCGTGACCCTGAGCACTCACAAGGGAGCATATACAGACCATCTACAGGGTCATCTGAAAGCACAAAACCACTCCATTAAGTACACTGTAGGAACAGCTGGAATATGGGCCCGATCCTGAAATCTGAATAAAGCTTAACATTCATAATGCATCACATTGCACCATTCAAGTCGACTGTACGTTGCAGCTGTCCCTGCATGGTGCAGGACCAGAGCCCTTATCCCTACAAGAAACTCTAGGGTGAGGAAACAACTTGGAGCCCATTTCTTTTAAGCTTTGCTTCCTTTCAGCTGACACGCTGAAGAAAGTTGTCAACAAACGTGTGAGTTGTTTCCACTATCTATACACTGTAGCTTTGCTTTCCATTTGTTTTAGAGAGGTAAGTTTTAAGCCCTCGGATTTCCCTAGAGATTTCTCAAATAGAACTCATTCATTTGTGAGACTTGATCCCTTTCTGTCAATATTAATGTTATTTATCTAGGGGGGGGGGAAAACCAAACAAAACCCACACTTTAATTTTTTCTTAGTTAAGAAAAAAAAACCAAAAACAAACAACTGAAAGGAGTCTCTCAGGTTCCTGTCACCTTTGACACATTTTTGAAGACATAATCAGTAGAGAAATCTGAAAAAACAACCCCAGCATCATGATTTTCACAGACACGCCAAAGTAAAGATTAACTAGCCATACAGCTTCTCTCATTGACTGTGTGAGTTGAAGCCCCTCCTTGCCCGAAGACAGGCAGGAAATACTGAACAGAGGGATGACAAACTACCTTCAGAGACCAGGTGCAGGACTCACGGCTTCAAAGGGACTCACAGCTGGAAAGCTCTGCTCCAAAGGCATGGCCCTTTCTGAAATGTCCTTGAAGCCACAGCGAGATGCCTCAGGCCACAGCAATCGACTGCAGGAGGATCAAGTCCATACCGGGATCTCGTCTGTGGTCTCCCACATTATTCCTGATGGCACAACCTCCTCTGATCATTAGGGACTCTGGGGGACTTCTAGAGGTGTCAGCAAGTCACAAGAAAGCTTAGCAGAAGTAGTTGAGATAAGGAAGTGCTTAATGAACTGAGATACCCAAAGAGGACCTTAGATTTCAATATAAATATACAGGGATTTGGGTTTGGGGTTTTTTTTAGTAGGTCCATCCTCAGAAAGGCAGTTTGGAGCAAAAATCACCTGTTGACTCTTTTCATCCATACACTGCTTTTTCTTCAGTCACCTACCAGTAGTCCAGCTGACTTCACTGGACTATATCCTTTTCTCTCAACATATGGGACCAAATTCACCACTGCCTGGCCATCACTTATAACTGAGCTTTTCAGTCATCAACTGTAGACAGTCATTGAGCCAGTAAATGTTTAAACATCCCCTACCTCTCTCCTGCAGATGTAAAACCCTAGACAAAGGAGTACCAAAATGGACCTCTAATTTCTCTGAAGACTGATGATTCATACTAGATAGGTCAGCTATAAATTTAACAAGATTCCCAGGAGCATCCTTATTTTCCCTCTAGGACCAGGTATACCAGAAGCAGTATTAAAAATTAAAATGTTAGCTGTTAGTTTTAATGAAAGACAATTAAATGAATAAATATTAATAATTATATTCCCAAATCAGTCCTGTGAGCTAAAGAATTAAAATTTCAGTATTTTATGCAAAGAATAAACACTATAAAATTCTGGTTGATTGGGAGAGGTTTGCTTTTTACAACAAACCATGAATGAGATGGAACTAGAGAGATGTTTGGGCACTCTAGTAGACACTCCAGACTCAGCTCCCCATTTTGAAAGGTGGAATATAATCTTTTTATGCAGTGCAAAATAAGCAAAAAAATGCAATATAAGGATCTGATGATCAATCTCAAAGTCTTCCTCTCCCTCTCAAAGTCCCTCTTAATTCAAAACTCAGCCTAAACTGGGTCTACAGCATTAATGAAACTGCAGTGCAAATAATGTATGTCATAAATCACAAGGGTGAAGCTTTCCTGCCAGCTGACCCTGTGAAACACCACAGGATGGCACAGCAGATCTGATCGGAGGGATTTTAGCCACCAAAGGGCAAATGCTGCCTTGTAAACGACCAACAAAAAATACTCAGAGGTGGGTAATATCTGATTCTCTTTCCCCTTCTGTTGGTCTATTGGGGATAGGGGGGAGAAGTGCCTGATGGGGGCTTCATTAATTTTTATTTTCCCAGCTGATTCCCCATCAATTGGCTAATGAATTTTATGACAGAGACTCTACAGCTGAAAAATAAACATGCTATCAAATGAGGGATATGTTCATAAGGTTAAAAATGCTGGATTTCAGAGTTCATATAACCAGTAGAAGCCTGTGAAGATTATCAACACCAGAAAGATTTTCTGACCACCTAGCCTATTTTTCAAGCCTTAAAATGTTTTTTTTTTTCCCCTTCTTGATGAAGACAGCATAGTCAGCTTCACACTTGTCTGCGGTCATTTCC
The DNA here is from genome assembly GCF_003259725.1 of Athene cunicularia. Lineage (NCBI taxonomy): Eukaryota > Metazoa > Chordata > Aves > Strigiformes > Strigidae > Athene > Athene cunicularia. The sequence goes on along the minus strand of NW_020799099.1, from coordinate 20,445,481 downwards.
TACTCAATTTTACTTTCATAGCATCCTGTCTGAATTTCAAATGCTTAAGCAGAATTCCAATAATCATCAGTGATAATGCATGATCTGTCTAATGCGAATAGATAGGTTAGATTAAATTCACATCCACTAAAAGTTAATATCCCTTTAACAAAGGAACTGCAATCATTTTGTGTCTTCATGTGAGTACTTAGTTCTGAAGCAGTAATAACCTATCTATAGAAGAACCTTTCCAAGATGTAGCTTTCTGTAAGACAAATGATGGCTCTACATTTTTTCCTTGCCTTAATATACCAGTCCTAATCCTGCAAGCCAACGTACAGAGATGTCCTGTCCTGCTTTTGCAGAGCTCTTCAGAGCTCTACATGAGGGCAGGGCTCTGTCAGCTTGCAGACATCCATTTGCAAGATCTAGTACTTAAGAAATAACACTTTTTCCCTTCCTCATTTGCATAATGATTTGCACATTTTATTTTGACTCATGGTCCACAGTTACAAAGCTAAGGGAGGTACAGTTCTATTTAGGACAAAATTCATGCTGGTGCCATACCATTTACATTTCTAGCGTCCCATTGCGCTGAGAAGGGCAAGACAGAGCAGCTGCAGAGCTGAAGGCTGGATCAGCCCCATGTGTTTGGAAGAGTGGTTTGCCGCAATCACCTGGCAGGTAGTGCCTACCCTAAGAGAGATTTTAAGCCATGGTGTGAAAAATGCAAAGATCTCAAAGTATGGCTGCACCGGGACTATAGGTAGCTGCCATCTGCATCCAGCTCATTCGAGTACAAAAGAACCGTTTCTCCATTACGCAGATGGGGCCAAAAGATACAAGGGAAGCAGGTGTAGCGTTGGCTTTTTATTCAAGCGTTTTTGCTCATGTTAGTTTTTGAGACAGTCACTCAGCTCCATTTTAAAATACCTAAGCATTTTTCTTTTGGGAGTAGTCTATAGAGAGAGCCCTTGTGCCTGAGCAGGCCCTTCCTGAATGTGATGCACCATGCACAGCCCCTGACACCTCATTCGAACTTACAGGACACTTGCTGTGCTACTGCCAGCAATCCCTTCCTTAATAACAGTCAAAATCCACCTGGACAATCTGCCTGGGGGACCCTAAGGATGTCTTCTTCCAAAACACAAGGCTTGTGCCAGCAGTTCCAGGGAGCATCTACCAGTACTCACAGGTGCTGGCTTTTCCTTCCCTGTTCTTTGCAATGCAGTTCTTGTGAGAGCTGTCTCACTCCTCACAAGGAGAATGGGAAAAGCAAGTAGGAGGCACAGGATGGTTTCATAAAGTCCTTCTGAAACACAAGTGTTCACCCACCAGCGTCCCCTTCCCTACACACCTGCACACAGCTGCTTAGAAGCATGTGCCACCACAAGAACCCTGCCTATTTGTCACGGAGCTTTTCTTGGTGTTGTTAGTCTTTTGCCTGATACTTTTCTGAGCTGCAGCTTCAAGTTTGAAATAAAAAATTAATGAATTTGGTTGTTTTTCATAACTTCTACTTCATGAGGTAAGATAGTCTCACATCTCACACATTCTAGAAAACATGAATTCTGCGTTCCGTCCGTTATTCCAAAGTCTGAGGCACAATAGAAACATTAATTTTGTCTTCTTTTTTTTTTTTTTTTTTTTTTTTTTTTTTTTTTTTGTTAATTAAAATTGATTTCCTAAAGGATCACGGTTGCAAGAAGGCATTGAGCGGTGAGTATCAGCAGCAATCAGTGTGGTAATGAGCCTGTTTTGTTAGCCTTCATTATGTTATAGCACACATATTTCACTTAGACATTGTTACAAGCTCCACTTGAAAAAAACAGTACCATATATGGGCAAGCACTGGAAGTAACTGGACTAAATACCTCTTTCAGCAGGCAATGCAGGACTCTAAACGGCATAGACATTGAGAGTGAAATCCTGGCTCTGTCAAGGCTAAAGGAAGCTTTGCCTTTAGTGGGCTATGCCCACATCTAGGAGAATGCAAAGGGACATGTGGGGTGGTGACAGACAACCCTCTGGATACTGGGCCTGTGCTAGGACTCCCACAGATGTCTTTGAGGGAGCTACATAAGATGGTGGTTAAAATTCCTTTAATGTTGCCAAGCACTTAAGTGAATGGCCCCTACATACCAGCCAGGCACACACACACCTAGAGGACTTCGGCTTCTTGGGGATTTTTGGCATTGCAGGGGTTAATAATTGCCCTTGAACCCCTGGGAAGTGGACTTGAAAAGTTCCAGAGTTCAAGCTCGATGCCATAAGCAAGCTGCTAAATAATAAAAGAGCAGTCTTGTACAAGGCTCCCCGGCAGGGGATGAGCCCACCAGAAGCTCCGCCCGGGCTGATGGTCCAGACCGCGATGCCAGCAGCATAATTTCTACAGGGTGTCAGAAAATGCATTACTAGTAAGTGGCATCACTCTGAATGAAATCTGTATGGGTCAACTGCAGGTTAAGCTGACAAAACAATAAAAAATTTAAAATCTAACAATCGCAGAGCCCCCCTGAGCGCTTGAGAAGGAGCAATGGTTGGTTTCTCATGTGGACAAAGGAACGAGTCCCCACCACATTTTTATTTTTCTAAGTGAGAGCAAGACGTTTGCCCTAAGTGGGTTTCACCGGCTTATTGCCTTCAAAACTGGTTCATGATCTTTGCGTCCGTCAGTGAGAAGGATCTCAACTGGTAATGTTTGAAAACATGGCCTACATATCAGTGCTCACTATGAACCTAACTAATGTCTATCAGGGGGGAGATCCCAGTGGAAGGACTCTAATTTTCTCTACTACTATTGTATACAGAAAGCACATGGAGGATGTGGCACAATTTCTTGATAACAGTTAGTATATAGCCATGCTATATGTTTGTGACCAAATTGTGTTCTTGCAACTTTAGGAAACTGAAAACTTCATGGGATACCTTGGGGAGACATTTTGTCAAGGAGACCGTGGACAGCTGGACATCTCGCGGTTTCCCTGAAAGACTTTGCTGAAAGAAGCAAGAAGAGAGGAAGCAGCAGCAAGCCACAGGGGCACGTTCGTTTCAAAGGAAGGCTCAGGGGAGAGACGGTGCTTCTGGGTGATGTGTTCAGGGCATGAAGAGCTCCAAAAGTCCAAGATCAAATTTGGGGCAATGTAGGATTTAACAGCACAAACAGGTTCTTATTGAGGACAAATGTCCTTATTCTTCTTGAAGACCTTTCCTAAGCAGTATTTCTACATTCACGTGAACATGGTCATACTATTTTTGGCATTAAATCACAGAATGAAATAATTGTGAGGCTGGGGGACACTCTGGTCTCACGTCTAGTAAGACAGTCTCTTTCAGATCAACAGATAATAAGGCACCTATGAAACAGATTTAATCTCACAAGAAGTTTCAGAGTATTTCTGTGCAATCCCAAAATATGTTTTGTCTGACATGTTTACACATATCACTGTATATGGGCTCATTAGCAATGAATTTTGGTTGTGTTTTGACTTTGAACCTTGCACTTTCCCTCTTAAAGCCCAAAGGAATGCCATCTATATACATCCTGCTAATGGACTTTACAATAATTGTAGTGCTTTTAAGACTTCTGTATATTTTTAACATTTATATGTGTAACAAAAAACTATTCTGACTCAAAGACACATTATTAAGCTAAACCTAGATATATATGTATATATTCTAATGAAAAGGCTTCAACCATTTTTTTAAAATACAGATTTACTTAAGTTAAAATGGGAATAAATTATTTCTGTCGTTAACTTTAAAAGCTACTTTTTTTTTTTTAAATAATTAAATTGGAACAATGGCTTTATTTAAAAACCAAATGAAATTAAATAAACATCAGAATAGAGGAATGGAAATCCAAGTAGTAGAGTGCTGTGCTGGTCCACAACCATGTTTCCTTAGTGAATTCAAAGCAGGAATGGAAACCCATCAGAAACAGAAAAGGCCTGAATCTGTTCAGATTTACATCAGTGTTAGTCATTAAAGTGGAAACAGGAGAAAGTCACTGCCTTACCCCTGTTCAAGTCAAATGCAAAAGACTGTAAGTAGGCATTGCAGTTTGTAACTTTTTTCCAAACTAATATAGAAAATAATAAAGAAATACCACTGAAATATGACCCAGTTTTATCTTTAAAAAAAAACAAAAAAAACCCCAAAATTAATAGCATTGTCTTCTATTTACAAATACTACTACCATGCATATTTTCTTTATCAGCATAACACCACCAGAACTCCAGGTTCTCCTGAACACTTTCTTAAACTTCATAATTATTTTTTCCTTTAGTTTCCTGTGCTGTCCATCCTGCTTCCATTGAGTGATATTGAAGGGACCTGCTTGTTAGTGGGTGGAACTACACAATGTCCAGACAGTGCTTTTCAGTTAAGAAAAACACATGTGCACACACAAAAATAAAAATAAAAAAAATCTGTCATAAAATGATTTTCCATGGCTCAAAGCAAGTAGTAATTCTGTTTTTATAAATAAGGGTAAACTTCAAATTTTGCAATCCTCTATACACTTAGATTTTTTTAAATTTAAAATCATCCCAGTATTTATCTATTCCTCCATCAATTCATCCATCCATCCATCCACCCATCTACCCATGCCTATAAACACCGACCCCCCCCTTTTCATAAACAGCTCTGCTAATTAACTCCCACACTGTAGCAATCTTTCCATTAAAGAAAAAGGAGAGAGAGATTGAATTTATCTATATGTGATGAACAAATGCCCTGGAGAAGCTCTTGTAATCTATCATGTCAATGTAGATGAACTCCTCGGGATTTCTTTTCTTTGTTTTACTATCCAATAACAGTAAAAATAACACACAGAAGAATCCCAGTACTTAGGCTACACAGCTAATCAACATCTGGAAAGACATTCAAGGTTGTTCTGCATTTATCCTTTTTTTGAACAATAAAATTTAAGGGTGACTGCTCCTGGGTTTGAGGTCTAATTACTATAACAATTAGGCTCATCAGTGCATTTATTATTATCAAGGAATGACAACAGAAAACTGATCTCTATCTGCTTAAACAAAATAAATCACTAATTGAGAAGAACAGCAAGTCCATTATTTTTCAAGTACCTAAAAAAAGGGCTAAACTTCATAAATGGAAATAGCAATAATCCTTACTACAAGGAAAATGTGTAAGAATGGGCATCTTTCTAAAGAGTTGTAGGACAAGCAACCGTCCCAGTGCAGCACGTAACACAGCACAGGCGAATGCCTCTCCACACCCCGATATGGTGACGCTAGCCCTGTCACCACGATTTTCAGAAGTCATTTATTACTGTGACACCTCTCATTTAAGATCAGCTCTGCACTTGTTTTTGCAATGATTTTTTTAATGTCACAGTCTTCACTTACACCTTTCTTTTTTTTTTATTATTTTTCTCAGTTCTATTTGGGCACAGGCTCTTGCTGTGCAGTTATGCGGATAAAAATCTTGCTGGAGCGGTGGGCATTTTGACTGCAAACTGAGTGGGAGTCCTGAGCCGCTAATGTAGGAAATAAAATCCCCATCCACTGGGTTTTTCAAAACATTTCCAACTCTGGTGTATGTCAAAGGGAGATTATCATGGTATGTCACACTCCTCTTTTGTGAAGCATGGTGCAAAAGAGCTAAGGGTTTTTTTTTTCCCTTTTACACAGAAAAATATACCAATACTTCAAAACTACTGAAAAGTATCAAGAAAACTCAGAAGGCTAATTACTTCAAGCCTCAAACGTTGATGTAAAACCAAACAGAAAGCAGTAAAATCAGGAGAGATGCAGAATAATCCCAGTCTCCTTGACTTCCCCCATCTCTATCTCTTCAGTAAGCAATAAACTGTTTTGTTTGTAGATTCTTGCATGCTGCACAGGTCACAGAAAACCCCATTTCAGCTCCAAAATCCACCTAAAGGAAAAGACTGCAGCTTTTACTTGGTAAATCTTAAAAATGGTTTGCAAGGAATATTGTTTGTAAAAGTATCGTGAGATGCAAAGCATTAAGCAGTTTCCAACCGGTTATTTATCCCAAAAAAAACTAACAGTGATGGTTCCTCTTACTGAAAGAAAATAGGACTTACTCACTTTCAACGGAGAAGGAAATATGTTGTAGGGTGAAAATAATCTACTTGCATGCAAACAGATACATTTTCTTGATCAATAAGGAAAAAACATGAGCTCTGCATTTCTCAGACCAACCCCCCTTTTTTTTCTAATACAGTATTTCAAAGCTATACATACATAATGCAGCTGCCAAAATATTTGATGTGGTTTTAATGCTGATGAGCAAAGCAACTGGAAGCTTTTCACAGGAATTATAAAAACTCTGGATTTCTAATTGTGTTGAACAGACAGCTAACAAACAAACATTTGCATAAGGAACTTCGTGACCGCATTTTACCATAATCTCAACGGGACACTCCTCTAATGAAAAAAGCTACCAAGAGTTAGGGATATCCACTTTCTGAGACGCATGGCTCGTTTTATCCTGTGCAGCACCATTGCACAGGGCACCAGATTAACCCAGAGCACCGCCTGTTCTGAGCAGCATGATGCAAATATAAATTCACCTTTCAATCACTTCTGTGGGTTAATGACACTGAGTAATAGCACATTAGCAAAGTGCCACTCCAGACACCAGTCAGGCATGCCAAACAGATAATCTGACAAACGTTTCAGATTCATTTTCCACGAACAGAAGCACCGTTCGGGCTTATTAACTAGCAAATCTGCATATAGTGCAGTGCAGAGCACAGAGGCTCCATTAAAAGTAGCAATCTATCTCATTAATGTAATATATAATGCTATTTGGCCTCTTCTATTGTTGCAAAATTAAACCAAAAATATGCTTGTGCTCCACAATGTTGTAGTATATTTGCACTAATTGCTTCATATACTCTGGTCAAGTTTTTGATGTAGAGTCCCCAACTAGTTTAGAGAGGAATTACGTTTTAAGTTACTATCACTTTCAAGAGTGTAAATAACTCATGTAGCCTTCCCAAAACTATCCACTGTACTCACTTCAATTTTCCTGTTTCTATTAAATGCTTCCCTTGCAAAAGCGGTGTATCTATATCTGGTCTTCATGTCTGTTACTGCATCTCTGCTTTTACAGATGTTACTTGAGCATGCGGAGGAGTAGAGTTACAGGGGCTGATTGCTCACTTAGTCCAAAATCAATAGGAAATGAACAGGATTTGTCTTCTTATCTCCAGCATACTGATAACCAAATGGGAAAAAGGGCAACTAAAAAAGAAGAACAGTTCCCCAAAATGTGCATTCAAAATTGTAAATAAAATTACTCAAGTGCTTTCACAGCCCTTAAATATTGATCTTACCAGAATGCTAGAAACAAGAACACTGTTAAAACAATACATTAAAAGCAAACTTCCCAGCAGGTTTATCCAAATCCTATTCTAACAGCAAGTACTGAAAACCCAATCAAAAGCACTGCTCCCATCCAGAAAGCAGAAACAACGCTGCGTTATCCATATGTCAGCTCAATTAATAATTTCTTCTAACAGCTGGGATTCAGAAAACTATCTATAGCCATTTCCTTTGTTAGCTAAATCTTAACCATCTTCTTTTGCGTGGTTTGCTAGCCTTAGTTCTTTGGATCTTGATACAGTAGAAGTGTTTCAATGGGATTTATCCCATGTAAAGATTGGGAGGGGGTCACTTTTTTTGGTTTTGCTTAGTGTCTTAACACATCATTTCTAGCCACAGAATCACTCCCTTACAGTGTTCTGCCTCTAGGTCCAGGATTCACAGTTTACAGCCATTTATAACAAAAGGCAGGTGGCAATTTAGCTTCCTGCCCCTTTGTTGGTCACCCTGTGGCTTTCTTCAGAGCTTTTGTTTGAAAATGTTGGCTGCAGGTGATTACTCCAATGGACCACCAGCCTGACTGGCCATGTTTCAATTTTCTTTAATGCTGAATTTGGAATTTCAAAGCTGCAATTTGCCATTATGGATTTCCCCTTCTGTGCTGTGCTGCTCCATTTCAGGGTGTCAGAGGTGATGGGGGTATGTTCTTACTCTTGGCCTTAGATCAAGGTAGCCCAGGTCTTTTTTTTCGTGTTTCATTTTGCTTCCATTTTACAACACTATGCATGCAGAGTAGTAAAGAGGATGTGCCATGGTGGTATGACACTGCCAGGCTTTCTCCCGATTACTTCAGGAAGGATTTCAGGTTTGCATCGCTGGGTAATCGAGTATTTTGCTTTATTGTTAGTTATACTGAATGGCTCACACACTATTTCCTTTAGAAATACCTCAAGTGCCTGCATTGGTTACAATTCTTAAATAACCTAGTTTTTAATGACACTGCAGGGTATTTAACAACAAAATACTGCTGCAATTACAGGATAGCAAATAAACATGTTATTGATTAGTTCAGAATTTGTGGTGAAGATGATGAGGTTCAATTGCCAGCACATTTGTGAAGACCCTGGGAGATTACAGGCAAGTCTGTTAATTTTTCAGTCTGCCTCTTCTGCGGAATAAGGACAAAAATACTCCTTTCTGTCCAGACTTTTTGCCTGTTCAGATAAAGCAAGTTCCTTTCTGCTGGAACGGCTATGGTGTATGCAGCATTCCAGCCGAACAAGTCCTGATGTTGTGCAAGTGCCTTAGGCAGTCTGCTGCTATACAGAAAATCTGCTGCTACAAAGGATTAAATTATAGTTAGAACAAAGGAGTTAAATTATGACTGGATTAGGATTTAGTTCAACGAACAGCATGTTTGTTGTTAGTTCACAGTATTCCACATACTGGTATGTATAGTAAGACAGATCCTTGCTTTTCCTTGAGACAGACACATTGTTTCACATACAATACAGTCCACAGAGACTAGGCAACAGAGAGCAATTAAGAAAACAAACAAACTGTAGTAATGAACCATATAAGGAAGAAAAGCAGAAATGTCACCACCAGCCTTGAAACATATGGCTCTCCAAGGCCCTCCTTGCGCCATGCAACTTCTACTACTCCATCAGGCCCAGATGTCTGCCTATTTTGGAGGAGAACTTGCTTAGAAAATGTCTCATGGCCAGCATGATTTCAGACCTCATTAGCTAGTTACGGAAATAAAAGTCCTGGAAGCCAACATTCTGTAGACATGCAGAAGCTGCCTGCTTATCAGATGCTTAAGGAAGGTGATAGAAACTGAAAAAAGAATAACATGGCAAGTGGGAGGATAAAGATAACTATCAAAAGGAGGGAGAAGAGTAGGCACCAGTGGTATTTGCAGCTTAAGAGAGTGTTGTCTCCATCACCTGGGGATGTAGAAAACAGCTCTTTGTTTGACCAGTTATGCCAATAATTTTCCAGGTTTTATTACGAACTGCATTGGAGAAGCAACATGGTTTAAAAAAAAATCAACCCTTAATATCTTCTAAGGCTTTCTTTCTCAACTCAGATCACGTCAATAAGGTTACAGCATTGCCCCACAAACGCTAGTGTGGGCACAGGCAACCAGGAAGAATCTGGTGAAGTGGGTAATAGCGAGCAAAGGAAGGTTGGGGAATACAAAGAAACCCTGTAATTCGACTTCGCTGTCAAAGAAGGGCATATTAGTCAGGAACAAGCCATTAGTTAGGTTATTCAGTAACATATCTAGGAAAACACTCAGCAATCTCACTTAATTTGCCTCTATTAGTAATTTACAGACTTTTACATCAGACATTTGCAGTCAAAGAAAATTTGTCCAGGTAACCTTGAGTAGGTTATCTTTTTTTCATGTGAAACAGAAACAAATTGGGCATTTAAAAGCAGAGCAGAGTTTTAGTGACAAAGTTTCCATTGGGGCTAGTGGGTCTCTGGCCCACTGGCCACCACTTGAGTGAACAAGCCAACTCTGATTTGCTGTCAAAATCCACAGTATTTTAAGATACTCAGTCACACAGAACAGACTGTCAGCAGTTTTCCATGGTGCATAACATGAAAACATCCAGTGAAAGAATGCAATGTTAAAAAGAACAGGCAAACCATTCTTTCAGAATTCCTTTAGCCCGTCGACTGAGCACCACTTCAACACTAGCTAAGCTATCTTACTGCATTGCAATGAAACTTCATGTCTGTTGATTACTGCAAAATTTAGTTGTGCTTTTTAAGTTGCCAGCCATAGAAAATGTTAAAACAGAAGAAAGAAACAGCACTCTAGCATCCTGGTTTAGTCATCTTGGTTGGCCATTATCAGTAATAAAATGTTCAATTTGTGGCTGTTCTTTCTTTCTCCATTATTGAAACAACTTGAGTTTGAGCAGAATGGCCCCGTGATCTCAAAACAGTATCTTATTGATTCAGCAAAAATGTTTACAGATTAACAGTGACACAAATGGCATCTCTAATCATGGCCAACACGGAAACTATTTTGAGAAAGAATGAGCTCAGATATGGTCTTAAAGCAAGCTTGTAAATGTACATAGACCCAAACAGGAATATTATGATTCTTGAGGACGAGTGGAGGAAAACCAAAAGGGGGAATATTAACAAACAAATAAACCCACCACAAGCAGGACTACTCGAGAAGGATTCCCCACCCTGCCTTACCACCACACCCCACTCCCCTGCTTCCCACAACCCCACACTTCTTATGGCTAGTTAACACAAGCAGCAGTACCTTGATTATCTCTGAATTTCATTGCTTAGGAAAACAAAGGCTGAGCATGCAACAAAACCATTAACACTAAACATCACCATAAAAAAAATCCAGCAAGAAGACGTTGTTATGCTAAGGACTCATGCCCAAACTGCCTTCCGCACACCCTGCGGTGTGTTGGGGCTGGCAGTGTCCTGCTGCCGTTCCCTGCACAAAACCAGGGTTGTTTTCAGGTGATCCTTGTGTGCCTTCTGGGACAGCAGCAGAGCTCAGGCAATTCCCACAGCCAACTGTTGCCAGCTAACTGCAAGCAACACCCTTTCACTGCCTCTCCTTCAGGATCCCCTCTCAGAAAGCAGATGCCCAGGCCTCTCTCAGATATGCCAGGAGATCCAGTAGCAAGCAACTCTGGCTCTATCAAGCATAAGAAGTCAATCAGTCTTATAGCTGGCACATAACTCATCCCCACCATTTCCTCTCTTGTTTGGCAGCTGACCTCCCGTGGAGGCGGCTGAAAGGGGCATTAATGGGTTTTGTCAGCCCACTTTGTTTAGCAGCTATCAAAATCAAATCAATGCCTCCTCCATTGTCTTCGCTTTCTCCTTTGCAGGTTTTTTCCATACTTCACCTCATCATTGCTGTGGGCTTTGGACCATGATTTATCAGCAGGTTCACAAGACTGCTGCTTCATGGGAGCAATAAGCAAAAGTGTAATTCCAGCAAGTTTGCTTTTCAGTGTGTTCTTGCTGAAGGCAACAGCTATATTCACACTACCCTTAAACATAACTCATGCCCCAGTGTTTCCAGAAGGAAGAGATAGAAGTAAGACTTCAGAAAAAATCTTTTGCCCTTTCTTAACTCTTCTTTCCTTTTTTGTCCCTGTATCTCCCAGCTCCTGCTGCAGCTGGAGCCCACAGGCTGGCTGCAGGGATGCCGCAAGCTGCTGCAACGTTGCCAGCCACAAAAGAAGGATGGTCTCAAGGCTGTGAGTCCTTGCACAACAGAAAGGCAAGGCAGGGTGGTAAGGGCACACCCGCAGGAAGCGGTAGAGAAGGTTACTCATTCCGTGCCACAGGCTGAGTGTGCTCCCACACCCCAGCTAGAGCACCTCTGGTCTGGCATCTGAAAATGCTAAGAATAAGTCTAATAAGAATAAGCAGATTGGGGGGGGACACTGCAGGAAGACTGAGGCATTGAAACATTTAAAAGGTTTAAATGAATCCTGAGCTTCCTTTTTAAAGCTTAAAGAACAATGCAACTCTTTTTTTCTTTTTCCCCCTTCTTTTTGACAAACCAGATACTCAGTCAAAAGGTCTAAAATGAACCTGTCTCCCTGGTGCATACAGTTCTGCATGGGTAAATTTCTGCACAGACAAACTATGGAAGGAACGTGTCAGTAGGTAAACAAGATCAATCCACCCCCAGGCTGTTTCTCTTCGCCAAAACCGTATTTCAAATGAATCCAGTCATCTCAAAACAGTTTGGAATATCTGACATTCATAATTCTAGCCCCTTCCATCAAAGCAGGCCTTTCAACTGTGTAAAATTTATATTCCACTTACATTCAGTACTATCCTATTACTGAAGTGTCTCTCATGAAAGTTCTTACGGAAAGAAGCAAGAATTCATAAAATAATCGCCTCTAGCCCACATTAGGGAAAACCAGGCATCTCCAGGGAAAATAATTTTCCCAAGAGAGAGGAAATATAAAATTCTCTTTCAAAATGTATATATATTACATACATACTGCATATGTATGAAGAAGAGAGAGGCAGGGGAAATATGAATCAGAAAATATTAATTTCAGAGCAACAATAACATGAAGACTTTTATCTTAAAGCACTTCATTGTCTAACACACAGTATCTATCTATTCAGAAGGCTCAGGAGGGCTAAACCAGACCAGACGGCTTCAAACATGAGTATTAGTACATTTCTTAACATCATCAGTCGCTTAATGTTGCATTGCCAGCATCATGTTTGTTTTGCACGTTATGGCTTTTCCACAGAGTGCAGAGTCACAGCAGATTTTTGAGATCATAGGAGAGTATGCCAGCAAATGAGGCAGACAGATAGCCTTATGATGTCTCCCATATCTCTTGATCTTACACACTGACGGCATCTTCTGCTTTTCTACTCACCACTTGAAGAACAGCATGATGCTTATCGAGGAGCAGTAATTAGTACAGGGTTATCAAAGAACTCAAAATGGAAAGTTTTACCTTCTGCATAATGTAACTATCAAGCACGTAAAATCAAATCCCACTTCCATGGATATCAGTGAGTGTTGTCCCACTGAATTCTTGTGGGAACAGATTTGGCTCACCAAAGGTTTCCTGTTCCCTCTGTGCATGCACTGCACAAGAGGAAACTGAAATGATGATTTGGAGTCACTCACCAGAGTCTTATGAAGAGCATAAGACATGTAAAGAGACATTACCAACACAGGCCAAACCTGTGACCACACAGGTTTACCACAGCCCTGCTGGAAAGATGCAGGCAGAGGGCAGCCAAGGGCTCTACCCTCGTGTCACATTACACTTCTTTCTTTCTTTTAATTGCTCTAAGATCATTGCAGCTAAAAGAAATTTTAAAGCAATACAGTTTACACCGCATAAAATATGCTGTTAAGCCCAAATTCCTTAAGACATGCATTCAGTATCCATCTCCCTCTCAAAATGCACGTGTCTGAGTGTGTTGGTTTAAGCCCTGCCGGGACCGGAGAGCATGTTGCCGTTGCCCCTGCCCCACCCACAGCCGGTCGAGCTGGAAGTGAGGCACAAACCCGGGCTAAAATAAGAAGAAATCTAATACAACAGTGTGATAAACAATCTGAACAACAGCAGTAGCAATGATAACAACAATAAACAGCAATAACAGGGAACAAGACAAACGATATACAGAGAAATACTGCAAATGGTCAGGGAACAAAGCCGACGTGTGGGTCCCGCCACCAAAAAGCCAAAGAGAAAGTGAAATCAAAGTTTCCCACCCCTGGACCTGACCTCAGCATGGTATGAATAACCCCGCTGGAGATCCCTTCCCCCTCTCTCTCTGCTGGGGAAACCTAACCCTATCCCAGTTGAACCAGGACACTGAGTTTGGGAACACATCAGACTGGTCATTATTTCTGCAGCCCTACATCTACACAAGCTACTTGATTTCCCAGCTCTGCCTCTCATATCCTGATCTGCTTTCAGGACACCTGTAGAGGGACAGAGCCTTTATCCTTACAACAGGCCAGAAAATATTCTTGTTTCCACCCTTCCACCATGGTCAAGCATTCAGAAGCCAACTGCCCAGTACTGGCAGCCCAGTGTCTCCAGCAACTCTCCGGTTTGCTTCTTCCTCCCTTGTCCCAGCTCTGAGCACAGTGAGAGTGCCCAAGCTCTGTACAATCTGTAAAATGGTATGTGCCAAAGATATGATGGCCTGCAGTGATCCCAAACTAATTAGTCGTTGAATCATCTTTGTTTGTGCAATCTCTTAATCCTTTACAAAGACTTAGACTTCATGTAGTTTTGGGAACTGAAGTTTTAATTTTGTTTAAAAGTCCAGCTCCCACAAACGTAGTGAGGTGTTGAACAGACCATTACTTGATTGGAGACTTAAGTCACATGGAGGCTCAGATGACGTATTGAAATGTATTCCCCATGCATTTATCTCAGCTTGGATAATGAAACTAAGCTGTTTAGCTTCATTAGCCATGAAATACTCTTAAGAAACAACTGTGCCCTATTACAGTGAGCAGAGTTGACTTCCATTTCAACACTCTATCTGTTCTGGCCTGTGTCATCTTCTCTGTGCCTATATTGATTTGGGGAGCTCTGCAGTGGAGGAATCATGCCTTCCTGACATCTCTGGGTAGATCCTAGGGCTTGAGTATACTAGTATAAACAGCAAATTATAATAATTCACCAGTATCAAGTTTTATGCTTCAAAATTTCCATGCTGCAGCATATGGAAATGCTTTCCACCTGCCACTTTCTTAAAAACAAACAAACAAAAAACCCCAAACAAACAAACAAACAAAACCCTAAAAAAGTTTTGCAAAATAAAGGCAAAAAAAACCCCAAGCATATTTATCTCTCTTGAAACCAAAATGCTGCAAATACATCTTTAGCCTACGTCAAGTGCAGTTTATTTCAGGAGCAACCTGTGACCACCAATGAGCTAAAGCAGTTGCACCCCAAGAGGTCTGAGCCCACAGGAGGAAAACCCTGGCTTGCTTTCACTGATGGTTTCATGGTCCTTAATTCACTGTTCTCTTATGATCAGCCCAAGTAGAAAACTCCCAGTGACTGCAGAAGGAACATTACACTCTCCACAAGAGATCTTAAAATGGCCAGAGGTACTGTCAGCTTGCTTTCTTTTCTTCTTAGCTCAGCACACAGTATCAGTCATATAAGAGTAATTTAAAACAGATAAACTCCCATAAGGAACTGACTGATAATTTTCTTTATCTGTTTTATGTAACAGGTTTTACTTTTTACTGATACAGTGCACCAGCCTTGTGGCTGACACAGAGCAACCAAACAAAAAACTAGGGATCAACTATAGTAGACAAAACCAAGCAAAACAGAAATGAGCATTTGAAATTCCCCATGTTGCCATGCCTAATGCAGAATGGACAAACCTGAGCATTGTAATCACTGAGGAGCTGAGGGAATGCAAGACTTTGGGGTATGCTTAGCACTTTGCAGGATCGGGCCCCTTTCTCTTGTCACTCTTTAGACAGGCAGATGAAGGTGGGTTTCCACCTTCTTAAACAGAGGAAGATGTGAATGTGTCACAGGGCGCTCAAGGGATGAGGTTGCAGTGCATCCCCAAGCATCACCTCCAAGCTGCAGATCAGTGCAGCAAAGTAAAATTATTATATACACTCAGTGACTGTGATTCATCTCAACCCTAAAGCAAGTTTGTCAGCTCCTAAACACTAAACTCTCTTACCGTTACTTTTGTTCAAGTCATGTAGAATAGGTTACTTCATCCCACCATTTGTTTAGGGAAGGAATAAATGCGATGTCCCTCGTTTAAAATGTAGCAAAAGCCAAAATGCAAGAGGCAATTTTAACCATTCAACAATTCTGAGTTTGTAGGAGAGAGTTCACTTTTTACATCTACTGGTTGAATGACTTGAGAAAAATTATTTACTAGGTAGGGATAGTTAAAGTGCAAGAGCTTTCTGCTGGCCTGAAATCAAAACCAAAGAGCTGACCCTTTTACAATAAATCATGAACAAGCTAGACTTGATTTGTCTTCTTGTGCATAGATTGCATTGAAGATATAAGTAGTTATTGATGTTATGTAGTAAGTTCAAAGCTGGATTAAAAAAAGGTCCAGAGTTTTATATGCTGTAAAGTGATGAATGACTGGCAAGAAGGAAAACTTGGAGTGGTTTTTTTTTTTTGGTAATTTCATACTTTCAGCTCATTTCTGTCACCTACGAAATACTCAACATGTGAAAAAGTTACAAGATTCTCAAAAACCTTTTACACATAATATATGGAATCTAACTCAAAAGCATGTATTTTTAAGAAAGAATACAATATTACTCTTTCTCTGCAGAAAGGAAGCTGATGACTGCTGATACAAATCATCATCCATAAAAATGTGATTCAACTATTTCTTTCTGTAGATATACCAAATACAAAGATTATCTGATATGCAGTCTAATTTGGTCTGGAATTTATAGATGAGTGAATTATAATAAAAATTCTACAGTAATAGAGTAATAACATATGCAATTACCTCAACAAATAAATCAAGTCAGTAGGTGATAGCATTAACATAAAAGGGTTGAATTTGATGACCCCTGAGATATATAGACTTAGCTCTCAAGTCTGGTGCTAAGTAGCTGGGCTTCTCAGGGCATGTGAAACACGTCCGACCCTTTCATACAGACATTTGTCTGTAATTGCACACAGTTCACATATGACTTCAGACATGTTGGCACATTTTATTGAGGACATGGCCAATTAATTATGATTTATGACAACACAGGCATAGCTTTATTCCTCCTGCCAGGCAATCTTCTATGTTTGTACCTTAAGCGTCCTACTTTATGCAGCAAGTTGCTACACATAAATGTAACGATTTATGCATCATGGATCCTCATGGATAGAGGGTGCACTGGATGCTGTCATTCTTTCAAACATCCATACATCTGCTACAGTACATCATACTCCTACATAATGGATTTAGGGAGTAAGTAGGACAGGCATTTGGGGACGCCCTTCATTCAAGTCCACTGGAAACTGGCAGGTGCAGATATATGTGAATTTTGTCTTTTGAAGAATGGATGCCTAAACACATGTATTTAATCACCGGTGCTTGCTAGTCAATTCAGGAACCTCTTTAATAACAGCCTTAGGCTGGGATATGACGCAAAGGTCGTCTACAAAGAAGTTCATGGGACAATCCCAATTTTATGGAGAGTATCTCACACCCCACAAGTTTAGCCTAAAGCTTTGTTATTGTTCTGAACTAGTTTGGGTCTCCGGGACTCCTGAAACCTTGCAATGGAATAACTTGACCCAGTACTGCAACTTAATCAAATTGTGTTAATTTATGAGGAAGGTGTCTTGTCATATAATGACATAAAATCATGACAGGACATGCCTTCATCACACATCAACACACCATGACAGGAAACTACAAACAGTGAGATGAAGCTATTCTGTGCAGTACAACAAATACGATTATCTCTAGTGAAAAACCAAAGAGAAAAACTGTGAGTTATGTCAACTGCAATGACAAAACAGCCTGTAGTACAAATCCCTTGGAGTCTGGCCAAAACAAACAACTAACAGAGACAAGATCACACACTCAGAGATGTAAGAGTGGCAAGTGGGTACTGCTTGGAGCGCTTCTGAGAAGCAGCCGTTCTTTGCATGCATTTTTATTGGTGTTAATTTTTTTGCCATTGATACTGTGCTGAGGCCAAGTAAAGTAACACTGAATATTACACACAGTATACTTTAACTACTTACTGCCCTGCTTTATTATTTCTTCTTTTAAAACCAGGCCAATGTGTCTTTAACACAAACGGCCAACTTTTGCAAAGTGGAGAATGGCAGCCCTCTGAAAACTCAGCCAAGCTGGGAACAAAAGCAGCTATTTAAACAGCTAACACTGAAAAGGCTGTTAAATCATCTGATTTGTGTAACCTGAGCCACACCATGTGAGGTGTTTCCTCTCCACTGGCCAACTCTGACCACCACAAGGGTGAAGAGAACAGGGTTCCTTAGAAATGTCAACCTCTGTTTATCAAAGAGCTTTGTAAAATTACTAAAATAACATTTCAGCTACAGTGGCTGCCCTTAGAAACTTTCCAAATGCTTCTGATAACTGAATAGGTACCTCAGTAGTCCCAGTATTCCAAGAATTTCCTACCATAAGTAGCAGGAAACACAAGTCAATGCTCAGGCACTGCAGCACCTAATGCCACGCTGGCAATCTTTCTATGGATCACTCACTGCAGTGCCCTACTCTGGCATATTCAGCTCTGAGAAAGCATGATGCATTTATCAGTTGGGATAGAAAAGCAAAAGTTACTCCCCCAACAGCGGAACTGCTGAAGCCTGGTTTCCTTTAAATTCCTGCCTTACATCCCCTAGACCTCCTTCCCTGGTCCCAGTGGGCTCTCACTGCTGGCAGCACCAGCCTTCCCATTGGGGCTGCTGGGGCAGGCTGCGGGCAGTCTTCTCTCCACACATGCAGCCTTCCCTCCATGAGAACATCACTTAAGTCCTTTCAGATCCCACTACTGATTTTTGCAGAGCTTGGAGAAATACTTCATGGGGACTCTTACCTCTTTCTGTTGAAATGAACTATTTAAATTTTAAAAATACAAAGCTTTTGGAGAGGCAACCTGCTTGGCTAAAGTGTAAGTACATACATCTCATTGGTTTTGGTACATACATCTCATTTGGTTTTAGGAATCCAAAATGTTTTCTGAGGAGCAAATTTCAATGATGGCATTTTGGTGAAAACACTCATATAAATGGGTTAAAATGCAGTTCCATTAGAGATGACAATTCTGCCACCATGGCAAATAAAGTCAGGGCTTCACATGACTTCTCATGACTGACATATTTGGGATGACAAATATCTTCTTTCTATCTATTCACATTTTTACCATTTTGCTTACTTGTTCTCCAGAACTACTATGGTAAAGCAAACATACAGCTTGAGGAGCCAACCACAGCGATTAGCTTTAATCTGACTTTATATATGCTCCCCGAATTTTCTCTCTCAGCTGTTAACGTTTATTGGAGCTGGCCTCCTCTGTGCCAGTCATACAGCTCCAAGAGCTTCTCGTTGATAATTAAAAGTGACAGTGCTCCTTTTGGTTAAAATTAACAGAGGTGAAACTTAACAGAAACTGCCTACTCAAGGAGTCACACCACTCTCCATTATCAGACTCTAAATTATTAACTTGCCTTAGTTTTATCATGATTAATTATTAAAATTCAGCTGCTTGTCAACATATTCATCACAGAACCGATAGATTAGCAGTGTCTCGTGCTATATTGGCTGTGCTCTAAACAGTGACCTTTCAGCAGTATTTCATGTCTCAAAAGGATTCTTGTAGTGGCACATTTTACCCAGGATAATAAAGAGGAGAAGAAGAAACAGTCACCACTACACTGGAAATTTAAGGCAAATCCTACCCTCCCTTTTATCCCAAACATCCGACTGAGTTAAGGGGGAAAACAAGAATCAAAGTAGCTGCTATGTGTTCTGCAGCAGGAGGAAGGGGTTTTCTCGTATTTTTTTTTTAGCTTTATTCCCTCAGTACTCTTTCCTTTAAAGTGAAGATTTAGAAGGACTGTTCAGACACTACGTGCTGCTTAATTGCAGCAAGGTTTGCCTCTAGTGTCGAGAGGCTACAGTTGAAAGCATTCATTTCAACTTGTATTGTGGTACTAAAGACAAAAGACTTTGTTATTTGAGGAATGATTTTTATTTTTTTTTTAATGGCAACAATTACAATTCTATGCAGTGTCCTGCATATTTAACACTTATTGGAAAAGTCAGCTGAATACCACAGATTGCAATCAACATCTTTCACAGATGCCAGTCTTTTTTTTTTTTTTTCTCCTTTGAATGTTCAGAGCTTTGCAAGTCATTAGTCCATTAGCACAAAGTTTAAGTACGCCAATCAATGTCATTTAAAGCTGTAGGTCACCTCGGGTTTTCATAAACAATCGTAAGGCTAATGACAGCTATGTACCCTTCTGCTCTCACTTTCATTTCATCTTCAGCTTTCTTTGAAACATTAGATTTGGCATTTGCAAAGAAATAAACCCACTGCAGGTGCTACTTTTCACCATGATAAAACAGAAGTTATGTTCTCAAAATTCACTACTAGACTTCAGGAAAATAGAGGATACTGTGACCTGGGTTTATTCTTAAACTTTCTAATATCCTTGGATTTACTAGGATGACGTGAAAGAAGCCATGCCAGAAAGAACTGTAACTGTTTGGCTTTAAACACATTTTATGCAAAGGTTAGAAAAAGTCTTGAGCTCGAGTTACATGACCAGGCAACAGTAAATTCAGGTCTGAGCTCCAGTCAGACCCCTTGCCCAGCCTTAGGCATATCACTTAATCTCTCAAAATGTCTCCATTTCTCCCTCTAAATGAAAACAAACCAGATTGCCTGATATTTTCCCCCTTTTTTTCAAGACAGCACACTGGTGCAGACCATTATACTAAGCTGGCAGTGAGTTAAATAGCTCTTGTGTATTTTCCATCAACCTACTGCTTTTTGCCTATCTACAGAGAAAGGCCTGTTTGGGAAATAAAACTGCTGAAATCTGAAGCCAAGACCCAGAGTTTTCTATGAGGTGATTAAAGGGTCGTTTGTAAAAATACGGTGTCATCCTTGCACCAGCAGTGGACATGAAAGCACATGCACTCCTCAGCTTATCAGACACCAGGTTGCTGTAGGAGAATGCCATGGAAAGGATGGCTGGACTGCTTGTGGAAACATGGGTGTGTAGCACCACAACACTGGGAACAGTCAGGCACCAGGGCTGTGTGGGAAGGATTGCCAGAAAAGAGCTGTCCTATGTGGGAAGAAGGAAGGAAGGGGGAAGGCTTTGCATCCTCTACAATTCTGTTCAGCTCTCAGAACAATACTTCTGCAACCCTAGTTTTATTCAAAGGTAACGTGCTGTTGGGCACACTGTAAGACCCTGTGGAGGAATCAAGTACTCTGCTCAGCATTAACTCCCCACTACCAAGTGCTGCAGTGACCCCGGGTAACTGCCTCCCCAAGCTGTAAATGTGTGTTCAGAAGTTGTCCATGGGAT
The DNA here is from genome assembly GCF_003259725.1 of Athene cunicularia. NCBI lineage: Eukaryota > Metazoa > Chordata > Aves > Strigiformes > Strigidae > Athene > Athene cunicularia. Next base: position 20,424,582 of record NW_020799099.1, on the reverse strand, counting down.
CTAGCTAGCAAGATCAGTGGGAGATACAAGGACTCCCTTTAGCACCAGATCTGAAGGACTGTGCAAGGGCCCCAAGGTTGGGATAAGAATTTGCCCCAGTGCTTGTTGCAAAGAGTCATTGTTGTATCTCAGCTTTGGCAATGAAAGGATCCTTGGAGAAGGGGAATGGGCACTGATGTGACATCTATATTTTGTTTCATTCTTTCATAGGTTGGTTGGAAATTTTTAGACTTACTTCTTTTGCTTACTCCTGAAGGAAAACTGGCATAGTGTTCATAACGAAAACAATTTGATGAAATAAGCTTATTTCTCTGAGGTTTTTGCCAGTTCTTTCTTCAGAACAAAGATACAAATTCTGATTCATAAATGAAACCAACAGCTAATAGTCAGTGGGTGTTTTACAGGAGAAACTGAAATTCAAGTCCTTGGTCAGAGTCAGACAGAATTGAGACTCAAGTTGTGCCAGAGAAAGTTCAGACTAGATATGAGGAAGCATTTCTTTACAGAATGGGTTGTTGGGCGTTGGAATGGGCTGCCCAGGGAGGTGGTGGAGTCCCCATCCCTGGAGGTGCTCAAGAGTAAGGTCGATTTAGAGCTTAAGGATATGCTGTAGGTGGGAACTGTGCTAGGAGAACGGTGGGACGAGATGATCTCCAGAGTCCTTTCCAACCTAGATGATTCTGTGATTCTGTCATGCCCAAGCACCCAAACCAACAGGTGCTGGCTACTCTCAAGCAGTTAATTCTCCCATGCACAGCTTTGTAATTCTACATGTCATCTTCCATAGGTTTACAGTTTCTAGCCCTATTAAAGGCCCTCATCCTATCTTTGCAACAGAATTATGTCCCTATAGGTTTCTTTTTTAATTCCAGAAAAGTCTTTTAAAAGCAAGATAAGAAAGATAATTACTGGAACAAAGCTTGAACATTTGTTGGAAAGAGGAAGGCACTCTCCCAGTGGACATTAAACTGACTTAGATCTCTCTAGATACTCCGCACCACTTTGGTAAAAGAGCTGAGCAGGAAGGCAGGGTTATTTCATGACAGTCTTGCATGAGTCCAAACCTCTTGGTTTTCACAGCATCCAGTGTGTTGTCCACTTCCTCAAGGCCTTAATATAACAGCTTTCTGCCTGGGAGGAATGTTACCATTCCATCTTTATCAGAGTAAGTGGGCCGAGTAAGTGCCAGCTTCCTTTCTAACACACACCAACTCTCCTGCTAATCCTAACTACAGAAATATTTCCAAAATATAATGGATTTGTTTTGCCCAACATCCCTCTCACTCAACCAAGTCACTTAAGTAAAATAAGCATAATGCATGGAGTTACTCCAGATGAATCAGCAGGGCAAGGAAACATGCAGCTGTGCAGACTGAGCATGCACTAGGTTCAAACTGGGTTTGCAAGCATGCTGGCTAACTGCCAACTTTTTGGGTTTTAAATTTATTTTGTTCCTTTTCTCTCTCCTTTTTTCCTTCCTTCCCTCCTCCCTTCAGTATAATGAATAACGTTAAATTATCTTGCACCAAGAGAAGAAATAAATTGTCTATTCCTGATTACACTCTTTTTAGAGCCTGAAATAATCTCACTTTCCTATGATTTGGTAAGTGACCATTTGATCCTTCACCCCTTAGGAAAATGAAAGGTATTAGCTTTGACTGGATAGATGAGCAAGAGCTACTATCAATTACAAGAGCTATAATTTCTTTTATTAACCCTGAAACAGCTCTCCCTGGTCTTTTATTAGGCCATTTAGAGGATGATGTGAAAGTGACAGCAAACCCCCTCCACCAGTACTTTCCAACAGCGGCAACTGGTGGCATACTGATGGCATTTGTTAATTACTAGGGAATTCAAGGCAAATGGAGAGTTTTGCCATAATGAGCCCCATGTTGTGTGGAGGAGCATTTGAAAAGAGTAGGCGTCAATTCATCAACTACATGTCTTAGCTGGGTGAAAAAAAAAAAAAAAGACA
>NW_020799099.1:20418174-20422557 GCF_003259725.1 Athene cunicularia | reverse complement strand
AAAAAAAAAGAAAAAAGACATATACAACTTCTATGAAAACTGAAAGAGGAGTGGAGTGGAGCCAAATGGAGAAAATGTGGAGATGCCACTAACCACAGTATAGTACAAGTATCCTTCGGGTGGATCTGTGGGGTTTTCTGTATTACAATTTCAATTTTGGATGATCAGCCACATGGAGGCCCCTTAAAGCCACAAATGGCCCAGAAAGATCTCCAAGCTGAGAGCTCTGGCCTGGCTCTGTCCACCTTATCACAGATGCTGGGGACAGCTGAAGAGCTGAATACTCGTGTTCTCCTCTAGTTCAGCCCTAACAGCTCAGCCCTGCTGCTGGGATCTGCACAGCACGACCAATTGTGATAACCCCAAATCAGACTAGAGCAGTCAGAAGGACAAAGTTAGTTGATCATAAATACTACAAAGCACTATTCCCAAACCCTCTGCATTCCCATGTTCAAACATGGGAATCACATTCAAATAAGTGGCTTTTTCATCCAAAGTTGTTGTACGCGTAATGTAGCGAAACTTCCACTAGCTGCCTATCTAGACTTAAAACCTGGCTTATATTGTCTTCGTGTGCTGCTGTTGAGTTACAGCAGCTGAAACTTAGGGTGGTTCTATACAGGTAGCAGTTCGCAGGAGGTAGGTCTCATATTTTTAGCTCAGTTTGTTCTTCCTTCCACCACACCATGCCCCAAAGTTTAATACAGCAGGCTGCAAATACTTCCCTCTGTCCAGAGGAGGATCACACTCTTCACGTCTCTAAGGCTCCCAAGCCCTCTTCAGCCTCCAACATATCATTGCCCTCTCCCAGCTCATGCCTTTCAGAGCTCCTCCACAAGCTATTTTCTCCACTGTTTGTGAAGGGTTAAGGCTAACCCTTTGGCAGGACCACCTTGCAGTGCCAGAGCTGAAGAGCACTGATGGGCAACAGAGAAGCCAGTTAATCACAAATTGTTGCCATCAAAAAACCCCAACCTGTGTTCCAATTGCCAAATTGATTGACATCCACCATTAACTTAGGTCACAATAGCCATTTTACGCACCAGCTTAAGCTTTCGTACATGGTATTTATGAGCAGAAACCCCCATTCTCAGCCTCCTCCACCCACCTCTTCAGCACTCCATGTCACCCCATGGTTTACAGAGATCAATTCCCTGATAATCAGAATCAAGCGTTGACATTATGAACCTTTTCATTACTTGTGGTGTATTGCTGGTTTGTAAAATATAGATTAAGCATAAAGTCATGCTGTGCCCTACATCAGGCTAGTGTCGTTACATGTTTATTAAGAAAGTGATTTAAAAGGGAGATCATGCAGTGAATTACCAATCCTGTACAACCTACTAAAAACTGGGTGATGAAACAACATAATCATCATACATCAGCTTCCCATTACCTGATTTAGGGTAATTTGTATTCTCTGCTTCCGTGCAAACAGAACGTCACTTACTGCACTGTCAAACTTTATTTTAAGAGTTAAAAGGTGGGTTTATTATTCATAATGCTAACAATCGGGAGTAACTAAAATGTTCCATATGCCAGAAATCAAAACCTGTTACCATGGAATTGGTTACAGGAGATTTAAGCAAATTAAAGCTCTGACAACATTAGTTTTAGACTGGGAAAGCATAAGAAAGAGTAGTTGCAGAAAGACTAATTCTATGCATCTGCTCCTGCAGGCTGTTTTTGTATTTCCAATGCATATTGAAAGATAGAAAAGTTAATTATTTCTCCAGGCTAGGACAGCACGTGTGTGAGATGGAGAGCATGTGAGATGGCAAGTGCATGCTGGTGTGTGCACCAGAGAGAATCAGATGGCCCTGGGTTTGTCGTCTTTTCTTGGTTTTGATAGGACACCTGCCAACACCCATAGGCAACTGCCACCTAGGGCTCTTGTGGCTCTCCAATTCCAGACCTCCAGTCATGAAGTGTTTTGAAGGCCAGTAAACCACTCAGCCCTTGTCTACTCTTCATAAATAATTCCTCATGGCCATTGAGGAAGACTAGGGCTGGCTTTCAGCTTCATTATGGTTACTTGAGAGCACTCTCTGGTCCAGCATCTTCGCAGGCAGCCTATTCCTCTGTGGGAAATCCTAGTGGGCTATGGGGAGTGGTGAAAGAGAGCCGTCAGCAGTGACTGCTTGCCTAGCTGGAAGCCTCACTCCTGTGCACTTTTCATGCAATCAATCATGAAGGAAAGGTCAACAGACAGCTTTCAAATAACCGATCCATTTAACTACTGACATTGATCTGGGCCAGAGAAGTGGAGCTGGTGGGGGGGAGGGAGGAAGGGAGGGTTCAGTGGTCAATCAGTGGAAATCTAAACCCCTTTCAGCCTAATGGGAAGACTAAAGACAGCCCTAAGCTTTCTGCTTTAAATCTCACAGTGATTTGCCTACGGCACTACAGGACCTTTACATAGATGTCTTAAAAAGTAAAGAAAAAACTCATTATTTTCCCACATAAAATTAAATGCCTAAACCAAAAGACATCCATCTTTCACTGCATAATGCAGTGCTGTACCAGTAAGCATGATGGGTGGGATACAGGAAGTACAGATAAAGCCCCTGGCGTGATCCCAGGGCTGACAAAACTCCAGCTATTTTGCTTTGGCTATAGTGTGGGAGACGTATTTCCTCCCATCCTAAGCACACCCTCCAGTGCAACCCAAAGCATCCTGTCACCAGCCATTCTAATAGTCCAACGAATTACTTTTCAACTAAAAGAAACAAAAAAACCCCAAACACACAATTGCCAGCTTAGGGCTTTCCAACCCTGAACCCTCTACTGAAAAGTCAATGTCTTGCAAGAAATCTCACAGGAACAAAGCAGAACAATGTCACTGCTCATTCCATGGCTCAGTTCCACGGAACTCAGGTCTACAGTCTGACCATAAAGTCCTACAGACACCAAGAAATATTCTAAGCAGGGTGGATTTTACTCTCATTGCATATATGCCACTGAGCACAACACTGAGTGTGTACCCAGGAGAAAAAGAGCAGAGAGAAAGAGAGAGAAAGCACATTTGCTGTTCTCATTTAAGGCCGTCATCCCAGAAGGATGGCTAGTCCTGATGCCAAGCCGTGCTCCCAGAACTATCTGTACACTACTTCATATGAACTGCACCATCTGCATAAAGGATACATGCATTTCACTAGCACCTACAGCCACTTGGCAGGGCCTTTTGGTGACAATACATTGGAATTTATCTAAACCAGGGCTTCAGCAACTGATTCAACCAGATCAAGCACTTACATCTTGCTGTGCTTCAAACCCCCATCACTTCCTTACCACACAGGCATGTAGTAGGACAAATATATGTATCATGATATGCTCAGTGATAATGATAATGAAGCATAAAAGACAGACAGCCTGATCAAGAGATAACTGAAATCAATGGAAGGATTCCCTCTGTATTAATTGGGCTTTGGCTGTAGTCCCCATTTAAAGGGAACAAGGCACACAGAGATTTCTCAGTCCCTAAGCTGGAGGTATAGAACAATTCTATGAATCCCATAGGAGCTATTTCTCAATCAAGTGTGGTAAGAAAAGAATCCCTGCATGAGACACTACCAGAAAAAAAGTAAGACATGAAATCTTATGCATGTTTATGTATGTGTGTCAGGGGAAACGATATTAAATTCAAGGGGAAAAAATAGAATTAGATATCAAAAACAGGATTAAACCATAAAAATCTATCCACTATGGAGAATCCAGTTTGTAAGATAATCTTTTCTATAAAAGGCAGAATATTAAAGTAAATAACTCAGAAAAGCCCAGGAGAATCTGAGCTTTCAGTAACCAGCCAGATGGAGAATGCAATATAGGCAAGAGCACTGCATGCCACACTTCATATATCTAAGGAAAAAAAAAAGCTATTTCTGGGGCATGTTATTGCTCTTCATGGTTTTCTCAATTATTTCTTCATTCTGCTCCTCCCCATGTGCATCGACACCACTATTAGTAAAGTCAGGCATTAGCACTGAAAAGTATGATTTTGTAGCGGTGATAATCACAAATTTCCTGCCCTTTGCCATGCCATGGAGCAGCCTTCAGCTCTTCGCTTTGACTCCCTGCCATGCTGCAATCTATAAATACATTTCTTGGACAAGAGCAAGGAAGCCAACTGAAAGGTACACATCAACTTGAGTATGCTTTTCAGTCTTCATTTTGTCCAAACAGAGAGGGCTGTTATTTTGTCCTTTTCCAGGGAAGTCTACACAGACAGGATAGAAATGCTGATAGACTCTTTAAGGGAAAAGTCAGTGCTCATGATAGTCTGCAACTGGTAATACCGCAGTCCTGCCCCATCTCCACATGACCCTTCCCACCTCCACCCAACCACCACACTACAAATTTACCCTTGGAAATCATCTACATTTC
>NW_020799099.1:20406187-20418124 GCF_003259725.1 Athene cunicularia | reverse complement strand
CCCCCCCCCCCCCCAACAATAACCCAACAAAATTTTGGCACATTAATTTGAAATGAGCTTTGTTTTCTAAATACCCATGGAAATCTAGACTTGGTATCTAAATGTCTTTGAAGATCACAGCCCTAGCTATCACCAGCTAGCTTGCATCCACCCTTCTCTGAAAAGCCCCACTAGAATCAGTGGTGTAATTCTGGATCTCCTTCCACCTTGTGTTAATTATTTACATGTGTAGAGTTAGTGTGAGCTGATCCTGAGCATCACAGCACAAGCGCCAGCAGAAACTCCCATCTGATCTATTATGTGACTAAGACAAGAATCATTCAGCTCTGGCAGGAGGTTTTATCACCAGCTTTTATCTAAACAATGAGAATATCTGCTATATTATCCCACAGGGGCAGAATTCTGTTTTATCCTACAGTTCAAGGTTGCTTCTTTTTAGCTGATGTGTCACAGTCAAGGAAAAACATGGACAGGGAGACCACAATAGGAATAAAAAAGGAAACAGAAGCCTAAACATGTTCAGAGCAAATAAATAACCGAATAGGCCTGTACTTCAATGAAATATACCCATTTTTCTCTTAAAACATAGTTAAAAAAATGTACAATTGTTTAATGTGAAAAACTGAAATCAAGCTTTAGTGATCCCCAGCTCTTCAGCTGGATAAACAACAACTTGCCCTTATTTTGATTAAGGAGAGCTATTACATGTTTTTCCTGAAGCTATTATTCTGTTAGGAACATGCTGTAATTTACAAGTCTCTCCAAAAATGTCCCTTTAATGAAATGAAAAGGAAATTAATGCTGTCAGGCAGAAAGCTTTTAGCTAATAGTTTCTAACACTTCCCTCTTTGAGAAATTGGAGAGCAATTTTTATTTACCAGATATCTAAAGGTGAAAACAGTAGTTTCACTGATAGCACCTTGATCCTCTTGGCTGCAGTTGTCAGATATTTTTGGTTTGGGGATAGCGTACAGCAGTCGTTGAAGTCTTCTGCCCAGCAACACTGACATGCAGCGTGCCTTGACCCTAAGTCACAAGAATTTGAGAAAACAGCATTCCACTTAAAGCACAAACGGGTCTAAGATACATTTCTATTCCTAATATGATCAAGAGAAATTGGGTTTAAAACTCCCACTGGCTCCTATGCATCAATGGAGATGTTAGATAAGATTATGATGAGACCAAAATATACAGTTGTCACAGAACAGTGGAAGGCTCTACCCAGATTGAGACCCAGAACTGCATGCATGTTACACAGAAACAGCAAGGTAAGAGATAATGTCTTCACATTGGTCCAAAGCAATGTCATGGAGAAAAATGGCAAGACTAATTGAAAGACTGAAACAAGAACTGATAAAATCATCCTCAACCAGCATTAAGAGCAATTTAACATGTGCTAGTTTCACCCTGCTTTCTTATTCAAAAAGCAAGAAAGTACTCAGTTTGCTGAAGGACCCCAGTACCCCTCCTAACACTCGTATGACTGTGGCTAAATCCTGGGCTACAGAGTGGGGTCTTGTGGCCAGAGCAAAACACCACCAGTTTGTACCACGATCCCAAAACTTCACCTTTGAATGGTGGCTGTAGTGGTAGGAGCAAGAGAGTGAGGAGACCATCAAGAATGAGATCAGACTCTAAAGCAGAAGTGTGCAAGTGATGCAGGGATGAGCACCTGCTGCTGTCGAATTAACAGCACACGCCACAGAGCCACATTACTGCATCTGCTGCCTTTTCTTACCATGGGAGTGTGGGACACCAGCTGGCAAGCACGCTCCAGAGCCAGTGCTTACCTCACACTGATGTCATATTAATGGAGCCATTTCAAGTGTGAAAATACCATGAGTGAGATCAGCGCTGTTCCTTTCTGTCTGAGGAAAGGTAGTGCAGAAGCAAGGGCACCACCAGCTGCCTGAACCCACGCCAATGCTAACAAGCAGTGGTGCTCAGGCATGGCTGGTAATGCTGAACCTAGCATCTCTGAGCCCGATACAAAAAGCCATGTCTTTCCTGACAGGAAAAGTCAGGTAGGAAAGGATGCAGGAAGCACTGTCTGTGCTTCTCTCCTGTTAATTCTTCTCTCAGGAGCCCTACTTTGAAGCACTCTTGAATTACATGCCTGACACTCACTTTGAACATGTTCTCAAAGTGATGAATGTCCTCTTAACTGGCTTTTTATTTTGAAATACTTTATTATATGGCCTTCTAGAGAGATGGAGTTGTCAACCACGTGAATGACAACGCCTGGCAGAAGACCAGCTCACAAGCCTCCTCTTCCCACTGTTGCTTGCGCAAACCTTAAAGCTGAAACAAAAGCAACTAATTAATCATCACTCACATGTCATCTAACAGAAAAGGGTTCCAGCAGATGTAGAAATAAACAGACTATTGATGGATTTTTTTTTTTCCTTGGGAAACGGGCACATTTTTTTTAAAGAAGACAAGTGACTAAATTCTACTGTGGCTGGGCTGAGGTCACAACCGGGGCTGACTTTTCCCAGCTTAAGGCTTGCTACAACTTTTCAAATGTGATATTTGCTATCAATGTGTAAAAAAGACTATCTTAAAAGCAAAAAAAAATGCTACACTATGTTATCCACTAGGCACTTTTAAATTATATTAGTAAACAATCTATCAGAAACCTTAAATATTAGCTTGACTTTTTGGTCAAGAAGCCAGGAATTTCTGAGACCTAAGAGAGGATGCAAAGATTAATGATATGTGGGACATTTAACCACAAAATAAGGAGAGCTCTGATGCAAACCAGCAATCTCCAGGCTGCACGTATCATTGCTAGGATACCCACAGAACAGCTATCACACTTATGGGATTGTTTCACATCAAGGAAAAAAAAAAGCATGGGGGCAAAGACCAGACCCCAGGCCTTGGATGTCTGTGTTCAGAGCCATAATTAGGGGAACTCAGGTCATGACTTCCTTTATTTCTCACTATCACTTTGGACCAAAGGATCTGTCCTTCTGCTCTCCATTTCAGCACACTTCACAAAGGAGACCCCAGGGGGCAGGGGATGGTTTCTCACAAAACAGCCTTATCTTTGTGATCAGAGCTGTCTCCTGGAAGAGGTCGATTTTGCAGGGAGAGGAAGGACTGGAAGCTGTACTCCCTGGCAGTGCTCAGATCATTAAAATTCCCATATAAAGAAATGCCACACTTTTCCTGAAACTGGGAGAAAAAAAGGAAGAATCCTAACCAGCTCTTGGAAGGGCAGGGCCCATTCCCAATTATTTCCCCATGTAACAAGGATGCTTAATTTCTAAATAGTGAAGGCTGTCCACTCCTTGACTGAGCAGTCTCACCGAGACCGGCAGACCCAGTCTTTCGGAACAAGGCTGGACACTCTACATGCAGAGCACTGTGAAGATGACACCCTCATCGTATGGTTTCTGCTTCTGCTGTGTATCTTGCAGAACCACTTGAATCGCAGCATCAGCAGATCCTTTCTTCCAACAGGACACCCAGTGACTTCAAAGGGAAGGGCAGATTTGCACAAGGACCTACTCACTAGTATAAAATATGTCCACTGAAACCAGTGTCACCAGAGTCCAACAATGGTCTGGTGGATGTGAAATGAAACTTCCTGAAACAGTAGCTTCAAGAAAAATGAAGGCTTCCATCTCTGTGATCCTTTATTTTTTAAAAGCACCCAATGTAAAAATAAATTTTTCCTTTACCTTATAGGTGTGTATAAACTCAGCACACAAGGACCCTATGCCCACAGAATCCAGTCTATCCCCTTTAAAATTATTTCACACCCCCCTTACTTGCATCTGTTTCTGTGTTTTCAGAACCCCCTCCCTGTTCACAATAAACACGTCACCCTCTTTGTCTCTCTGCAACTCACATACTGGTTTTAATAGCTTTGCTCTACAACTTATTCCATATGTTTGCTTCCCTCTGAGTAGAACAGTTCTGCCTGACTTCCCTTTCGCTCTTAATTTCCTAATAATTAGACTAACTGCATAGCTCAAAAAAAAACCCCAAACCAAACCAACACATACACAATACCATGTGAATAGATTACTAGTGGTCTACCTTAGCAGTACCATTTTCAGCCTCTATTCTGTTAATGCTCTTGTTAGGTGATATTAAATTGTTCTCTACAGAAAGAGATAAATGGTTCCTTTATTTTTGTCTCATTAAAAACATTTAAATCAAGAAAAGAAGAGACAAAGAGAGAACAGGTCCCTGGCCATCTACTCCTCCTATCTTTGAGTAGAGAACAACTGCAGCCAGTTATTAAAAATAAATAAATAAATAAAATTACCCGTGCAATTCTGAACCCTATATTGTCCCTGAGGTCTAGTTTAGAGCCTTCAGTAATAACAGTTCTCTAGACCTATATTCTTCTATGTTACTGATGAAGCCTGTAATATACCTGTATGTTAGACTAACATTTTTAAGGATGTTTTGCTGCAACGGACATTAACTTCTGGCTCATTCTGAATGGTGAACACCACAGTCAAGATGTGGTCTAGTTAGTGTGGTTTAGTCTTTTTATTACATCTACCGTTTCTGTGGTGATATTGCATCTTGCAGTAAGCTACATTTGCTACGCATTTACATCTTGTCCTCGAAAGATGTGGTTAAAACAGAGCAATTCCATGAAGGATCTGGCCTGTAAGACCAAAATCCCATCTGTTCTGTCTGTTTATATCTGACTACACTGGTAGTCCAAACAACAACAGCTACAGTGAGCCCTACTATCCCCATCATTTATATCCATGCACAAGAACATCTCTTAAAACTAACCAAAGGCACAGGCACACCACCCAGTGCTACATCTGAGCCCAAGATCACAATCTGCCATCTGTGCAGATCCAGGAGAGCTCAAAACTGTTCCCCCAGTTATCTTACCTATGCTCCCACTCCTAGAAGATGGGAAAGCTGCCCAGATGCTGAACTCAGAGAGCTCTCTTCAGAGAAGAGCTCTCAGCTTTATGGAAAAGAAAATGCTTCTCTACCTTCTCATTATTCCCCCACTGTTTCTTGCAAACACATAGGCACAGAGGGGGTAGTACCAGCCCAGCATTTGCTGGATCAAAAACCTGTGTTCATGTGTTTGAAAATTTGTCCAAACATTTATGCAAAGGAAAAAGGTGCATAAAACCTAAACCCTTTTTTCTTCTTGTCATTGCTGCCTCTCAGTTGCTTGGGTAAAAGGGACTTTCCTTCTACCATTCTTTTAACCTTCTTTAGAGAAATTACATTTTTCAGCTGTAATACTCTCCACCAAACCCTCCAAAAGAATTTCCTACCAAATCTCCCCCAGCAGACCCCCAACAACCAAAGCCCACAGTTGCTGTATTCTTCACCCTTTTCTTTTAAAGAAGGGAAAAAGAGCTTTCTGTTGTTCAGAACATTTTTCTGATCTCTATAGCACTTATCTCTTTTCAGACTGGTAGAAAGGTATATCCAGAAGGACAATCTTATCAGCCTACCATTAAAAACACTAGCCATCTCCACACCCCTGGAAAAGGCAGGTGTGAAAATGGGATACTTGCACACACAGGGCCAAGAAGTACTTTGCTACCTACAAAAACATGAGTAAGCAACTATGGGCTCTACATACCTAAGCCAAGTTTGCAGAGTACAGTGGCCTTGGCATCAATACCAGCTTTGCGAGCAGTTTTGAAACCAGCTGACAGAGCCATAGGTTGAGGCAGTGGGGGGGTTGGAAGTCCCACTTCGGATAGCACTGCTGCCAGAGACTTGTTCCGCAGGGCCACGGCCTTGCTGACCAGTCGGCATCCACTTCTTGGGCTAGTTTTTATCAACTACTGTATTGTAAGACTGCCTAGGAGTGCTTGCCATGAAGTAGGACTCCCCTGTGCTAGACCTGGATAAACCCACCGCTACCTGCCTGGCCCCTTTCCATCCCTCTCTAGCCAAAGCATCAGCTACCTCATTCTCCTTAGGTCTCGTAGACAGAAAAAGAAGTTGTTGGTGGTTTTTTGTTTTGGTGTTCTCACCTTGTTTGTTCTCAGAATAGTAAATAAACACATTTTGCTTGAAATTACAGTAATTAATGAGAATCCTTTTCATGATTTGGCTTGATATCAGCCTTGAAAAACTTGGTATGAAGTGGCTGGGGGGTGGTTCACAACAGGTTTTTGCTTCTTTTTCTCCACAGCATCTGGATTTCTTTCAGAAAACAGGTTCCTTGGCACAAAACGGTTTGCCATAGCCTCTCACTTACTATAAAAACAGAAGGAAAAGGAAAAGAACTGCTGCACAAATCTGCCGTTACATGACCTGTCATCCTACCACTTCCATTCCCAAGCCTGCGCAAAGCTGTTCCTGGTTGTGCCTGGCCGCAGATCCATCACACCAAACATTTCCATTGTTCCCGGTTCAAATGCATCTTTGTGAAGCCCACTTTGTCAACAGTGCTCCCCAAACACCAGAATACATGTTAAGCACTGTCAACCCCTCTGCCTTTTGAAACATGGCTTTGCACAGGGCATCTTTCAAAACAATAAATCCTAAATATTTAGAAGTCAGCAGTAGGGTAAGAAAAAACAAGCTTCTCCATAGCCAGTGATTACAGAGAAGGGGCTTATATTTTCTTTCTTGAACTTGCAGTAATGACCTTGAGTGTTTCAGGAAAAAACAGGAGGCAAGGGTGTCACCAAAAGTCAGTGATGGAGTTAACAGCCACTTTATCTGTTACCAAAATTTGACTCCGAATCATTTGTTGGCCCCAAACAACCCCCTGGCCAAGTGTTGTGAGTGGTGGAGGCCTGGGGAGCACCACAGGTCTGTGCACAGGCTGGGGCAGGCAGGCAAACAAGAGGCCAATTCAGAGGAACTGGAAGGGATCCCAGAAAAACAAACGGTGGAATCGCTTCAGCCACTGAGCCGGGACTTCAGTGAGCCTCTCAAAGAGGTTGCTGGTACAGCCGGCTCCCAGCAAAGGTTACCAGCAAGTCACAGGGCTGGCACTTGCCCTGCTACCTGGGAGCGTGCCCGCAGTGGCACAGCGTGCCTCCTCTTCGGGGCATCTTCTTTTGCGGTGTTTTCAGCAAGCAAAACGCACACAGGGCGGTGAAACATCAGGCTGCCCAGCTGCTAGGCTCATCTGACAGTATTTTGCATTTTGGGTGTACTCATGGGAAAGTGCTTACTCATTTTGCTCCGCAGGAAGTGAAGCAGCCCCACCGCCTCAAGAATAATTTGTTGTCATTAATAATAATACATTAATATAGAACTTTTCATCCCAAAGGATCAAAAAAGCAATTTACAATCTCAAAGCAATTTTTAGAGTGGAATGGTTTGTGCTTTAAGGCACACACTGCAATGGCTCTCGAGTGTGCCTGGACGTGCCTGCGTGAGTGTTGGACACGGAGGAGGTGTGCCATGCTGCTGACTCAGATGACCTCCCCCTTGGCACCCCAGGGGAAAGAAAGGGTAGCAAGGGGTGAACTAAACGTGGCAGGGGACACAAAGCCATTCACTCTGCTGAATTCAATGGGATGAAGCCATGAGGGCCACATTCCCCCTTCTTCTGGGCAGAAGAAAACCATGCATGAATCAGTGCAAAAGGAGGCGGTTATGAACCAGTTAATGGTTTCAGAAACGAAAGGAGGGTACCAAAAAAACCCAGAGAGAGACTGGCACTTCCTGCACGGATGCTTCTTTTGCTGTCCAAAACTAAGATGCAGTGCTTGCTGGACATCCGTAGCTAAAACATCAGTATGCCCTTGATGCTTCTGTACCTCTCAGGCTGGAAAAAAGACCAGGCAGCAACAAGAACAAGTTTTTGGTTGTGATATTACATTGCAACCTGGGTGTCAAGTCTCTCTTGCACAGCAAACTCTGACTTCAAAAAGATTAGGAAAAATTGAGAAAATATAAAGATGCACAAATATTAGCAAGTTTGTACAGTTTTAGAGTAAGGAATTTCTTCTTTATACCTTCTATATCTTTCTTTTCTTAGTGCTTAATGTGTAAGCTGCAGATAAAAACCATAACTTTGGCTTAATGACCACACAAAGGGAAGGGTAATGCATCCCTCCAGTGAGCATCAGTTGCATATGGAATTTTTCACCATAGGTCACTAATTCAAATCTAACCCATTTAACTAGTGACTCAGATGTATTAATGTCTACTGTTGCTTGGTGGCTTACAAGTAAAATGTGGTTTTTTGATTTTCAATGAGTTCTTTGCGCATACTAGTCTCCAGCTTATATAGATCTTGTAAAATCACCAGCTGCAGCGAGGAGAGTGAGGGTCAACAGAGTGAAGAGGTTCTCCCTTCCCAGTTGACCTAGCTGATCTGTGCAGATCTGAACTGTAAAGTGGGATCTCCATCCTTCTGACATGGCCCTCACATACCTTTTCTTCCAATCTCCCTTCTGAGCTCTCTTTGGTTTTTTATTTACCTAATCCTTTTCTTTGGCTTTCTACTTTTACAATGCAAGGATGCTTTCAGATATCTGATTTTAAAAAAACCTCATCTAATCAACCAACCCTGTTAACATTTTCCCTCATCGCGAACTACAAATTTCTCTTCTCCATGTCTCACCCCTTAGCTTGTTGGTAACACAGTTCACACAGGAGCTCAGAAATTATAACAGTCAAAACAAGGATAGAGGATGAGGTCAGGTGGAGAAATCCCCATTGCTGCTCAGCGCAGCTAGTTTTCATTACAGTGAAGTGGTACTAAAACCAGGTGGGAGTACAAAGCACTGCTAGTACCAAGACTCCTATCACTGCTAACCCTCAGAATTAGTTTATGAATTTTCCCAGTGTAGACAGAGCCTTAAAAACACACTTCTGTGGGGGGGGAAAAAAAAAAAAAAAAAAGGAGGAAAAGAAAAGAGACCATGTCAAATATTTATAGATCCATGAATCTGCTTACCTGGAGGGTAAGTAAGATAAACATGTGTGCCATATTTTGTATTCTGGAATGGAAGAATCTACAGTTGTTTGCATGCCATCCAGCTTGTATCCATGAATTCTTTTATAACACTATACTGAAATTTTCATTAAGCATTTGGGGATTTAAGGAATCATTTGTGTGTATTAAAATCAATATTAACTTGTATTGTTCACTGGCAAATCACTATAATAGCATTATACAAAATGTTTTCAACCATACTGAATGAGTAATGATGGTATAAACCAGTTTTGAGGAAACTTTGATTGCATTAAGTGCAGGGTTGTTATTTTATTTTTAAACAGTCTTTACCAGCATCAAAGGGATATAATTGAAATATGTTGCAATAATTTCAAATGTTGACGGCTGCTGACATATGATTTTACCAACATGCAGACAGAAATTAGGATAGCACAGGCTATTACAGCTACAAATAAACTTTTAAGCAATTTAGGAATACATTAAAGGAAGGCAGAACACTGAGAGGACCCAGCAGCTGACTCCGACGGCTTCTGATGAATAGGTAATGATAAATAGTGCAGCACAGCAAGAGCATGCTTGCTGCCAGGCAGAGCAGGTCTGGAAAAGCCAACAGCCTCCCCACTCCCAAATCGTTACAGATAAGACCTGTAAAACTAAGGTCCTGCTTGCATTGCACAGCCACAAAACTCTCAGGGAACTTTCAGTTTTTGACTACCAGCATGCATGGTGGTCGAAGCATTTCACCCCTGCCTTGCTGAGCTCTGGGCCTGAGTGGCTTTCCTCCCAGGACAGGAGAGCAGTCCATGCATGTGTCTCTAAAGCTCCTGAACACCAGGCCTTGCTCTACTGTGAGTGCTCCGTGTGACATTTAACATGAGTGCAAGCTGGGGCCTCCAGCCATACCAGAGGGACAGTGCCACTTCCCCTGGCTTGTGGTAGAAAAGGAAGAATTAACTTCTTCCTTCAAGAATGCAAAGTCTTGAGCATTTGCTAATATTGTGTTCAAAGCATACTATCAACACAGTACCAATAATTAAAGTCTATTTTCACTGCAACAGGATAAAATTACTTTCTAAATTTTGTATTCCTCATTATTGTATATGTGTGCCTGTATATAAAAATATATTAATATATATAAAAATATATTAATATATATAAAAAAATATCTCCAAGAACATCTGAAATGAGCAGAAGAGATGAGTGTCTTTCTCTGTATGCTGACCAGGGACTGACACATCACCTGTACGAGAGTCCCATCCGGAGCCACCCTAAGCACCTGCTTCCTCTTTCAGGTCTTCCGTTCTGGGCTATCCAGTCAACAGGGATGCTCAGTAACCTCCACTCAATGCCCCTCAACACGGTTCTTTATGCCTTTTCACAGTATTAAAACCACTTACAAAAACTGTATTATTTTTGATAGAGCCACACTTTGTATGCTATACAAGTATGTATCCTTGTAAAAAAAAAAAAAAAAAGAAAGAAAAAAGAAAAAGAAGACAATTTCCAGAAGCTAGAGTTTTTTATACTGGTTTATGGTATATGCTGCTGAGACATGTATTATACATAAAACTAATGATAGGTTGTTCCACTTTGTTTTTAAATCTAGGCTTCTCTGAGTTCATTCTCAAAGGAATGAATAAAACTCCCTCCCCAAATTATTAACAAATAATATATACTCTGGCCAGATATTCAAATTGCTCTAAATTGCATGGTGATGTTGATTTGAATGCAGTTACAGCAGTTTACATCACTGCAAGACTTGACTGAAAGGAATATTTCAGGCAGTTTAGCAATACTGGTACAGGCTGTTCTCATTTGTTTATTTAGTAGCTAAAGTTAAGTGTAAATTTGCAAATAATAAATGTGTTAATGACTATATTTATATGCACATGCTTCTATCAAAACTTCTAACGAGGCCCGAAGCACAATAATAAACCAGCAACAAACTGAATATTCAAGCCAGCCTGTAAGAGCAGACATCTTCCCACACTCAACTCATGAATGCAGACACTTCCAGAGCAAGCAGAGCCAGGCGGGTGGGGAGAAAGGGCAGATCGGGGGGGGACTATACAGACTACTGTGTGTTTTGGGAGCAGCAGTTTTCTTGTGGTCCAGCACTGGCTGCAGTAGGGGTAGGAGGGGTTGGCACTGGGGCAGCTGCCTTAGGTTAAATCATGCGTCTTTCTACACTAAATATGGGACAGGATGAAAAAGACATACCTTTTTCCTATCCATATAGATACAGCTTCTAAATATTATTCTGATATCAGCCATATGGGAAGACTTTTCAGAGATCTGTTACCTGTAAAAACAAGCTCTCAACATCTCAGACCACAAAATCCCAATTGCACAGACCAGCAGTAATCCTTGCAACCTTTTCAGTTAAGTAAAATGTTATCTCATTAGTAGAAAATTAAATCAAAGCGTGTACTTATGCTTAAGTGGTACAGCAAGGGATGGCGTAGAACGGAGTCCTGCTCTGCCATCCCCAAATTCAGTGCATCACTCAAGCTGCTGCATCCACCCTCGCAGGTGTTGCTAGCCCCACAAATCACTGCATTTCTCAAATCATAAAGAAAGGACCTGGAGTTTTGCAGTTGTTATGGCTATGTTAGTACATTAACTCCTTTTAGAAACTGACAAGAGATACCACAGAATGTGAAATCAAAAAGGAATAGCTCTGAGTTGGCTTTTTACTGTTAAAGATGATTAGAAATTCCAACTAAAACACCCGCGTGGATGCAACCAAAGCGCACACGCAAAAATAACACGATCAGAACTTCAGTCATTGCTGTCTTTTCCAGGTTTTTAAAATCTCTGATACAGCGAGTGCAAAGGATTGATAGCAATAGTTGCAATCTTCATTTTTAATTGCCACGGAACTAGTTTCATGGGGATTTAGTGGAAGCATTAAAACGCTTTAAATGATTAACATGTTTCTCCGTACTGAAGCATCCTTAGGGGACTAGCAACGCCCCTGCCAGTTTTGCAAAGCCAGGGCTGCCGACGCGGACCCTTCCCCGCCCAGCTCGGCCCCGGCTGCCCAGAGCGGGCCGCTA
>NW_020799099.1:20372512-20406137 GCF_003259725.1 Athene cunicularia | reverse complement strand
TATAAGAGACAGGCCTTGGGTGCTGGCTATGGCAGAGAAAGCGCTGCCTTTCCTTTTTGCTTGTTGATTTCTGGTTGGGTGGGTTGGGGGTTTTTTTTTGGTGGGTGTTTTGTTTTGGTTTGTTTTCCGGGGTTTTTGGTTCGTTGGTTGTTGTTTGTTGTGGGGCTTTTTTGTTTGGTTGTTTTTTTAATTTACGTGTGTACCGTGGTTGGCTCTGTGCGTTCTGTTTTCTCCCCTTCCCAGTGTGAAAATGCGTTCACCGATTCCACGCTCGAAGCTTGAAATCGGAGGGGTTTTGCCTAATTTGTATCGCACAACTTCGTAGCAGCCCGACGCAGAAAAACAGCGATAAATGACAAGTAACTGCTTTCTGAAGGATGCTAAAATCCATCTATGTTAGCAGAATCAAGTCAGTATGCCCCAAACTTGATGTAATGTGCTCTGAGACCAGCTTTAGCATTTTCATAACTCAATTTGCCTCTGCTCTGACAGAGATGTGTAGTATTTGATATAGAAAGAAGAAAAGCAGTTATGTTGGTGTCAGGGACAATTAAGGTCTGTGCTCCCGTGCCCATTAGCAGAGTGATTAGCTGGAAAGGTCTACTCATTCCTGGGGGGGATAAAGGACATGGATACTCTGTCTGGGAATATTGATTGAGAAGGACACCAACAGTAGCTAGGATACTTTTTCAGTGACACAGAAGTTAATGATTTAGTGATTCATACAAGAAAAGCTGCCTTGCCAACTCTGGTAATTGTTTGCATTGCAGATGGTGCCACGTGAAGTGACCCTGTCAAACTAGCAATAGCCCAGAGCATCGCACAGCAGGTAACTTGCTGGCAAATTACAGAGGTGAGCTTATCAACAAGTGAATCCCTGCACGTGTGTGCACACACACTCCATGTTTCATCCTTCCCAAGCACAATTTCTAAGGGTTCTTTTTAGGACAGAATAGCTCAGCACGGTGTTTCTATTCTGCTCGTCTCATTCCTTGGTAAAAGATCCCAGGACACCTAACTCCAACTTTCTAACAGACAAGAAAACTAAAACCTCTTCCCCTTTTCTCAACAAACACAGTACAAAAGCAAAATTAAGAGACAAACCTTAGAGCAACCCTTTTTAGGATCGACAGGAGAAGCTGAAGAAGGGAAACTGCCTAACTGCTGTGGAACCACAGTGCTGTACAGCAGAGCACAAGTCACTCCCCAGTTCGCTTGCAAGCCACAAGCACAGCAAATCAAATGCAAACATGAACCGAGCTCTCAGAAAGAGTAAGAAACAGGCTCAGCTGCAGGATTACAGGACTCAAGAGACTGTTAATGGGCTACAGAGACTGTCACCTGCAGGCTACTGTTCGGCTCAAATTCACACTGGCTGAAAGTTTTCACCACTTGCCTGGTGGTCTGTCTGAAATAAACCAGTGCCTTCCTATCTGCCCGAAAAATCGCTCTCCTAAATCACACTAACTTTGTTATTGTGTCTGGTGTATGCTTTCTTCTTACCTACATTGGGCTTGGGTGTTTTTCAACATTTCATGCCTATCTAGTAAATTCAAAAACCACTGCTGTAGAAAGGACACTTTTTGAAGCAGTGTCATTTAACTTTGCTCAGTGAAGCCAATGGCCTGTGTATTCAAAAACACAGCTCTCCACGATGTTGCAAGAAAAAGTATGTGAAGGCTTTTGTTCCTCCTGTTTAGAAACAGCTGGATTTTGCAACTGCAAGTGTAATGTGTTACCTGTCACATGGTAAAACACTACTCAAGGCAAAACAGAGCAGCTTTACAAGAAGTGTTGCTGAGCATCTTCCCCCTCACCTTTCCCAGGGGCAAAAAAAAGTTATAATTTGATATTACACATCCACAGGGATTTGTAGCTTTTCCATTAAAGTGTTCAACATGAACAATATATTTCATGGTCTCCATGTTTTTAACAGACTTTTGTGATGGAACCACCCTGTTCTCGAAGTTGAGGGAAGATTTGCTGTTTAGATCAGTTACATTCACTATGTTCTGAAACATACACATGTATCAAAGCCTGTTGCTTCCCAGTACCCACTGCACCTCCCTCTGAAATGCAGTATTTATGAAGATGTCTAACAAGCTAGAGTGTGACTCGAACATTTTTCCTAAACACTTCTAATTATTTGCACTTAACTCACTGGTGTGACTCCAGTTTCGTTTCAATGGCATTATACCTGTGCAAAACTGAAGTACTACTGGAGGTAAATCAGGCCCAAGACCTTTAAAGTCCCATCCTGGTTTCATGGGGAATTAATTAAGGTACCTCAGGAACTGTGTACTCAATCTCTTCCTTTTTCTTAACTCTAATTAAAGAAAATCTTTCAGCTAAAAGCACAACTTCTTTGATGTGGGTGACTCATATCCTCCCCCCCCCCGAAAATGTACTGTTAAGCATGTAAATCATACTGAACATTACCAATCTAAAGGAAAGTGACAGATGACTGTGACTTCCATTAAATGTTTATTGCATCCCTGCCATGTAATGCAATTAGATGGCAAGGAACATGTAATGTGTATTGCTCTGGTGGGAGAATGGAGAAATTATTGGATTTTCTCTCTTAATCTATTTATATCTTGCAGTGGGGGCATTAGGTAGATTAAGCTAGGGACAGTGCCCCTGTTCAGTATGCTAAGTAGTGTTTGTCACTCATTGCATTATATGGCAATAACAGCTGTAAGAGTCCCGCACACTGCAATTATACTGAATCAGAGAGAAAGTGGCTGAAGAAGTCTGCTACTAAAGTACTCTCTTAGTACTCATTCTTCAGTGCTTCTCTCAAATAAGGAGCAAAATCCCCTAAAAAAAACCCTATCACTAATTGTGGTTATTTATTTATTTCTAGGGACTGGTGCTACAACCTGTGTAATGTGCTGCTTTAATAAAATACCACTGTGCTCCTTCAAGAGTGCTTTATATGCAGGTAGTTCTTCAGCCTCTGCTGAGGCTGAAAACTTCAAAGCTTAATGAACTCAGCTTCAGGGTAGCGTCTGAAGGTCAGCAAGTTAAAAAGGATTTTCATGTTGAAGCGGGGACATGAAGCCATTAGAGGGTACAAGTACAAAATAACAAATGAACGGACAAGCGAGCAGGATTTAACGCACTGTTCCAGCTTTGCTGCTGATGCACACCCTTTGTCATTCAAAAATTATACCTCATTATTTCTGCAAACTCTAGCTCAGATCTTATATATTTTTCTCAAGCACTTCTAACACTGAATTTGCCACTCATCTTCTTCAGCAGGCTCTGCTGGGGCAGAGAGGTGATTATGTGGCCACAGTCTGTGCCACACCATTGCCCTGGGACCATATCCCGCTCTGTGGTGGTCTGAACCCTGAAGTCTCAAAAGCTCAGTATGGATCTGTCAGCAGGTGGTTTTTCCAAAAGTTAATAAATCCTTTGAACAGCTGATCTCAAAACTGTCCTCACAGTTTAGTTAATTCAAGCTTCCTCAGCAGATTTCTAGGGTTTCTTGACTCGAACCTAGAAATGGTTGCTAATGACAAGCTAAGTGGCCAGCTGTGGCTCCTTAATACAACCTCAAGTAATAGCTGTTCTAAGATCTTTCTCCAGCCCTTGCATTCTTTCATCTGAGGTAATGGATAGGTAGCCCTAGAAACCAACAGCCTTTGTTCATGCACAGATAAATTTAACATGGTCAGGAGCAATACAAGGCTTCTCTGACACATCCTACTGATGCATTTTCACTCTATGCTGTAGCAGCACCTTTAAAAGTGCATCTTTCTCAGTTAACTCATTGCTTGCCCCCCTCCCCCATGTTTGAGCACTGGGCTTAGCCCAGCACAGCCCCCAGTGCCTATGTGCTTTTCCTGAGCCCATGTCACCTCACTTTTGCTCTGCATGTGCAGGAGCATTTCTGGGATTTCTGAAGCCCTATTCCACTGCTCTCCATGATGCAGTAAGCTCTGCTGCTTTGCTGTAGTTTCCCAGAAAACCGTGGGAAGACATAGCCATCTGCCTGGGCACATGGCAGAAGGCACTGGAAGACTCCTCCTTCTTACGTGACAGCCTGAGTCCTCTGTAAACAAGTACTAGGGGAAATGAAACCGAACCCCTATGCAAAGCCATGGCTGCCAACCCAGCATCATAGTACAAACAGTGTAATTTAGCTTGTTAACTGCTTCAAACAGCTTTATCTTCAATCCTAGCACTCTCTAACCTCCTCATCTCCCCCAGCCCCTCGCACAAGTCACCATGCTGCAGTCACAGCCACGACTAGCACCTGACAGCCTTGAATCAAAGGGTGTGTGGCTTTGCATTTGGTGATGAAGAATTTGCAGCCCTGCTAGCACTGAATGTGGCAACAACTCAGACGTGGAAGGACTCAAGCTGCTGCTCTTACTGATTGCTGATGCTTCGGGTAACAGTTTGAGCTGCTGCCACCTCCTTCCGTACAAAAAGCCAAGCAGTAGAGAAAAGTCTATGCAAAGAAAGTTCCATGTCGCTCCATCTTTGTTGGGTGGGCTGGGAGCACTGTATTACTCTTCCTGTGGCTGCCATATGTGGTATTTCAGGGGGATTAGAGACACTCCACTTTAGTAATAGATCTAGGCCAGAAACTCAGAAAACAATGAGGACTATTCTGAACTCACCGCTTGGCCCATGGAATTTGAGAGCCATGACTAAACCGAGCTTCAACTCAAAAGTCTCGTTTATACATTAACAAACTAACAGGAGCAAAGACCTTCCATGGAGCCTTCTGCACCTCTCCAAGATTAAAGGATCGTAAGAGTGGAAAGCTCCTCTCCTGGGGATGAAAATTACCAGGTGAGACTGTAAGTGTCCAGCAAAGTCTGAACCATTTTGCTGCTTTCAAAGGGCTTTGCAGCAAGTCAGTTTTCACACCTTTTCCTTTGTCAGGCAAAATATGTGAATTCCTCTGTCTGGTGATGGGATATATATTCACAGTGAACATCCCGGTCCTTCCCACAGTGTTATTTTTACACTGAGCAAAGGAACACTAGAAGTTTCTGACTGACACCTTTTCATTAAAGAGAGGAAAACCTCCACACATCTATCAAATCTCTAGATGTAATAATGTAATAAGATTATTGCTAAAAATAAGATCAATTTATCATACAAAAATCAATTCGAGCAATTTCCACTTCTGGATATATTGCTTTTATGTCTTTTTGTGTACAGCACTTCAACTAACTGAAAACTGACACTCAAAAGTTCTCATATGAAGAGCTCAGCTTTTCAAAAAAAAAAACAATGAAAAAAAAAAAAAGTACTTTCTCAAGATGTTAGAGTGGACCAAATGGAGCCCTCCTGGAAAAGATTGCAATATAAAGTCAGTAGAGCTGCAGTTTTTTATACTTGGGCAGAATCTGTCCATGCAGACAGGCTTGATCTCCTGTTTCCTAGGGCTATGGTAATTTGATGGCACGTAACTAATCTGTAAAATATAAAGGTAAAGCATATATTTTCTTGAATTAAGACAAAGGAAACTCAGTGTGCCTCTCAAATTTGGGAGATTAATAGTATTATGAAGAGAAGGTTTTATTACTACATGTAAATCAGTCCTGGAAAACCAAGGAGTGGAAAAATACTCCTACGGAGCCAATGAAACACCACTTTGTGAATTGGCAAGTCATTGAATTGTGATATTTTTTGGCACTGCAGAGCATCTCCAAACTAGTCATGCTATCTATAATCTTTTTGGTATTTGATAATACAGTACTAAAGGCACAAGCGAACAAAATGCAGCCAGGGAATTATTTGTGAATTATACAATATTGGTATTCAGTAATTAAGCCTTAGAATTAGTTGGGAGAAGAGAGTATTAGACTTTGAAATTGCTCTACTGAGTACAATATTTGTCTTCAATGTCAAACACATTTATTCAACTGAATCATGCAGATCCGCTTCCAAGCTTTGAGACTTTATGCCTACTGAAGGGTTTGAAAATGACTGACTCCAGCTGAAGACGAAAGCATTTACCATACACTCACAGCTGAATCCCCAAACCCCTTTCATTCCCCAACTTCAGCAGCCAGGCAGGACCGCAAGAATTATATCCCTATTCTTTATGTACAGGAATATCCTGGTTTATATAATCTCATGTAAGAAATATTTCCCTGACTCCTTGTTTGACAGTAGGCTTCTGTAGGTAAATATTTACTACATATTCAGTCTTGTCTCTACTGAAGCCAGTTTGTAAAAGTCCCGCTAACTTCACATAGAGCTGTCAGACAGTAAATGTTTGTTACAGACTGCTAAAATAGAGTGATTTACATCTTATAAAGGAAGTATCCACTAGAGTATACATTTAACTGAAAATAAGTGAAATTATGGGCAACAAAGAGAGGAATTTCATTGTGAAACCGATGCAAGGGACTATAAAACATCTGGAAGATGTTAGTGACTGCATTGGCTGTAATCACAGAGCACACTATCTGTGCTCTGAGAGCTGATTCTCCTTGACTTAAAGGGGAAAGAAAAAGTCAAGCGAGATAGCGGATGTGTTGTTACTCAGCATAAGCCAGCACTCCTCACACAAGCACTGATAAAATACCAGAGGGAGGGCTCTGGCTGCGCTTGTTCTCCAAAGGGGAGACAGAGAGCCTAAGCTCCTTTCCGCTGGGTCTGAGTGTCACTACTGACAGTCACTCAAGAAACATGCATGTGCTCAAACCCAAAACCTCGAGCACGGCACCATCTCGCACCGCTTATCACCCCTGTGGATACTTTGAGGAGGGAGGAACTGCTCTCTCCTTCTAACTTACCCTGCCACTTCCAAAAAGAAAAGGGTTAGGTAAAGTCTCACAGATTTTAATGGTTTGTTGGTTGTTGTTGGGTTTTTTTTTCCTCCCTTAGAGAGATTTTAAATGCTCAGACGTTTTTCTCTAAACAAATATTTGCAGTTATAAAAGAATAATGCACATTCTGGTAAAATGCCTAGCGTGATGGTGGAGGCAGAATGCAATGGAAGAAATCATTACAGCTGGAGCCGGAAAGCACACTAACATGTTTCATTGGTTTTGTCTCTCCTCTCATTTTCTCCTGTGCCCTCAGGGATATAAATTCAAGCAAGGTGAAAATTGGCACTGCCTGCTCTGCCATTCAAAATGATGTTTTGGTTGTGGTAAAAGTGCATCGTGAAAAAAAATCCTGTACAGGGCTGGTTTACTTGTAGCTTCGTGTTGGTGTTCCCTGAATACACTGGGTGAAGTCCAGTCCCTGCCAACTTAAGGGAGGTCTTTTCACTGGCTGCTGTGGAGGCAGGGTTTGACCCCTGTCGAGTCCTTCCTCCCCTTTGCACTATCACCCCTGCTTCAGGCACCAGCCCCACATCACAAAACTTCTCAACTCTACCTGCACCAGGCTACTGATGTTCCTTTTAACTTGTTTCCTAAGAGAAATCTGCCTTTTATGTGCAGCCTAAGTCAAAGGTGGTAACAGAGCTGTTCAGATTTATGTCTCCCGAAACCCAGTGATGAAAAACGTGCATTTTGAAATAACCACGGTAATTCTGATTGGCACTGAAAAATGGCAGCAAGAGGATAAAATAGTGGCAAAAAATGAATTACCATGTTCCTCTTTACAAGTTACAGACTGCCTTATTTCCTTCTTAGTTTTAGTTACAATCTGAGCTGAATATTATTCAGCTATGTTTGCCAGTATTCACAAAATTCTCTTCATGGAAAATTTTTATGGACACTTTACTCCCAAAATCTGTGTGTTGGCAATATACTATTTCACCTGGCAAGGCATACAAGATATTAAGAGCCATTCCTGCTTTTCCTAGCTAGAAAATAGCGTATCATAAGTATGCTGCTGACACCCCTCTGATTTGCAACATGTATTTAATACAAATTTTCAGACAAACGATCCATCACACCACCACTCAATGGACTTTAAGGATTTGCAAATAATTTCAATACTACCTTATCCAGATGCTGAAAAATAGTGGTGAGGATGACTGAAAGAGTCATAGAAATTAAAACTACTGACATACTGACAAATATGCTAATCCGCATTAACAGTTCTGTTTGCTCTGGGAGATAAAAAGCATTACAACTAATGACAGCATCAGCCTTATCAACAACGTCCAGAGAAGCAATGAAATATTTGGATAGCTCTTGGGACAGCTCCTGAAAACAGTCTGCAGAATTCAGCCAGAAACTTTTAAAAAGAAAGTTGCTGGGGATGATTTTTTTGGGGAGGGAGGCTGGTCTCCTGACTTGCAAGACCACTGCCAGAGGTGAACCTGCTGGTCTGTCAGGACCAACCTTCAAAATGATGTGCAGAAACAAAATATCACAGTGAAAAGCACGCAAATTAACTGAATGTTTTAGGAACTTCCAAAAGACTCAAATTTAAATCTAGGATATTTGGAAGAAGTGAGGGGAGGAAGGAACTGGGGAATGAGGCAGCACTTACCTTTTGAGAATTGTTTCGTGGAGTCATAGGAAGAAGAAGAAACTGGAAGGAAAGGCTGAGGCTATGCTAGAGTGTATTTAACACGCTTTAACACATTTCTGCTTTCATTTGTTTTATGCTTAGGGAATAGTGAGAACAGACAGCTACAATGGATGTTATTTAAATACGAAGCAGAGAGCAAATCCTAGAGGCATGTCTTTTAAAAAAGGAAGGAAGAATGCCAGTTCTCAATTACATGTTTTCATTGGTCAAGTCTACATACAAAATAGTTTACACAGCACCCTAACATTGCCTGCATGTATTTCTGTAGAGCAAGCCAGCGCAGAACTATTTTGGCTAGGAGATTCAAAATGCCTGGAGAGCTCTGTCTCTCAGGTCCAGCTTCCATCTCACACTTCACTGATTCCAGCTTGCCAATGAAGCCTTGAGTATCAGTACGTACACATGCTGAACTTTCATGAGCTTTTAAAAAGTAGTTGTTGGTGGTTTTTTTTTCTTGCATTGGGGTTGATGCCAAGAAAATTGGCAAGTATTGGATTAGTATTATGCAAACATAACTAACATAACGGCTGCAAGAGATTAAGGCAGCCAAACTTGCTGGTATGTAACTGGGAATGGATGCTTCTTTCCTCATTCTCCCAAAAGCTCCCCTCTCAAAAGAAAAAGATAGGAATAGGAGTAGAGGTTGCAAGTGACCTACAACAATCATCTAGTCCAACTGCCTGAACAATTCAGAGCTGACCAAAAGTTAAAGCAAATTATTAAGAGCATTGTCCAAATACCTCTTAAACCCTGACAGGCTTGGGGCATTGACCACCTTCTCTAGGAAGCCTGTTCCAGTGTCTGACCACTCTCTTGATATGTTCTGAAGTATGTTTTGGTGACTCAGATTGTCTGAAGGCATCATTTAGTATTTCACACTGCAAACAAGTACCAGGTATGGTCCGTTGTTCCCCACAAAAAACACACTGACTGTTCCGCTGCGTCTTCCCTGTACCTTTCCTTGAAATAATAAAGCTGTACTTGTTAGGAACATTATGAAATATTTTTTGCCCTTATCCATCAAGGTGCATCACTCCTGCAGGCCTAAAAAAAAAAAAAAAGGAGTTTCTAGGATTGTAAGGCACATGTAACTCATGTATCATTAGTCCCCAGAGGAAGCCTTATCAATAAGG
This sequence comes from Athene cunicularia, assembly GCF_003259725.1. Taxonomy (NCBI): domain Eukaryota; kingdom Metazoa; phylum Chordata; class Aves; order Strigiformes; family Strigidae; genus Athene; species Athene cunicularia. The sequence goes on along the minus strand of NW_020799099.1, from coordinate 20,396,535 downwards.
ATAAATGGGAAATTCCCGCACATCATATCCAAAGGACAGCAATGAGATAACGCTGCTGCTCGCTCCATCATTCTATGTCATGTCATGTATGCATCTATGAAACTTCAGTCCACAGTTCTTCGAGTTCATCTACCTTTTTTTAACTTCTCGTAATGCCATTTAAATGGTGCTAATGCATCCCAGAGAACACAAACACACCACTTTGCCAGAGACATGGCTGTACAGCATGAAAAAAGCTAGAAAGCATCACTTCAGAAAGCTGAGTTTCAATATGTTATTATGCAATTGACTGATTAATCTAACACTTAAAAATATTCCGCAGAAAAGCAAAGACTCTTATGAAGAGCACAGTATCTCAATGTCACCAGAAGTGAGCAGCTGTATTAGATACATGATTTCAGTTCCCAGGCTCAAGGATTTGTTCTACCATCTATAAACTAGGTGAAGCAGATTTCTTTGCAGTATAAAGTACTGCACCATATATGAATTGACTGAAGCAGATCTATTATGTGCTTGACAGACAGATTTGAAAATGGCTTTTTAAGACAACAGAAGTAATAATCCTAATATCAGAGCAAGATTTATATTGGTAAACTATATAATAAAATACATTTAAGAACAGACAAAATCTTAAAAGTCTTTCTCTTATGTGAATGAATGACATTTCTAAATTTAATTCATACCTATGAAAAGGACCCACAGAAAATCTCATTGACATTGAAATCCTACTAGAATGTTTTAAGTAAGATGTAAGTTGTGTAAGTCACGCTTCACCCATTAAAAATTACAATATTACACCAAAGAGAATAGAATGTCCTTAGGACAATATAAAAAACCTGGAACTCCATTTTCCCCTATTTTTATCAGCAGATTAAATTATTCAATAATCTGACCTTGAACGTAGCAGACAAGTAAAAGGCAGTCGTGACCATTTTAGCACTAACAATGTTTTGCACAGGGACAGAATAACATCGTCTCTCTGTGTAGAAATCCTAGTCAGGCTACTTGAAGGGCAGCCAGATGGTGTACAGCCCAAGGTGAGTGTAACTCTATCATTCTTCTCCTCCTTTCATTTTGTGCAGTACTTACTATGGCATTTGAGAGAAATAATCTAATATCCATAGGTTATACAGTTTAGAGGGAGGAGAGAGAGGGAGGAAAGAGAGAGGAACACAAATCTTCCCGTGCCAGGTAAAACCGATACCAAAAAAGCAACCACCAAAAAAAAAAAACCCAAACGTGAAAGTTGTTTTGAGATAGTTTGCTTCAACTAATTTTTGAACTCTGTGTTCAGCGAAGACCAGAGGATGAACTTCAACAGGAAACCCCTGCCTAGTTATTTGCACACAAGCAGCAGAAATAAACCATGTGCCAAAACCCCCAACTGTATCTTGGCCAAAAGCAAGTCCCATTTCTCCAGCTATCAGCTTCAGAAGTGTCTAGCAGAGGCTAACCCTGCAGTGCCAATCACTGTACAGCGCCACTGAGAACTAACCTTCCACGTCTGAACAGCATAGTTAAGTTGTGGACTGCATGCACCAGGAGAGTACTGCCTTTGCTACAAAGCAGGGATTTTTGTTTTGCATGACCTTCTGTAGAAGGTGCAGGGCTCAGCTGACCTCCCACAGGAACATTATGCAACTTCTTACAGTAATGGGACAAAGCACTACGTGCTACAGCAGTCACCAGCACCTGGGGCAGTTCCTACAGGATTTGCCCACCAGGGTGTCCTTGAGGCTGCGTGTAACACGAGGTACACGAAGCGTGCAAAATACCACACAGAGGAAAGGAAAGGAAGAGGGGGATGATGGACTTCATGCATGGGCAGTGATGCTTTTGAGTAAAACACAGGGAAGGTTAATCATAGTCAGAAAACCAGGGCTACTTTAAAGGCTACTGCAACAGAGTGCCATTTTGTAGCTATTAATGATTGGGATGATGCTTGAGCTCTCATCCCAGACTTCCAAAAAGCAAGATGTTTATTGGCCGCTTGTCCAAAATATGCTGCCTTCTTGGCTGTAGTTGTGTGGAGTCCATTTTCCTTCTGAGATCAGTTAAATGAGTGCAATTGCTTAGGACATACCTACGCAGGCTTTAACCCCTGCTTCTGAACTTGCGGGGAATGCCGTTTGCTTCTTACAGCATATTTGGTACCAGTATCACGGTACTCTGGTGGTACTGCGGTGCAGAAAATTGCCATTTCTGGGATTCCAACACCCGTTTGGATCAAAGGTGTATAACAAAGTAGTAACAAAGATTACAAAGAAACCGAATTCAATAGCAGTCAGACATCTCATTTAGCCGGGAGAAGTCACCAGCTCCACCCTGTCCAGAGAAGCCCTCTATCAAAGGAAATATAAAACCAGCGTTGTAACCTGGGTCGTCCCTTCTTCTGTAAAACAAATGCCAAAATACAGGTAATAGTTTTTGAATGTTAATGGATTCTCAGACTGATGGAAAGTGCTGGGTGGAAGGACCCAGTGGAGCCAGGGTTAAGGTGCAGCCCATCTAGAGAGCTGGGCCAAGGCTTTTAGAAATGGTTAATGACCATGGGACGGTTTAAGGGACACGCCTGCTGGAGAAGTGCCAGAAACTGCTTTAAGAGGAGTGCCCTTAGGTCAGTGGCCATTTTTTTTCCCCTTTGAATCATGTTACCCCCTTTCCACATCATAAATCAGACACCTTGGCAATCTGCAGAAGCCAGACAGAGGGCTGTAAGAAGCAACATCTGTGGCAAAGGCCTTGTAACAGCTTTTATTTCACTGATAGACACATCATCAGCCCTCGGCACAGACGTTTGACAGGTGCACTCACCTGCAAGAACACAGAGGCTGGTGTGCGCAGTTCAGGGACAATGAAAGCTGAGTCACCAGGACTAGAAACGTGGCCGTTGTTCCCTGGCAGCCAAACACCCCCTCCAACTGCTATGTGCTCCTAACTTTTTCTGGTGCTGCAAGGCACCAACAGCTATAACCAGCTTTGTCTGCACTCGTACCTACTGTCAGGTGGATTGGGCAGAAGAATTTTTAGACAGCTCAGCACCCTCTCTCCTAGCCCCCAGCCTGGCCACCAAAGCCACTGCACGCTCTCAAGCACACTCAGGAAGAAAAAGTAGCCATTTCTGGAGCATGTGTTTGCAAAGGACTGATTAATCCCAACTATCTCTCTTCAGCCTTGCATACACTCATTTGTCTTTTTGTCTCTCCATCTATCTAGTTACCTCTCAGTCTTTTTTTCCAGTGTTTTTTGTTACAAAACTGGGAGTGTCTGCCTTCTTCAAAATGTACTGCCTGGAAATGTACCTGGAGATAATGTATACACCTGTGCTTACTCCTTGTATTATTACTGGAGCGCCAGGGTGCAAACAACTCTTGGCATCCTTTAACCTTAAATGCTCATTTGATAAAGAATTCAGTAGCTTAGCTGAAGTAGAAACTAAATATCATCTGCCATCAAAATCTCTAACTTACAAAGATATAAATCTACTGATGTATTGACATCTCCAAACCACAGGGAAGTTTCGCCAAAATGTTCAGTTAGAAGAAAAATATTCTTTGTGTTATTTATACATGAAAGCAAAAGGTAACATGCCTGCCTGTTCTTCTTTGATTCACTTACATCCTGCAATGCATTTCAGACATATTGTTCAGGTAATCCTGCAGTTTTCTTACAGCATCTCAGAAGGTTACTCCAGCTGTTTCCTGGGTATGCTCACACCCAGGGAGACCCAAGCAATGGATTTTCAGATACATCTTCCAAAGGAGAAAATAAAAACAGCCTGAAGTACTGCAGATCTCTGTCCTCCATCCAGTGCAGACATCATTTCATAAACACCAGAGCCTGAATGGTCATTACACAAAATCCAAATCGGTAATAGAACACATAGTACGACTTAAAAAATACAAAAAGAAGAATTGACTTGTACCTGTATCATGAGCTGAGAAATGCAGCAATATCTAGCCCTCAGTTTCATGACAACTAATAAAAGTGAAAGAGCTGAGCTAAAAACTGCTTCTGTGCCTTGGGAAGCATCTCTACTTTTGTACTGCTCTGAAGGAGCCTGAAACTCCAGACCAGGAAGCAAAGCCACTGACACTCTGGGCACAGGCAAAGTCTTGATCGGCTACATGATGCCCCTCTGGCAGCTCCAGACCAGCATCTTGAGTCCATTCCACCCTCTTCAAATACAACTGTACAACTAGTGCCTGACATGGGGTGAAGCGAGGGCACTTCTCTTGAGTAACTCCACCAAGACACTGAGGGACTTCCAACTGTGCAGGTTTGAAGGATGCAGCACTGCAGTGCCACTCCTTCGTGCGAAACCCAGCACAGCAACACAGCTGCTCGCCTGACTGCAGCTCCCACAGGGCACGGGGGCAATGGTGGAACTGCAACCCCTCACCTTCATTGCCAAAATGGTCTCGGAAATGCTCTGGGAAGACTGTCCATCTGGCAGGGAGAAAAGGAGGCTTTTACATGAGCAGTGAGGAATAGAAAAGCCACATAAGGGGTGTCATTAAGAGTCACGCAAACGTGTACTTAGGCAAGGAAGCTGGAGAAAACCACATGGCACAGAGCAAACTGGGGAGAGCCAGTCCTCAGAGGCACTGGCAAAGCAGAACCAGTAGCTCTGTGGGACAGGGCTCCTCCAACTGGGCTTCTGCAGCCAGCTGCTGTTCTCACTGCAGGTCTGTGAAGCCAAAAATTTGGATTAGGAGCCCCACTCCTAATTTTGTCTCTATCAGCAGCTTGCTGAACACTCGATGAGACTGAGCGGCAAAGACGAGGTGGACCAGCAGCAGTTAGGCTGCTCACAAATCAGACAGTGGTATAAAAACCCAGCAGCCACTTCCTACATTCTCCATGGCCTTTTGATAGAAACAAGCAACACCAGCCATGTTCATACCACAAATTACTTCCATGTTTTCTGTGAGCCCACCAGAGGGGAATTCCTGCATCTGCTCACTCCCCAGTCATGCCTCCTGCTCTTCTGGTTTCCATCAAAAAATTGAGATAATTATAGTTGCCTTTCTCCGATATGTTTTTCCTACTGCAAATAAAAATGCGTAACATTCACTCAAAGGCTTCTGAGCTTCTGATGAACGTGATCTGAGCTTTCGCTATGCAAAGGCATCCTTTCTCAGGGGGCATTAGCTTTGTACTTCATAGCCAAGATGGTCTTCATTAATTTAAATAGTATAAAAAGAAAATATGTCTAAGAAAGTAACGTGGAATGAAATAATACACTGAAAATTCTTCCCAAATTTTATTATGAATGGTTTTTAAGTTAGTGGGTAATTTTTAATCCAATGTATCATGTTTAATGTTGTACCATGCCAAATCCATAGATAGCCCCAGCACTTTACATTTCTTCCTCTGTTAGCATAATATACTGGGTCAAGTGTGACTACTGTTTATTTTAAGTTTGCAAAATTGATCCCAGCTTCATTTTTTTGAGAAAGATTGGTCCATTTTGGTACATTTCCAGAATAAATCCTGCCTGTTCTTTTAAAGTGGGATAGACTCTTGCCATACCACCATTGTGACTGTGGAAGGCATTTCTGGCACGCATAATGAGTGATCGACTTCCCTGCTTGTTTTCATAGTGATAAATACGTGGTACCATTAGGCAGAAAAACAAAGTATTCCCCCAAAAAATCTCTGCTAAGCACATTTTGGAGTTAATGGGCTAGTACAGATACATCATGCTCTCTTTCTGTGCTAAGAAGTATTTGATTCCATCAAATTCACTTGCTCCCACATAATTTAAACTGCCAAAATGGAACAATGTATTTTCCCTTTTCTGCACACGTAAAAAGAGCAGACAATCTTGCCAAGGTTAACTATACAATCTTGTTAGGCTTCTATAGATTTCATTAATGCCGCATAAAAGAGAATCAATAAAACTCCTTGCATGCCAATACAAAAATGACCTTTCGATTTACTCTTTAAGAAACAAAAAAAGAAACTTAATCAATAGACATCATCAAAACTTCCCTGATGACAGCTCCTGCAATGGGGAAGTTTAGATTAAGAATTCTTCAGAGGAGTTACGTTCCTGCTCTGAATTCCTTCCTGAGGACTGTTCCTGATCCTACTGGAAAACGTTGGTGGGACTATTCATTGGTTGGTAGGCCACAACCTTGCAAAGCTGCAATATTAGAGGCATAGGATTACTCACACACTGAAACACAGATGCTTACAGAAGTGTCGTCACACTTCAAAGGTTAATAAGACTGCTCACAAGAGAAGATTTTTACAGAACTGTGCCTTTACTCCCATTTATGCTTTAAATTTTCCTTTGACATTTTTCTGTGGGTATGAAAACCCACAATGCTTTTATGCAATTTACAGCTTAGTGTACCCAGCAAACACACCAAAATGACACCTGTCTCAGCATCCCAAGAGGAGAGTCACTAGTAACAAATGGCAGCAGTGTTAGCACTCAAAAAAAAGGGCCTGATCCATGGCCTTTTCACTGAGACTTTCCATCTATTTTCCTCCAAATTCCCCACTCAGACAGCTTGTGGGATCCCATTTTATGTTGCTTTTCGGGTTTACAGTTTCCTCTTGCACTGAAAGATAATAACGATCCTCTGGTATCTTTTTTAGTGGCTAGATGGACCAATTCAGAAAATTGTTGTAAGTGCTCCCTTCCCACTTCTGCAAGATTTCTCAGGTGGATAAGGAACAGCCCCACATAAAAAACCAAACCAAACCACAACATCAAGAGATAACCTCGTGGCAATATTAATTTCTTGGGTTTTTTTTAAAGTACCTGTTATTTAATATGCCTCATAGCCACAGTATCACAGATAGTTCACATAAAGACACATTTACTTTTTAAAAAAACAACCCAAAAAAACCCCCCACCACTTAAATTCATGTGACTTTTCTCTTGCTTTTCAAGGAGTTCTTCCTCCCTGCTTGCCTCAGCTCATACCAAATCATCTTCCAGCCTGACCCAAGGATCCTGAGGTCTTTCCCAAAGCAGCATTTGCTTCTTCAAACATTTCTCCAGCACTTCTTTATGGGTACCTGCTGCTGGTAATTCCTGGCCCGTCTCCTCACCACTTCCCCTGTTTTATGTCAGCGCCACATTCAGTCCACACAATTGCAAACAGCTACTGGTGAGGGACTGCGTGGCCCCTTGTGGTCATTAGGCAGGCCCAGTCTGCTTCGTGCATGCTGGTGTCCTAACAAAACGGAGCAGTTTCTTTATCACCATCTTCCCCTTCTTGCCTCAAGTAGCATCATTCATACCATGTTTTGGTAACCTTTAAACAGACTGTCTGTGGGCATTTCTGTCTGTCTTGTGGTTTTGAAGTGGCTAATACATACTACTCTGTTCCCCAAAACATATTTTTAATTTAGCCGGAGGATAAAAACACTGCCTTTCTCCAGCCCACAGATAAGTTTGTTCCCATCCCAAGTATTCATGTAAGAGAAAAGAATGTTTAGTCTATACCTTATGTTTATAAACATGTATTTTGGGGGGAAAGAGGATGCTTTAACTTCTTTATACAGTGCACTATTTGTCTTACCACCCAGGGGAATAAAAATAAATACTGTAGGGTATTCAAAATTCTTAATTCTCCAAAGAAATGTATTTTTTTCCACTGTTACTAACTAGTATTTGAAACCGCTAATCCTAACTGGCTAGTTTTTGTATGTTTTAGTTTTCCATTGCCTACTTTGAAGGAAGACAATGAGGAAAATCAAGTTTTATTTTGTTTTTGTAAATATCCTCTAAGATGATCAAAAGTCACGGGTCATTACTGCAGCTAGAAGGACAGACTCAATGGTACAGAGACCTGCTGAGAAAAGTTCATCTCAGGTTTTGATCAGAGGTAGGGTGATGTTCTGAGAACAAACAACGGCAAAGAGCAGGGCAATGTGAACATATGGCCCTTTCCCTAATTACTAAGTCTTTGCAGAGGCTTTGCATTGGTGGGATGGTGGGTGGCTGCAAAAACTTCCACAGAAAATTTTTTCTAAAAAGAAAAATTAAAAGCCCCAAACAACTAGTAGTCATAAACCAGCATTTTACCCTATAATTGCCATTCTAGATGCCTATCTTTCCTTTAGGTTCTTTTAAGTGGGCCAAGATCTTGTAAAGATATAAATGTTTTTCTCTTCATTTATGTGGCAAAGAATCTCTTTGTTAACACTGGGATCGCTCTCTGATGTACTCTGCTTGCTCCTTTCTTTTTGTACTTTGCTTTTTGTACTTTGTCTGTTCCTTTTTTTTCCATTTTTTTAAAAGCATTCTTAGTGTCATGGAAATTTTTTCTGTCCAAACAAGATGAGATGATAGAAATCTCTCCACCATGAATAGAGTCTTACAGAAATCCCAACTGTTAACAACCTTCAGCTGGTGCAGAATTGAGGCACTCACTGAACTCAAGGAAGCTGTATTGGTTTACACAAAGTTAAGAGGCTCAGCTGCAAACACATTCTATGAAGGCCGGTTCTTCCACTTAGAAAGTTCATCTACCTGAGAAGTTTCAAAACCTAGAGCCTGGGGGCTGAAATTTATTAGGAACAGATGGAGCTAAGTGGCATATGCAATTTACCTGTGCACCTTTATAAATGCAGTTATATATATTTATAAGTGTAAGTAAACTAGCTGGTATCCATTTCCCCACTAATCAAAACACCTTTTGCCTTCTTGAACTCCAGACCTACGCTGCTACAACTACTCAGTTTTCATATACACTAGTCATATCTAGTGGCCCTCAAGTCACGAAAACTCAATGTTGCGCAAATTCTCATTACTAATTTTGGCTCCTATAGGAGGACTCATGCTGCCACTCATGGCAGCAGCTGAAATCTAAAAGTCACATCACCTAAAATGAAAGAACCCAGCATTTGATAAACAACCCAAAGCACAAGTCGGACCTGACTTCTGAAGGTAGTCAAAACCTTACTGTCAGGTAAGCTCTTTACCCTTGAGGGTAAGTACATCTTCCCAAATAGTATGTCATGGTCAGTAAGACATTTCCTTGACAAGAGACTTGCACAAGCCTTTAAGCTGGGTTTGTGGGAAGGAAACATGTAGGATTACATAAACTATTTCAGTCCAGAAATTCCTTGTGGTTAGGTAATTATATATACTAATAACTTCCCAATGACAGTGTCTGGATGCAGCCTGCACATACACATAACAAAGCAATTTAATATCATTCATGCACTGCAATGTTCTCAAGCAGTGACTCACACTTCACTGCCAGTTCTCATACTACAGAAAACTAAGAATTGTGACTTCAGCTTTACAAAAATCGAAGTACTGCATTCAGGAACCTCTGTGACCTAAGAGGCAACAACCTATTACATATTTTATAGTAACACCTTTGCAAATCATATCTATGTATCCCTAGGTGCCCATAGGATGTTGAATAAGGGACACGATACTGATTGTATCAAGTCACACCACGTGTTATTACACTGATCAAAATATATTGATGCATCTTAAAATACTGACCATCTAAAAGTAAGGCAAACTTAGGTGAAATCTGGTCATTAGAGTACGATTTTTTTTGTTGTTGTTTTTTTTAAGGCCTGCCTTAAATGAAACCTTCCCTGGTACATTTATTTTCTAATATGCACAAATGATAAGAAATAGGTCGGTATATTTATTTTTCAGATGCTATTTCAGAAAACAAGCAATAAAACAGTTTTTACCTTGCACTGTGATAAGAGTTGCTTTGCTCAAACAAACTAAACTTCAGTAGGTGACAAAAAGTAATCAATAGTGGTTTTAAGATTAATTTTGACCTTACAGACCATGTGGCAAATACAATTCCCCACTAACATAGTTCCATGGAAGTGCTAAAGTCCATGGCTCTTGCAAGAAATTTTGACAAGAGCAACCAGACTTCCTGTCTTTTGATGTACATAAAGAAGAAACAGAAAAAGAAGCAAATACAGTAAAAACTTATTACATTTTTTTAGACAAGTAAGAGCCCTTTTCATAATGTGCGAGTCAGAAATGCATTTGTATAAGCCCACCAAATTCCAAAACACCTAGATATCATAACAGCAGAAAACTTGGGAAAATCATGTTACAGTCAGACTTATTACCGAGAGCTGACACAATCAGAACGTCCCAAAAGTTTTGCTTGATACAGGCTTTTGCCTGCATAAATGACCACATGCAATCAGTTACTCAACTAACTGTGGAAATATTAATGGCAACTTAGTGTGCCTGTTATGCCACAGTTCTTCACCTGCCTCCTACAGAAAAACCCCTCTGCTGAGCCACTTAAACTGCTTTTCCCCTGCTCCAGCAATGGGTCCTTCCCACGGGCTGCAGTCCCTCAGGATAAGCCTGCTCCAGCCTGGGCTCTCCAGAGGCTAAGGGGGATCTCAGCTCCAGCACCTGGAGCACCCCCTCATCCTCCTCCTCCTCCTCACAGCGGCCACCCCTGCAGACCCCTGCTGCCAATGCCTGGGCACCTGCACACAGTGCAGGGGAGCAGCCCAGACACCCTGCAGTTCCCTGCCATCCTGTGCCCAGGGGCTCCCTTTGCACAGGCACACACCCTGGGGAGTTGAACACATCCGCAGTCTTTGTTTATCTCCTCAAGGAGGTAAACTTGGGGGGACAGGACACACAGAAATCTTACCCTGCAACATTTCCCAACACTGCCTAGCTAATAACAATTTTTAGTTGTGCCTTTTATTTCAGGGGGTGGGGTCCTAAGCTTCAGAGGTTCACAGCTCTGAGGAGACAGCATTCGTGAAGGAGCCTGACACAGTTTTGGAGACTAAATTTCTTCAGAGAATGCAGTGGGCAAAAACATTTGAAAATTTATGTCAACTTCAGTGAGGGAATCCAACTGCAGAACAAGAGGGAAGAAAAAAAATCCCCCAAACGAACATTTTTCAAATTTGTCTTTCAAAAGAGTACTTTGATTACTTTATTTCTTATTTTATTTTAGAGGTTAAAGAACATTCCCAAGTAAACAAAAATTGCAAAATGTTTTGTTTTGCACAACTGGTTTTTAACATATTTGTTTGGGGCAGGGGAAAATGACTTGAGGGATGATTATAAATCTTTACTGGAAATTTCAAGGCCGCCTGCTGAACTGGACAAACTACACGCACAGTCCTAACTCACAAAGATGGCTTAGTAGCCTCATGCAACCCCAAATATTCTGCAGTAGACAGACTATCGGTCTCATTTCCTCCTTCTATTTAAACATAGGCCCAAAGCCTTCCCAGAAAGAGGATGCCCAGCACATAACACAGTCTTGTAAGTGCCCCAGCATGACACTACAAACCTGGCTCCTGGTCACCTTCAGTTTCACAGCCCTGTGGGCACCTGAATTAGTGCATAACCAGCTGCTTCGAAGTTTTATGCACGTTTCAGGCTTAGTATACACTATACAGACATCCAGACAGATAAAAATAGTGAAACGTTGAGAAAGACAAAGAGTATTGGCACTGCAATGCCTTTTCTAATGAAAAATATTCATGGCTGTATTAGAGCAATTGTCCCACACCAATGTGAACAATGTCATTTTGTTAGCTCCAGCATAATTCAATTACATAATTCTCCCAGCTCATGAATGTGTATATATTTACTTTTTTTATAATCCAATACAATAATGATTTTTTTAATAACTTTAAGGCAAAGTAGTGAAAGAGATTAGGAAAGAACATATGGGAAAAGTCACTTCTGACCTATGTTTCATCCTTAAAACCCGAAAGTGGATTCCGTATTAAAATGAAAGCAGTCTAAGTATATTGTGAAATATTTACTGCTGTTATTACTGCCTGATTTATGTGTGCCAGAGACCAGATTATTCAGACTGGTTTCACAAGCAATATGTTAGTAAACAGGATTTTGTTTGGTAATTATATTAAACATGTCCATGTAAGCTTGGAATTAATTACAAACAGTATTTTACTGTACTTGATAAAAGCACTAAGCAGCAAGAACTAATGATGGCGAAAGGGTCTTCTCTCACTTTCAATAAAGCTTTCCATGTGAAAATCTGTCAACATGAAAGTTACTGCTTGTAATTAAAACCAGGCTTTTGTTCGGTAATATGTTTACATGTTATGTTCCAGAAGAGGAAAAAAATGCAATTGAATTACTCTCCTTAAACCCTGTGGTTTGCAAACACACAATCTGTTCTGGGCCCACTACTGATGTCAACTCCTTTGGCTTGGGAAGACAAAAAAATTCAAGTTCAGCCTCATGACACTGAAGAGTTTTGCGCTACTAACACAGTTTGTTAAGAGCTTAAGTGAGCCCTCCAGATGTGTTTGCAGGATTTCTGCAGTGGGTATGTCTGCCCACATCAGGCATTTCAGCTCTACTCCTGTCAGTACTTGTACAAGGTTTCACTAATGGACAGATAATAGCAAAGAGGCGGAGGAGGTTACAGTAATACTTCACCATATTTGGGATTGTGTCAGTAAGCGACTAATTACCCCTCTGTTTCCAGCTCTCATATTAATTTACTATAAGCAACCCTTTGCCTGTCTCCACAATGGCTTTATAGCACAAGATCTATTTTCAAAGCAGACTTCAAAGTGACATCTCAGAATTAGACTGACTACCAAACCGGGTACTAAACCATGCTTCAGTGGCTCCGAAGACCACAGTACTAGGACCTCAGTCTGCTGGTTGCTTTTGAAGATGAATAGCAAGTTCATCACCTGTCACACTTCTCTTACCAAGCATGCACCGTTTCGTTTTTTCACCATACTTCTCAATCCTCTTTTTGATACACTGAGATGGGTAGATGCTATTTGTTGTGCCCACGGTTAACTAGAATTTAAGGCCATAGGCATGCAAACACTATCTTGACAAATTTAAATATTTTCACTCTGCTGTAACAAGATATATTTCCTAAATAGTGAGGAAATAACCTTATTTTTCCATGGCAACCCAGTGTTCCACATGACAAAGCATCTTACTGACTTCAATTGAAACTTTTTTTGAACAAATTCATAATACATTTAACTATTAAGAACCCTGCAGATAAACAGCTCTGTGCTTATCCTCTGTTACAGAAGCCTGTACATTAGATTTGTTAATCTAGGTTTAATTCAGAAACCTGACACTCTGCTTTTCTTGTAACCATTTACGTTTCTCGTTAATGCAACCAGATGGTAACTTCACTTTGATTACAATTCTCCCTACTTTAACGTGAACTCTTCATATTACCACTATCAGATGACATTTGCTTTCCTTAATGTACATAGTTTTAGAAAAATTACAGAAGTGCTATTGTTGTGTTACATGAAAAATTCCAGTGTACATTTAGCTGACACAGCATCAGCTGCTGTTTAAACTGGGCTTAGCTAATGGACTTTTAATGTCAGTGGGGTTATGTGCAGTTACTGGCTATTAGCAGGAATGGGCCCTTTCTATAAAAATCACTTTTCCTCAAGTGTGTTGTTTGAACATTCCTTCCTCTGATTTAGTGACTGTCACCAAACAGAAAACAAATGCAAGGACACTGGAATCTACTGTTATCTTTAAAACCAACTTAACCTCAGCCCAGCCTCCACGAGCAAAATATGTGTTCTGCGTTGGTACTTGTGGATATAAAACTTTAAAGACAAAAGACTGAATTTTCCTTGTCTTGCTCCAGTGAGTAAATCCCAAGCAATCCAGTGAAACTAATCAGACAGAAAACAAAATTTGATCAAGGTACTGCCATCAATTGATTTCCCTAAGAGACAGGATCTTCTTTGCAATGAAACCAAGTACTCATAAAATAAGCTCATCAGTAAAATATCGCAGATGAATAGTCCATGCAATGTCACTTTGTCATTTTAATTCAGTTTTCTTTGAAAATGTTTCTTATAAATGCAAATTTAAGACTTTCCTCTTGAGACTACAAAACTATAGGAATTTTTATAACGCAAGTAAGTAAATCAGGCCTTTTTTAAAAAAATAATTTGGAAGGTTTTCTCTAATTGCTATATTTATTACAAAGAATTAATATATAACATTTAGAAAAAAAACCCACAAAAAACAAAAAACAACCAAACATAAATAGTGCAGGACAAGCAAAGGACAAAAGCTAGCAGGAGCTGAACAATTCTGCCTTTTCCTGTGCTCGTGAAAGGCATATGGCACTTCTCATTCTAGTGCTTAAACTAGGATAATAACCACTTTTTTTACCAGCTACCAGGCGGCATTTCTAACTGAAGCAGCCAAAGCCTGTGCTTTTAGTAGTAGAGGTCTTTAGTTCAAAAATGACTGATTGCTGAAGCAGGAAATTGCCACGCATTTGTGTGTAATGGATATTTATGTGGATATCTGCCTACAGTTGGTGACATTTGGCTGTCAGCGTTCTTATCTGAAATTATGTGACAAAACCCAAGAGAAAAAACATCTACCTGGAAGAATCTCACCAACATGTTTTCAAGTAAGGCACTGTGTTAATCTCTCTACAGGAAAGAGCCACACTTACCAGCAAAAAAGGTGAGATCAAGGTCTGTCCATCCTTGAGTCTCACTCTACTGTGTCAACATATTTTTAACACAGAACCAGATCCACTTCTGACGTGTGCTGGCTTTGAAATTAATGGAGCTATATTTGTTGGTGGTCATAACCTGGCCTTGCATAGCGTAAATCTATCCTTGGTATAAGCATTAGTGATTTTAAAAAACAAAAAATAAACTGATAGTAAACTGTCCCAGATGGAACTTCCTGGCTACAAACTTTCCAGTTATTTAGTTAGTTAGGAACTTCCTATTTGCTACAGCACAGGTATTTTACATGAAGAAAAGGAAAACTAGCACTTATATTCTTGTCAGTAGAGATCTGCTGCATGAGAAGAATGCTGCATTTTATTTGAGCATGAGACCAAAAAAAAAAGTTACCCTCACCTTCAGAAACTGGTGAGGAAGCAGAAAGGAAGTCCCTAAAGCTATCTTTGCAACGTCTGCATGAAAGGAATTTGTAACGGGGATGATGACTTGCCAAAAACTAGTGCAGCTTTGGGGCCAAAAAGCTTACAGCAAGGCATACTAGTATTTCGTGAGACAATTCAGCGAGATTTTTAGTGAACATCGGTACTGGGGCACATTCTTCACCATTTAATTACAGCCCCATTACTTAACTAGGCAGAGTTCTAGTTTCCACAGTCAACTCCGGTTTTCAGATCTGAAGTGACAGAGTTTAACAGGGGAAACTTTATCTCCTCCTAGTTGAAAGCACCACTGAGTTTTGTCCTAATTCTAAAATGAAGGCTTGAGCAGCAGAGCTTTCTCTATAGCTTCATCTGACTGCAGACAACCCAAAATTTCAGGCTGCACACCTCACTGCTACCCTGTTAGCCCTGGCTATTCACTGCTAGTCATGGCCAGTCATCTTTCGTATGTGCAGAGCTGCAAGGCAGAACTTGAAGTTGTTGATGTTGTAGGGAAAGGTGAGAGGAACACATCTCTGCTAACTCTGCCAGCAAATGGCAAAACTAGGAGATACATTAATGAAACAGAAAATTAATTCAGACTAAGGCAGTGTGCATGCCTGTACTCTGAATTACTCCCAGTAATTACCTGCGCTACAGCCAGTGTAGGTAAATCCAATGCACATGAGAACAAAATTAGTCTCGCTTGCTATTCTGTCCCACTTCTTATTCCTTTGGTATGACTGAACTGCAATTAACCTCATTCAGTGAGACTATATTATTATTTTCATTCACTATGTAAACTTTCCAGTATAAACACATATGTTGGGACTGGATAAGACATATTTAAACAATAAACAGATACACCATATCTTAAGAGTGCAGCAATTCATGTTCCAGCCATTATTTTAGCAAATTTATGGTTGGAATATAGCTCTCCAAGAACCTCTGAATTACTAATAATCCTGTGGTGATCACTTTTCACTGCTTGACATGAAATGCACTAAATTCAAGCAAAGAAGTGCCTGGGGAACAACTATCAGTTCAAACAAGTTTCCAAAAAGGCTGCAATAGAGTCAACCTCTTTTGACAGATCATTCAAGGCTTACTTGCATGTTTCCTTGTATCTAGCTGATGAAATTCAAGATTTCTCAAACAATCGCATCCAGCACTCAAGGGACCAAGAAAAACACAAGCCTTCCTTTTTCTCAAAGGATACACCGTTAATCCACAGAGCTTAACATTTCAACCTCTCACTCAATATGAGACTAAGAAATAAAGCTACTTTACTTCTTGAAAATAACTAAAAAGGGATTGGCAGGAGCTACCTAACAAGAAAATGTTCAGCTGTTGCCAGACCAGTAAAACCTATCTGAGATCCTTAGCACTGTTGTTGATAACGTTACCTCAACAAGAGGAAAAAAAGATGCTGGTTTAATTGCCTAGGCAACCTCAGAGCTTTTATGACTTGTAAGGCAACAGGGTCCTCTGGAGCCTAAGTGGTTCAGATGAATGAAGTACAGTTGAATAAACTAGTCCTAAATTGCAGATTAAACCCAAATGAAACAAAACAACACTATTCCATTTACAACAGTGCTGCAGTCATCCATTGGATATACTCTGGATATACTCTTGCTCTTTCCAAACTCGGGGTAACACTGTGGATTTCACTGGCAAAGCGAATCCTCCCAAACCACCTGCCACCATAGAGTCAGAGCTTCCAGGAAGCATCCCTGTTTCTGAGCAACAGCATATGGGTTTGCCCTTCGTCTTTCATACCTATTTCTAGATACCAGCAGAGACAAAGAAGCCATTAGTGAGACCAAACAAATTTGATATTGGGAAGGCACAAAGCAGCCTTCAGTGTAGCATTCCCTCTGCAGCATCAATCTTTGGGGTTGTCTGACAAGGAGGTTAGACGAGAGCACCAGGGTCTGGAGCACTCAGAAGCCTCGAGTTTGGATTTTGGCTTCCTTACACATTTGCTCTGCTCCCTTCGGCAGTTCCCCTTTCATCTCTCCACCAGAGCTAAATATAGCTATCCTCCCAATCTGGCAAGAAGGATTAAAGATTAAATAGCTAATGCAATGTGACAAATAAGAACCTCCCATTGTCTCTAGCAACGCAAACATGTAGCAAAGCTATCCTAAAGAGGCAACTGCAGATATCCCCCATGGGAGGTATCAACAACTGAGGCGAGCATGAACAGCTTTGTGGCTGCCTCTTCCTGTCCTGCCTCTGTAGGACTCATAATGAAGGAAAGTGAGAATCTGAGGCACTGCATGCACTGCAGCATCACCTACTGACATGGGGGACATCCCTGCCTTGATAGGATTATTGCACAATCATGCAAGCTAGAGCAGCAGTGCTTGTATTTGGGGAACAGCAAAGGTACCCACATCCAGTGTTGCCTGCTCTTCCTGGGCATGTCTGGCACCACTGAGAATCTGGGTCTCTATCTCAACCTTCATCACAATAAAATCAGTGTGATTAAAAAAAAAAAAAGAGAAGAAGAAGAAAACGAGATCTAGAAAATGCTGTAAATAAATGCCTTAACCAGTGCTTAACCAGGACTGTAAGTCAGTGAGAATTTTCACTAGGCTGGTTGAAATATATGGAAATGAAAACTGTTGTTGTCGGAAGACTTTACAATGTTTAACTTTTTAATTTTCACCGAACACCTAACAGATTTTCAGAAAGTGTAAGTAGAAAGAGTTTAGCCAGCGAGGTAAATATTTTCAGCTTTATTGATCTTTTCACTAGAATAATTTTATACTTTTTTTATTAAGGTTTCTTGTTATTTTTCCAACCTCCCCCACAGAAAATAAACAAAAAAGTACTTAAAAAATCATGTTGACAAAAAGGACATTTTTAAGTTAAACTATTTTTGCATGAAGCTTTCATTCCCCAGCCCAAAACTTTTAGATAATGATGTGCCATGCTATAAAGGGACTCCTTAAAACCCAGCATTTGACGAATCAGGAGGAAATCCCATGTTTCCTGCTTAATGTATGTGTGATTTGGGATGGAGTTATAAAAGCAAACAGGAAGCTGTTCCAATGATGACTACCTAGGGGGAAAGCTGTATACAGCATCTCTAAGGTTACTGAAAGCTTGGAAAACCTCTGGCAGCTCTTGCCTGCTGCGCTTGACTTGTGCATGCTGTTTGTATGAGCAGAGCCAGCCTCGAGAAGAGCAACTGGAACACAACTATAGTTTGGGGCTTTCTTTTACCTTCTCCGGCTAGCATGCACAACCACAGCTTAAATTCAGTTTTATGCCACATTCTTACCCGAGAAAGACAAATCTAAATACAAACCCCACAACCAATGCTCTGCAAAATGTTTAAGCAGACCTATCATAAAAACAATGACAATACTAAATTGTCTTCCCACATCTGCCCAACACTACAGTGTGTCCCCATGACACTGCTGAGTTTGGGGTAGGAGTGTCTGCAGATGATCCCATTAAATTAAACACAGGGAAACAAAGTACATGCAAAATAAAGGGGAATTTTGTTGTCTCTATTTGTTCAAAATAAGCTTCTTTATAACCTTTCCCCTTTTTAGCATAATTTCAAATGCCTGCTTACAAGTGATGCAAATTAAGTCAGTCTTTGGATACAGTTTACCTCCCAGAAGATTTAATAGCGTGTTTTTTTCAGATCACCTCCTGGATAACGTTATGATGGAAAGCTCCAGGGGTGTCTGCTCTCAAGACTGGACTCTACCAAGCACACGGAATAAATCACTTAAAACACCACCATCCCTTCAGTCCTTGGAAGCAGTTAGTACTGAACTGTGCCTCTGCACAACATTATTCTGCTGCTGTGTTGACGGAGGTTGTAGCCAACTGAAAAAACGATGCTTGTCTCTTACTCCTCGCTTTTAATCCTTGACTTACGCTTTAAAAGCTTCAGCTGTTTTATACCTCCAAGCTGAAGGTGAAAGCAAAGATGGCTAATGAAAATGACAGGCAATGTAATTACTGCTTTATTGGCACCGATGCCAAGATCGCTGCCTGCTAAACTTGAATACCTCCACTGGGTGGCTAACAAGATGTACATTTCACAAACTAGCACAACCGTCTCCCCACTCGCAAGAGAGGAAAGAGGGAATGGGAAAGGGAATGCCATTTTCTCCTACAGTGACATATAGATAATTGTATGAAACATATTGCATAGGCAGAGCACCCATGATTAAATTAACTTTTATTTCAAAGATAGACATGTTTTCGACGATAAACCAATGATCTGAACATTTGAGACTCGCATTGAGTCAAATCCTCTTTGGCAGCAAACTGTTCACTACTTTGAGCAACGCAAATTTACCTAGGAATTCCCCTTTGCAACAGCAATTAAACCATATTTTTCTGATAAGCTGCAAAAGCAACTTTCATGCCTTTATCCCAAAAAAGTAACCAGAACCGATTCCTCAAAAATCCAATGATTTAAAAATACAGAAAGACACCAGAAAGTCACAAACATAGCCATACACTATAAAACAGGTTACTCCAAACAAGATTACTTAGCTGGTAGTACAAAATAAAAGTAGCTTCACTTTGAAAAGTAGAGCTCTCCTTCGTATTTTACATATACACAAAACTCTGGTCATACGCTGTATGGAAATACTCAACTGTTGTCCTAGTCAGCCTGGGCTCCTCTCACCTTCCATGGGAACTGATGTTGCTTCGCATCCTATTCAACTGAACTGGAGGGACTGCACCTCAAAACACCCCTCTTTAACTTGCAGAAAAATCAAGATATTTACTTGAAATATCTAACAAATATAATCCACATTTTCTCCTCTCTTGCTGTGTAGCCCAGCTATGGAACTGATTTGCCTGGCCTTGGCACAGAGTTGTACTCCTGTTTTCAGACATACTGTATTTGGAAAATTAAATTAGGAAAAATCTTTTTAATATGGTTAATGCTGTTTCCTGTTTCTGACTTCGGATGTCACACACAAAGCTAGTCCCAAAATACAGTGAATAATCAGGGTTTGAGACCACTACCAAAGGGGGGGGGGGGGGGAGGGAAGTTAAAAAAAAAGTTGTGTGATGAATGATCCATGTAAAATGATTCAGGACACATATGCACAATTGTGGAAATGTTTAGATACACTCAGGCATTCCTACTGTACAGAGGCATAAATGACACTGACAGTAATGCTGAAAAGCCATCAGAAGGGGGCTGTATTTGATGTATATACTTTTTTTCATAACTGTTGCAGCCAGCTGCTAGAGACTGGATCCGGAGGAAGCAGAGCCCAGATTCTGGCTCCTGTGTTCCTGAAGAAGAATCCCTCCTCTGCAGAAAGATCCATCCACTTCATTATAATCCTGCTTAAATACACCTCGGTCAGCAAGGGAAACCTAGTGGCTGCTTTGCTTTCAGCAAAGCCTGCAGTACTAAAATGCTACTCAGGGCCAGTACGGGCTACCGCATCCAGCCCAAACTCATCAACATCACTGAAATCTGCCATAACACAACACTTTAAAACAAATTAATGTTCCAAAGGGGCTTATTCATTCACAGCAACATATACTACTTGGCCCTCACTTCACTAGTACGAATACTATTACATGATCAAATACAAGCGGTCCACTGATGCATCAAGATAATTAAGTTCTTTTCCCCCCTTTTTCCAACCAGATGTGTTTAAGTATTTAATTAAGAAGTGCATCCCCAAAAGGTTAGTACATTCACGTGTTATATTTCACTTTTTCCGCACCAAGCATTTTCAAACTGCTGCTGTTGCTAATACAGACTATGCTGGGGCAAGACAAATATCTGCACATATGGTTCTTTTACAGTTTTCTTTTGAAATTATCACTTTGATTTAATTAGGTTTGAGGGGTTAGGCATAAAAAATTGTACCGTCTTGTTGTAAAGGAACAACTGAAACAAAAACTCATTAATATGTAGTCCCTTCAGCTTTTCTATCCATCTCTTACACCATCATTATTAGCCCATAAAAATGTCTGAACCATGCTTGTCATTACAGATAACAGCCTGACCCTCCCTTTCACCCCACCTACACCCCAAAAAGGTGGGGGCCACAGGATAAATTCTTCAAACGCTTTTAACACCCAGTGATGGGGGGGAAGTAGGGAAGTGCAATGGCAGAAACTCAGTCTCTGCTGATTGAAGAACCAAAGGAAAAGTTGCTCTTATGGGGGATGGTATTGAAATGCCAGGCAGGAGTAGATACAACCAAGGGTGGTTGCTCTTTTTTTCACTATTTGGGAGATCTGAATTCTCATTCTGATGTAGTATGTCATAGAGGTATAATGAATGCAACAAACATCAGATCAGAGTTGATTCTGGGTTGATAATCGCTCTGGCCCCATTTACCCCACTTTGAGAATTAAGGGTGGTCTCTCTCATTGTGGCTATTTCCTGTTCTCTCCTGATAACAGTGGAAAAATACTTAGAGAGCTTCAGATAAGAAGATAAGAAATGCTAATAAAACAAAAAGTGTATTTAGCTCTGCTGAGAAGCTCACAGGAGGATGCTGAGATTCAGTGATATGAATCTCTCTGCCAGCGAGTCTAGGGGTTGGTCCACCAACTACTCAGTTAATTTATTTTCCACGAGGCAATAGAAAAAGAAGGAATGAAAGCAGAAGCCCCAGCAATGCTCACAGCCTCCTTAGCCTGATTCAAATGATAAAGATAGTTAGGGAACAGAGAAGAAAAGCAAAACAAGAAATAGTACCAGCAGGAAGTACTGGAAAAAAATGTACACACCCTCCTTCCCTTCCCCTCCTCCCCTTTCTTAATTCGTGTTTGTGTTTGCTGTATGGAGACACCACTTCAAGTTTTTCTCCTTTTCAATGTATTACAAAGGAAGACTGAATTTTTCTGCACAACTAAAACCAAGTCAGCTAGCTCCAGGCCCACTGAAAATCAGAAGACTGAGACCAGTTTGGAGTGTAACTTCCATGTGTCCTATTTCTATTGCTCTTAAAGGAATGCAACTGAAAAGACTAGAGGGGTGCTTCCATTTCAAAGGAGTGGACTGAATGGAGGATGACTTTGGGAAGAGTGGTTGTGTAAGAAGCATTTCAATGTTCACGCATTTTTGGAAACGTATATATAAAACAGAAGGAAAACTTTGCCCAGTCCTATATGATGAGAAAACTTCCTGAAGAGGGCATAGTTAAACTGTTGATTCATTGCCTCACTGAAGCACCACATGCACACATGCAGACATGAAGATCCCTACGGCAAACACCAATCAGAAAATCCCTCAGCTCTGGGAAAAATGCCAAAACCAGGTCTGCACCCAAATTCTGTGCCTGGTCCTAGCAAACGGGAAATAAAAATAAAAGCATCACATGGAAAACCAAGTCCAAGATGAATGACTGTATCCCAACCACACTCCCTGGATTTTCCACTCTGCTGTGAAAGTTTATCACACGCCTCACAAGGGGAAGCATTGCTGGAGAGCTCTCCATCCCGTTCTGGGTAGGTGAGCACTCCTGTATGCCCTGACAGGCCCCACACGCCTGCCGCCCTTCGCAGCGCAGGGGGCCTGGCTCCTCTCCCCTCGTGGCATTTCTGTTGCACAGCATTGTGTTACGGAGGGTAAGCATGGAAAGGAGAAACCATCGGAAAGTGTGAGGTACGCCCTGTGGCACTGAGATACGCGCTCTGGAACAGCCGAACGAATGCAGGGGGTCCTCTCTTCCCCGCTCAGGCCATCTGTCACGAGAATTACCCATGTCCTGTCAGCAAAGCAGGCAGGCTTCTTTCGGCTCCAGGTCCAACTATGTGAAAGGATCTTTCCCCCGCGACACCCCCCAATCTACACGAACCGATACATACCCACTGACATCTAGGTCTATGTGCACATGGTACTATTAAAACCTTTAAACAGATAACATCAAACCTGCCCTATCTCAAACATGAAACCAACCAGTGAAAGGAAACTGTACATAAGACACAGAAGAAACGTGATACAATGCATAAGGGATTTTTGTACTCTTGTTCTCTGCTACCCCCTTTTCATGACCAGGTTTCTGATTTTCCTGCGAGATAAACACCCGGTATGTGGGGGGGAACATGACTCTGAAGATAGAGTAAGTATCAGCGGGAAATGGATTAGCACCGTTACACAGACAGACATGATGTACAGTGCATCCAGCCCACCGGCAGCAAGCCTACGGCTCCCAAAAGCCTGCCAGAGGCAATGGGAGTCAGAGCAACCAGCACCGCTCTCCCGTCGGAAAGGCCACAGAGGAGTGCACTTCGTAATGGCTGGGTGAGAGCATAGGGTCAGGTCTGTGCAGTCGTCTCAAGTGCCTCTCCGCAGAGATGATAGGGGGAAAAACCAAGTATTCTTCCACTTGTACTATGCTAACACCTACAAATCAAAGCTTTGGTGCATATTATTATTTCCTGGTGGCATATATGGAAAAAAAAACCCCAAACAAACAAAAAAAACCACACCAAAATGAAACAGCTTCTAAAATTCCTTTCCTCTTGTTAACCATATAACCAGGATTTCCAAGTGCTTTAATGAACCCGCACATCCTTGCTATGCGCTGCTGTGCCCACATGCAGCGGCAACCTCTCACTCTCTCCCTCTCCCTCTCTCTCTCTCTCTCTCCAGTGCTGAGGAGGTTGTAGAAAAGTATTTCCCAGCAAAAGCCACGCATTTCCACTTTAGGTCTAACTCTTGGGAAGAGAGGAGAAAAGCACCGAGAAAGTTTATCCAGCATCAGCTCGCAGGAGAAAAAGCCTCCTGCTGTGGCTGTCTGCCGGGCGGGTGACACACTGAGCCGGGGGTCTTTGTGATGCTCTCAAGACATCGCTAAACACGCACTGAGAAGCAAGACATTGTCACTTGGAAAGGGGAATTTATACATGGGCTACAGGGGAAACAGAGCTAGATTTACTCGAGAACCCCCGACAGGGAAGGGGAAAAGAAAAAATAAAAAAATCATAAACACAGAAACACAGTAACTCCCTTCGGGTGTATCATGTTTTAGGCACTACGGAGGAGGGTGTGTGGCGGAGATGGGGGCTCACGCACGACCCCCGCCTGCAGAGCCCCGGGGCACGGCGGTGCCGCCGCAGAGGGACCCCGCCTCGCACCTGCCATTCTCCGCACCTGGCCACCCCCCGGGGCGCACC
>NW_020799099.1:20267029-20372462 GCF_003259725.1 Athene cunicularia | reverse complement strand
ATTAAATGGAGTTAATTTATTTTTGATGTTTTGGGGCTTCCCAGGAGTAATACCTATAGTTCCAGGCTTAGTTTCTAGTTAGTAGCTCTGTGACCTCATTAAATAGGTCCATCCCAATTTCAAGATGATGTCCCTGCAGCCCTGCCTGGGGATCCCTTGTGGCTGCCAACCTGTCAGCCTCTCTGCCCTGGAGTAGGTGCAAGGGGGAGTGTTGCTGCCTCACAGCCACAGTGACAGAAGTGATAGCACGGGGACCACAAGCTCTCAGCTTGGGGAGAAAGCAAGTCTTCCAGTACCCAAGGTGTGGTGGACTGCAGAGGAACAAAGCTACTGCAGCCTGAGGAGTTCAATAATCCCTTCTACTGGAAGTAGGTATACCTCGACCTGGAGAAGATGGTTCAAGCAACAGCGACAAATAGCTAAATAGGGGTCTTCTCTGTAAAAACATGCTTTCAAAGCCTTCTATGCTCCATTATGAGTAATGAAAGGCTCCAAGGGTGCTCCGTGTGCCTGCATCACGAAGCTTTCTCAGAGGTTTTCCATGCACTGACAAATGGCACTTGTGCCTGGGCCATCCTTAATGCCACCACGCTGGATTTTGCCTATTCAGGAGCCAGTCTGTCTCTAAGGATCTTTACCTTTCTCCCTCTGAGATAAACAGAATTATTAATCCATCTTAATAAATTTCAGATTTGACACAGGAGTTAAAGGACTGAGATAATGCAGGGATTTGGGACTAGAAAGTGCAAATTGCCTGGATTGATTCCAGAGTGGGTTTTTTTTACTGATAGAACCTGGCTGGGGAGGTGTTTTCCCAGCTGTTTGAAAAGTTAGTGACTTAAAAGTACATGTAATGTAAGTTTATCTTTTTGTCACCTTTAATGTCCTTAAAAATCACTGCATATCCTTCACAAACTCATCTGAAGCAAATATTAATCCCCAATTTTCATCCTTTGACAAAAATATCAAGTGTCAAAGAGTTTGTACTGGAAAGTGTATTGAGCAGCCCAAGAGGTGCCACCTTAGCCAGTTTTTCAGGTAAATTCAAGAAATTGCAAATCCAAATTAGATACCCACAGTAAGTAACTATAAAATCTAGGGTAACATTTAAAAGGTTTCTGTATAACTTGTGTACATCAGGGTTTGTTTGTTCGTTTTTCCATAAGAGCTTTATAAATGAGAGTTAGGTTCTAAATCAATACTTGAAGTTTTTCACCCTTGCTGTCAACTCAGGAGTTTCAAGCTCTTGACAAGCAGTTTTTGAAAGCGCAGGGCTGGTGAATTTGACTTCAGTGTATTTTATTGCCCAAGCATCTGGAGTAGCAAAATAATCAATTAGAAGGCATATTGGATTTGAGAAGTACTATCAGCTTTCATAATTAATATTGTGAATGCTAGTATAGTAGGTACCAGGTTTTGCCCTAGATGTTTTCGTAGGATCCTCTACATTTATAATGATTTATACAAACCTTAATCTAATTACAGAACTCAAGGGAAATTTATATTTTCTTTTGTTACAGTGGCACAGCTCAGGACCACACTGCAGCAGGCACTGTACTAAAACAAAAAGCCCTGATCCCCATTGCAAAGAGTTGTGAAATTTGATTAATGACTTTGGAGCAGAGGTACTAAGGTCCCCTGTGTTACGTGGAACTTGAGCAATGCTGGTCTGTACAAGGAGAGGAGTCTCTTGTGTGCATTGATAATTACAAGTAAGATTCTGTAACCCATCCTCACACTGAGCATTTTGTTCCCAGGCGGATACCAACATCTCTGGGCAACTGTCCTGAGGACAACATGTGCCACCCAAACATTAATAAGGGATGCAGATTCAGGCTCCACATCAGGTGACTATGTTTGATAGTCAAGATGCTCTCAGCTACTGAGATACACCTAAAGCAGCGGAGTTATTTGAGCAAGGGATATATTTTGCAAGCTTCTCTGCTAGCTGTGTGCAATGCTGGGTAGCGTGTGGCATGCATGCCTTGAAAGATATATCGCACACCTGCTTTTGGCTGTGGCATCCCCCCCAGGCTGTGCCATGCTGCTCTTATTTTATGGCAGAGCCCAGCAGATCGCAATCCAAGAAGCAGGTGTGTGACAAGCCTCTCACTTCACTTACATACGTACCACTAGCTCTCAAGTACTGCAGTTTTCTCTCACAGTTTAGATAGGCAATTACTTCCTCTGTGTGATACTGTGGATCAGCAAATGAAACGACCCTTCTCATATCTTACATTTCAAGAGCAACACAACCCCATTCCCAGTAAAAACTTCTGAGCGTTTTTTTCATACTGGGAATGATTTACTGTAGTGGAAATGTGGTCCAAGGAAAATTTATTTAATGCCTAGTGAAATCTAATAAAACTACTGATTTTGTTTCAGCTTCCAAAACCACTACTTCGTTTGCTTATTTATGGAACTGGATCTTCCAAAGTTCATCCATACTCATGCACCATACCAGTGTGCTAGATTTTCACTTTTGACATTATATTAGCAAGTCCATGGGTCAACATAAATGTTACTACCCACAGAAACAGTATAAACAGCACTTCACCTCCTTTCCACCATCACTCCAGAACTGTACTGAATCACCTGGGAGGCTGTATGATGTCCGACTCCTGGTGCCTTTTCAGGTGTACAGGTCCTGCTTGTTTAATAAATTTATGTCAGTTAACAACTTTGTTGTCGCCACCGTTCTTTCGAACAGTTTGGCACCTCTTAATATCTGAAGGGGATGTTCCTGAACTAAAGAACCGTTTCAAGTAATTATACTAAAGTAGCATCAAACTCTGTGGCTGCATTCATGCTGGATATTGTGCATAGCATCATGCTGTAGCCTACTGCATGTAACATCCTGGTTTAACTTGTGCAAGAGGATGCTGCTGGAGCTGGCAACTCATATGCTTATGGAATAAGGCTAAAAATTTCAAAGATGTTTAAGTCTCACTTTCGGTAATCAGGAGCATCATAGCCATGAATGGCAACGAGACTTAGGCTCCTTGCCCATTTTTGAAATCTGTGTCCTCCAGCTACAGCCAAATAATGCATCCAAAGAGCTTTTTCTTTCATGTGAATTATCTGTAAACAGATCACAGATTTCTTATTTATTTATTCTCTCCTCACATTTGTTTGGTGAATATTTTCTCTGAACAGCTCCTGAGCTGTAGCTCATTCATGCACAATTCATCACGAGCATTTGAAGTGCAGTATTCAAACTATTTTCCTTATTCCTGTTGCATGATACGATATCAAAACATTTCCCATCTACAAATATTCGGTAACACTTTATTTAAAAAAAAAAAAAAGAGGAAAGAAAAAGCTTGATCATTATAATCACTGTATTCATTTGCCTGAAAAATCACCGCAGAAACACAAAAGGCGGGAGCGGCTGTGACAGTGCCTGGGTCGGGAGGGGGGCGGGCGCGGCCCCCCCGTCGCCGCAGGCGCGATTGCGGCCCCTCCCGGCAGAGGGGGGTGAGACGCCGGCCCCTCCCGCCAGGTTGAGCTGAGCTGAGCTGAAGGACGAGCATAACTTGGAAAAATATCTCAGTCTGTTGCACAAAACAGTCATACTCCTCTCTTGCGCTCCACGCGCTTTTTATTTTTGTAGCATTGTAACTACACGTCAATCTTCGAGTTGAATATTAATGTGACAGACGGATGTCAGTCTCTGCCTTGGGATTGTCTCCGTCACTTTCCCACTGAAGTGTTTTTTTCATTTACTGAGTACTAACTTCTGACTGTCCTGTTCAGGGTGGGCATACTCCAAATTTCTTTACTGGTGTCACAAGAATCATGTCTCCAACATCTCAATATTACCACACTGCCCACCTTCGTGTTTTCTCCCTGCCTTATGCACCAGGAGATAAAGGCATAACTGCATTTAGGATCTTTGTTTCAAATTCTCCCTGTGGGTGTGTATGCCAGGTTGCTCTTACTCCATTTATTATTTTATGGATTCTCTTGCCTGATACACTTTGCATAAAGCGACATTACAAAGAATTATAATTACAGTATTTATTAAACCACTTCTTAAGGGAGGAAATTGATAGCACACAGAAAGAAATATAAAGGAAGAATATTTTCTGTCAAAAGATGTTTAAGAAGATACAGGTTCTATGAAGACACACATTTTCCGAAAATTGTTAACATTTTGGTGCTCTACAATAAGATCAAACTTACACACGGACCTGCATAATATTCATTTGTCTTCTTCTAGATCAAAAAAGGCATATTTTTAATTGTTATGGATTATCTTTATAGTTCAATATATTTTCAGTTTTGTGCATGAGCTGTTTTGTGAAAACAGATCACATTAAGCAAACTATGGGAGTTTGAGTATATGGCAGTGGCCCCAGCCTTCCCATTTATATCTACTTTGTGAGAAAAAAACAGCTACAACAAGAGCAAACAGCATCATTTTGATTTTATTTCCTTTTTCGTTTTGAAACTTGACAAACCACTCTGTTGTACAGTGGATTCAAAATACAACCCTCCCTACTAGCTGCTCTACTGCACCTTCGTAGAATGTATTTACTCCCGGCAACATGTCGCCAGATTATCTGTTTTACCCAACAGAAAGAAGCTTTCATAGGGAAACCCTCAAATTTTGAGCAGTGTGCGACAGTAGGAGGAAATCTGTTGTAGCTGCCTGTAACAAGAAGCCTGGCTCTGTGTTTTCAGTCTTTTTTCTGCTGGCCTCTTGGTGGCAGGGCAATTAGAGCTCAAATGTACAGGGAAAAGATATCCCAGTACAGTAATCAAAGCAAACATTATATAGATTTTGATTGCTCCAACAAGAATGAAGTCTTTGTTAACTGAAGTAGCTTTATTGATTCGAATGACGAGATGTATTTATTCTGTTTTGTGAAGTGCTCCAAGCTGTGTGTGTATTTAATGCTTATGAATTCAGAGATGAAGGAGTAGAAAAGTTCCATGTAAAACCATAGAAGAGAAATGTATAATTTCCAGAACATTTATTCTAACATTCTTTTCATAAAGGCAGTTATAATACTCGTAGTTATCATTATCATCTTATAATAGACCTTAATGTTTCACAAACGTCATGATTTGTTTAAGTTACATAACTAACAACATTCTTGACTGTTTAGCAATAATTACTTTGTTTTAATAGAAATACTTGGTTTCATCTATCTGTACAGAGTCTGAAAAAAGATGGGATAACAAAAATGTTCAGCCCCACAGCTGAAGATGAAAAGTTTATGAAAATAAAAATCACCCATAACAACAATATGTGATCCTGTTTTAAGTATGACCTTTGGGTCCTTAAAACACGTGTTATTCAATGCTAAAAAGTAACTGTCTTGGTTTGCATTACTACAGTAATTTAAATTGACAGCCTTAAGATTTCTTTGTCTGAAGATGTTAGTAGGAATTCAGCTGTGCATTTCCTCATGTGCAACACAGATAATATCAAGCAAAACTTGAAAAATCAAGAGAAGCCTCCCCTTACGTCTGAAGTCTAACCATGACCACATGTGCTTCGTGTAACACACTGGAAAAAAAGGTTTAAATTTTGTCCTGAGTAGATATAGTTATTCTTGGTCTGCTCTTATTTCAGATGCAGTTCCAGAGATTTACAGAAACCAGCTCAGGCCCTTTGGGAGGAAGTCATCTATGTGAAAAACTTTGTGCCCTTTCACCTATAGGACTATTGTAAAGACAATAGCAAGAGCCTTATTTTTACTGGGGAGTATTGCAGGTTATCTGAAGCTGTCTAGTTTATTACAGCTTTAATTTGAGACCTACATTTTTATTCATTGTTTCTCTTTTGAGTAACATTTTGAAAGGTAATATCAAATAAATGGACCCTTGGCTGTGGCCCCACACAATGCTTTCTGTTATTAGATGTCTCAGTTGATCTGTGTTTGAGGATGATTAAAGTATCTTGCACTGACTGAGTTCATTTCATTTCATTCCATGTGCATTCATAAATTAGTTGATGGTAATCTATTAATAAAAACTTAATATTCTACGTTATCCTCTGTAAAATGTTGCAGGGTTTTTCTCTCTTTTTTTTCGTTTTCTGAATTGGAACTATTCACAGACTCTCTTCAAGAATCTGATAAAATACAGAGTACAATACTGGCTTGATAATGGCCAAGAGTTTTGCATCCTCTCTGAGTAACATGAACTCTAAGATGAGAAGGGATACATTACCTTCATAACTAAAATATTATTCACTTTTTAGTCTCTAGGTTATTAAAATGAGTTCTGAAATGTATAACAAGAAGTTACCACTGAAAAACTAGATATGGTAAAGTCCAGTTTCTTGGACCAAACAAAGCAGTACCAGTGATCGTGTTACTGGCAATAATAACATCCCTAAAAGCTCCTTCTCCAGACCACAGGAAGTGAAAAAAGGAAGAACAGGACTTTGACAGCAAGGTTAGACCGTAACAGACCTGCTTAGGGACTCATTGATTTCTCTAGGATTAAATTGTTCCAAGTGGCAACAAAGTCAGCTCGCTTAACGATCCCTTTGAAAAGCAAGTTTTAATGATCAAGTGACCAAGATAGAAGGCATAGGATGGAAGAGAGTATACATGGGAGGAGGACAAGACAGCACATTACTGGACAGTCTCGAAATTCACAGGGAATGGCAGTAAATTCATTAATGATTGGGGACCTCTGATACTTTCTGCCTATGCTACATGCTCTCAAACATGTCCTGGAAGAGGAAGGCATAAATTGGAACTGAGCAAGAATACCATTTTGGAGACTGCTGGCTGACTTTTTATCCTTTGAATTTTTAATTGATAAGGAAGATTTGGTTACTTTAGAAGAAAAATGAAGAAATGATCACAGTTTACAAGGATAAGCATGTGGGAGGACTGCAGGGGATGGAACACTGTAAAAGTAGCAGGACATTATATATAAGCAGCAAGATCCAGTTTCTTAGAAGAATCAGATAAACAATATGATCATAACTAGGACAGGATTCACAGTTACAAGCCAAGAAAAGATTTCCTGATTCTTGTTCCTCCCCACACCTCTAACATTTCAGGGACTGTCAAAATCCCTCTAGGAGCACAGAACAAAGTAGCTCACCCCATCTTTAGTCAGTTTTCCTTTTTATTTTTTCTCTCCCCCCCCCCCAAAAAAAATATAAAAATTAAAAATTAAGAAATAATTTTAATTTTTTTTTTTTCCCCTTAAAATTTTTCTTTTACTCCACACATGCTCTCCATCTTTTTCTGCAAGGAAAATCATTCTCACAGTGATGCATCTTGCACTATGGCCCTGTTCTGCTTTATCCTCCCCAAAGGGAAGGCCATCAGCTGAGCGTAGCAGCCAGGGTCATTGTCATGGCAGGCAGAGAATCCACAAAGACCTTAGAGGTCTCAGCTCTAAGACATTTAGACAGGTCTTAACAGCACAGACTTTGGTGACTGGCCTCAGCAGTTACTCACTCCTCATCCTTTCCACAGTGATGCCAGGATAGCAGTGGTTTGCACAGCAGTATGTGATGTGAGTTGGACTGCCTTTATGTGGTGGAAAGTAGCTCTGTGACTTTATCCATCTAGCCAGATCTTTTTGCCTGGTGGATCTCCAAAAGCGTGCAAAGGAGCCATTGTGCAGTCTTACCCTAGTCTGGCGTGGGTCCAGACCTTTTGTTGCCCTTTTAAGGACATTCTTCTGCCCTAGGAGTACCCTGTGTCCTTAATGTTTACAAGAGAATTAAGATCTCCAGTGATAGTGGTCTTGGGATCAAGAGGCAAGTCTACATTCAACACTGTGTTTATCCTCCTAGCTGTTTTTCCCAGAATTAGTACACACATCAACAATTCCATAATGTATGAGTAAGATCTGTTTATTCCTTTCCACAGCTCCAGTATTAATCATTTGTCCTTCTCCAAACCACCAGTAAAACTCTGTGCTGTGGAAAAGTACTAAACAACGTGTAGTGTCTTGGAGCAGGATCAGGCTCAGGACTAGTCGAGACTTAACAATACAGTTTTGCACAGGGACATTACACTGCAGTACAGCTCTCTGCCCCCAGATAAAGGAGTTTCTCAGTTTCCAAATTCAGCTCATTACAGAAAGTATTGATAGACCTGTTTAATCACATGCCTTGCTTTCAACCAGTAATTCTGGAAAAAAGATTATTAGAGACACCTAGATGTAATCATATAAACAATTCTGAGAACAGCAGATCATTTATGTGATACCTTGTATCAAAATTATAGAAAAATATTATAAGCTGGGAAGGCCCCTAACATTTTGCAGCGCTCCAAGGCCAAAGCTAATAGAGTTTGCTTGGGTATTGGATTGGTGTCACGCTTATTCTCTGCTGATGAGTGGCATAATTAAGAAACTTGTGCCAGTCTGGGGATTTACAATAGAAGATAAAAAAGACATTTTTAGATCACTGTATCTAGTTGATTCATTTGGAAGCACTGATAAATACACACAGCTGGTGGTGGAACTAGAAGCTGAGCTGCCCTTTTTGTCCTGTCTCCTAGTAAGGTGAAGGTGACTGGTATTGAGAGGCATAAACTGAGAGCAACTGGATGAGAAAATAACAAAGGGAAGTAATATTTGTCTAAAGTAGCCGAAAATCCATGAAAACACGAAACAAGTCTTCCATGCTTTGCCTGTTACTGGTTTCCTGAGAATTTCAGCAGCTACCACTTAGTGAACTAACTTCTGTAGCTACTAAAGCTTGTGTGTGCATTAGCAGATGGGCCGTGCAACTTCATAGCCATCGCTGCAAATCACTGTGGGTGTGTGCATTTCTTGAAACTCAGGGCTACAATACTCAGTATGGTTTTCACCTCTCACTATAATAGTTTTCATCTGGACCACCTAACTGCTTGCTGTTTTTAATTCAGCTGGTCTGCAAATAGAGATGCTTTTTTTTCCTCACGTACAATATTTATGTCCTTCCACATTTAGACCCCAATAGAATTAGTGCCAAAGGTGAACATTAAACCAAAGAACGATTCTTTTAATTACATCTGCTACTGACACAAATATTCTTTATAACCGGAATCTCCTGCTAGTACTCTTATGAACTACCGTATACCTCTGGCGGGAAAATAAGTGTTCACAAGTTTAAGGAATTCCATATGCATTTTATTGATGGTAATTCTGTTAGTTGTGCACTCTGAGGCTGCTGCTGGAGCAAGGACTGTTTTGGCTGATGGATTGTGCACACAGAGCATATACTCAGGGGGAATTCACTAGGGAACTGAAAAAGGAGCCATTACCCTTGTGTAGATATTGGGAGAAAAAAACCCAAAACGAACCCCCAAATTAATACAATAATATTTATGAAGTGTGGTTCAGCATGGACGGTGGAGTTTCTAGAAACCTTGTTTAAATATTTGTAACCCAGTCCAACAATAGAAAGGTTTAGCGTAAGTACCTAAAACATACGTAGATGGTTTACAGTCTTTCCTCAGATGTTTCTAGAGATATGCACTCCACATGGCTGGCTTATTTTTGTCTGTCCCCCTGACATACACAGTCCTCATTAACATAATCTCAGAGATCTTTTCAGGAAGGTGAGGCGGAAGCCAGTTGTCATTCTTGGCTACTTGTGGAGACACTCACTCTCCTGCCCTAACTTGGCTGCCTCCAGGAAGGCAGGCAGCTGGGAGCTCCTTGGCCAGTGTTAAGCACTCGCAGTCAGTAACCACAGCCACGTCTCGCTGTCTCAGTGTGAGGGAAATGCATTGCCTACCAATACTGCTTTTCCCTAAATTTTCACAGCTCCCTTCCAGCCTTTTTGCACACCTTTGGGAGCTGCAACAGACTGAGACACACTGGCTTAGAGGACTGCTGGTGGCCTATTCAATCCCTCTGCAGAAACCAGCACAAATTGATGGCAAAGGAAACAACTTAGTTCTGCAAATCCCAGCACACGTGAAAAGTCCTGGGAATTTATTTCTGGAGATTATAGAGTAAGTTCTGATGAACCTATATGAAATAACTCTGGGGCAAGTCCTACTTCTGTTAGAGAAGAGCCCACACAGAAATTCTTGCCACAGTTTCTACCAAAACTGTGTAAGGTCCCTTCAGAGAAAGACAAGGGACAGAAGTACTTGTCATTAGTGGAAAAGTGCCAATAGGCACAACACAAAGAGGATTAACAAAAGTTTGAGAACTTGAGGATGAACATTTTTAGTCTAAACTCACAAGGTTTTGTGCTTCCAGACTCTCCAGGTCGTGCTTGGTCTGGGTGTATCTTAACATTAGACATTAAATGGAACTCATTTATCCCTTAGAAATCATAGAAAGAAAGGTTGGAAGTTAATCTCATTCCTTGAAGGAGGGGTAAATTAGCCTGTGTCTCAAGCACACTGTTAGGAATGACAATTAAAATCTAATTCTAATTAGCAACACTGGATGCAACTCTAAATAAACAATGATGTGCAGATTTGTTGTGCAGATTCTTAGCTGCAGAAGTAGGCAAGTAGTTGACAATGTGCTAGTGGGTTGTCTGCAATAGCAAATGGACTGGCTTGTAAATACACAAAACACACACTTGAGATTTCTTTTGCAAGATGAATTATTGTGAGAGCAGACATTAAGGCTGATGTTGAGGCCAGGGCAGCCTTTTTAGGCTTTAGTTTGTGCCTGGTTCGGTTTCTGGTTAATTAGGGCTGAGAAGTTGGAAAGTTTGCAGCAGTTGCATATTCTTTACCTGCTCTGAGGAGGTAAATTAGGAGAAACTCCAGGCTGTCAGTTTTCTGTCTCTAATAATCATGCAGTAAAAATTACAGAGAGGCAGAAAGTCTTCAGCTGCCAGCTTGGATTTATTACTGCCGGTCATGTCGTCTGCAGAGCCAAAAGAAGCAAGGATCCAGGAGTTCTAAGCATTAAAGGTAAATTGTCTTTTGTTTAACCATTATTACTGAAAACTTCAGGAGATATGCAAGTCAATTTCCAAATAAGGCAATTATAGGGCACTGCATTTGCTCCTCTTGATTTGACCACAGTCCTAATGCATACTTCCATTAATTTCAGTAGCACTCGCTTCTGATCCTGCATATATCCCACCATGCAGTAACTTCAGAAACATGATTAGTGCTATTACTATTCATGTGTGTACATCCTGCAATGTGCCTAGGGCCAAGATTCTCAAAGTTCAGCATCTAAATATCTTTTGAGATTATGGCCTACATTAAACAGAACTGAATTTGGGGTCTGTTTTGGCATAATACTTCCAGAAAGTACACTAATAATTGTAATAATCCCTAACCTAACTGTTATAAGGAAGGGGAATTGCATTAGAATTATAAGAAACAGAAACATGGAAATTATTTAGAGTATACCACCCAACATTATCTATTGTGCTTTTTAATTGCAAGAGAGCTGGGACTGCAGTGTAAAACAGCAACACTTACGGATTTGGACTGCCATTACTGTCACATTTTGTTGAGTACTACATTTATACACATTTTAATGGTACTCGAAATAGAATGCCAAACCTGCTCAGCTTTGCTCACTCTATAAAAAGAATCTGAAGGCAAAGTCTAGAAGCAAAGGAAAGATAAGGAAAAAAAAAAAGATGAAGAAAGAATGGAAAAAGAGGAAAACCCTAAGTGATACCTTTCCTGGAAGCAATTCAATGAAAATAATAACAATAAAACTATTATAGAAATGAAGAAATATATCCCACTGCTCCATAACGAAAGTAAATCTTTTCACTACTGCATAATGTGTGAAGTGCTACCTGCCAGTAGGTAAGCATAAAACAAAGCTTTTCTCTTCATCTTCAAAACCAGAAATATGAAAACTTGGCAGCAGAACTAGGCTAAATACAAATCCAGTTAGTTTCATTATTCCCATTCTGTACACATTTTTAAACAGCCCTTTAAAACTCTTCTTGATTACCATTTATGTACAAGTTTTATATTAGAGCCCCAGGCTTTCACAAAAATATGTATTTTATGACTTCATGAAGGCAGCTTAATGTATTATGAAGGAAAAGGAAGAGGAAAAGGAGACAGTCTAGCCCAAAGATGTTTGGATACCTTCTTGTTTGTACTTCCATACAGCAGTAAAACTTCTGGCAGATAAGGGACAAAATCATCCACTGCATATGTCAAATTGTAGAGCCCATATTAATATTCATGGTCTCTCCTCTATCTCACCTTGAACAGCTTCAACTACCAACAAAAAGTTTGAGTCTAGGGCTTCAACAGAGACCTTTATTTTGGCACTTACTTCAATTCTGTTTTCCCAAAGTGGTGTAAGTAAATTTGTATACACCGAATTTATAATATTGAAACTGTATGCTTTCACTTCCAAAATACTAAAATTCCTATTTCTGAGCTAATTAAAACTTAATTCAACTCAACCATAACTGAACCGAAGCTGTAGAATGAGGTCTGCATGCACCAATGTAATTGTGGACACAGTAGATGTGAATTGGTATTTAAGCTGCCTTCCAACTTCCTGGCAGTGTCCTTTTTTTTAAAATAATTCATGGAAATGTAGCTTTTGAACATGTGACACCTAGAAATGATATTACAGGTTTGGGTAATTCTTCTTAATTCAAATTATTACATCACTGCTGCACCTCTCCAAGTCACACCAAGTTAGCCTATCAGTTCCACCAGGATGCAGGCAAGCTGCATATTTGGGAAGTACATGGAGAAGGTACCTTTGTTCGCAGAACTTATCAAAGGAGTCCCAAGACACTGACTGCATTTCAGGATCTCATGTTTGTGCCTCAAGGATTAGTATGTTGCCAGTAATAATCAACTGAGCTCTTACTCCTTAACTGAATTTAAAGGCAGTGACATATTAAAAAAAAAAACCCAAAACTTTAAGTAGTTAAAATATTTAATACTTAAAAAATAAAGGATTTGATCTCTTAGACATGTAGTTAATGAAAGATGTCTAATACAGAAAGCGGCCATACAAATATCTAACTTAAAAATGCAAGTTGAAGACTGTTTCAAAACATTGGAGCAATTTTCAGAAAAGCACTGACTCTATGTAAACGTTCAGTGATGCTAATTCTTCTAGGTTAACACAAGAAGAGTAAAACTGTTCAAAATTCAATGGCTCATGAACTGAACTTGAATTTCTTTAAGCAAAAATGGATGCCTTGCTATACTGCCTTGCAGCTCAGACCTCTTATGGCCAATTGTATTGTGTAAAGATGAGCTGCAGAGGTTTGCACTGACGTTCCGCTTGTGAAGATAGAGTGTGTCTGTAAATAGATATGCACATGTGGAAATTTCTGATTAGGTCCTCTATCCATGTAGAGCAACATTAAGATTAGTGGGTCTGAACTCAAATTCAAGGACTGTAGCATACATACGACTTCATGGGCCTAGAATGCAAAACTGGGGAGAACCTCTGTAGCAACTGTGAAAATATCCTCTAAGATTTTCCTCCTTTTCCCATGGCATGGATGTAGCAGTGTCTCAAATGATCTAGAAATGATTATAATGATTGACACACTCGATTGGGAAACAGACTGAATTTGCCTGGGGGAAAGAGGCCGGACAAAAATCTATTCTAATACAATTATTTTTTATGGGATGCAACAGGTCATATATGCACAACCTGTATTCAGCATTGCATAATTACATTTTTTTTCTATCAGATCACCAAAGCAGTGCAATAGCTGACGAACATGAGTTGCATGAGCTAAATAAAAACACAACCAAGACTGAAATATTTAAAAGGCATAGCCAAATGTATCCTGCCCAGGATACATATCCTGCTACCATTATCTGGATTCCTTTTGCACAGAAAACAACCATTCTCTTCCTTTGGTAGCAAGAATTCACCAGTAGCAAGTGCTTCCCATTGACCCCGCAGGAACAAGCTGCTTGCTAATCCTGCTTCCTTGGAGGGTCTGCAGCTGGCTTGCTCAGCACTTAAAGTAAGTTAGATAAGTGCTTATATATCACAGCAGCAGGCATTATAAATACCCTGCTCTTCTGTGTGCTTATGAAGCTGCATTAAGCACAGTGCAATTCACATGTGCATCTGGAGGCAAAACGTTCAGTGTTGTTTCACCCATTACCCATACTTGTAGTGACCTTCCCAACTATCCAGCTAAAGTGCCTGGTATCCAAAGAGGCTGAGCTGACTCCTGTCTGCCTGCACCTACCTGGGAAGCACTCATGTGCATCAGCAGAGCTGCACTGCAGATGTGGCTGAGTGCCTGCTCTGTGCACTAACAAGTGGCATCAACAAGGACCTCAAATCAGCGGCCTTGGGGAGAGTCAGCACCTCCTTGCTTTCATTCCCAACAACTTCAGTGGGAACTCGGGGCACTCTGAGTCTCCCAGTTCTGTGGCTAACCCAGCTATCAATATGAGTCTTATGTCACACAACATTTTGGAATTCACCTCTGTCTTTTGCTTCTAAAGTGACCTGCAGTTGAGCCATCAGTGAAAGAAATTCCAGCTCTGAGTAATTGCACTATCTACATCAACATGATTAAACAAGCAATACATTCAGAACTTTGCATGTGAGATAAATTAAAGCTTTTTGTTCAATGGCACTGAATGCATTTGAGTTAAAAAGGGTGTATAGAGTGTCCCTTCAGTAACCCTGCTTTGTCATTGTGATACACCACCCTGTACTCCTAGGCTCAGGAAGATTAAGAGAAGCATTTACATCTTGCATTAATGAAGCAACAGATTATGGGGTTATGCACTCTGTTACTGCTTGTTTGCTTATTTTTATTTATTTA
Organism: Athene cunicularia; assembly: GCF_003259725.1. Classification (NCBI taxonomy): domain Eukaryota; kingdom Metazoa; phylum Chordata; class Aves; order Strigiformes; family Strigidae; genus Athene; species Athene cunicularia. The sequence continues at coordinate 20,357,767 of NW_020799099.1, read as the reverse complement.
TTTATTTAACAACCTAAGCGAATCAAAATTACAGTGGGCTGAGGAGGATGATCTCAGCTGATGTCTGGAAGTAATTTTATAATTTCCCTATGTCAAAAATGACAAAACCTACTTTTTTTTTTTTTTTTTTTTTTTCCCCCATGGCACTGAGACCACCAGTTGGATTTCCTGCCATGCTCTATGCTGTTTGTACTCAAGAGGCTTCTTTTCAAGAGGAAAACTGCTTATATCCATAAGCTAAGATAAGACATATTGTGTGGTGAAGGATATTTGGTTAGAGAAGAAAAAGACTCGGAGACAGGGAGAGAAAATAAAAACAATAAACAGTGACTTAAGCCTGCAAACATTCTCCCATTTTTTAATAGTCTTGGTGGTTTTTTGGAACAATTTCTCAGCAGGAGTCCAGGGGTTCCTCACAGAGGAGAGTTATGAGTTTCTTCCAATTGTTTTTACTATCTGGTTACAGAAAGGAGCTCAGTTACTTTCCCAAACAAAAGGCACCTGTAACCCCACCATCATTTGAGAGGTTTATGGTGACTCCCAGCAATCTTTGTATGAGGGAACTTTGCTCAAATTGACATTGTAGCAACAGAGCCTGGTGGCAAGAGGTGCAAACCTGATCTTTCTTATTTAATTCCAAACCTTCTGTGAGCCCAGTAGATAGCACTGAAGTTCAGAATTACCTCCAGGTCTCTCTCCTCAGGGTGAAAATGCAATTATGATAAATTCCACTTCCTCATTGTACCGTTATAGCCAAAGGTAAATGGAATGACTCAGATCTCAAAATTAACAATTACAGAACTCCTTTCAGAGCTATTAAAGTATCTCCCTTCCTTGCCAAAGACATGCTGTCTGCTGTCTTCTGCTTGTATGACAGATGATCTGCAGCCAGCGTTGACATCTGTATGGTCACCCCCATTTAGTCCCAGAGTACTGAGAGGCTTTTACTTATGAATACATACAGTACAAAGAAAAGCTGCCACCCAACCAAGAGGAGGCAGGATGCAATGAATCAGGCAACCAGCCTGTGCTTGGTATCAGGTTTAACTCCCTGCTCTCTGCTAGAGAATGAGGTTACGTATCACATACCCATATCAGGCCAGTGCTTGTGGCTGGGCACCACTGACTTCATCCATGTATACTCTCCACTTTTTGATTGCAGAGGCTGTGTTCGTACACCCTATAATACAAAAAAGTCTTGGTCTCAGGTGGGACCTGTAGGTGATATTGCAATAAACTTAATAGGGAAGTCATATTTTGTGATGTCCTTCATCTTTTTACAAGGGCATTAAGACACCCTGAGGTTGGCCAGTTGGGATTATTCCTTTCTGACTGTCGGGTTCCAAATTATGTCTTGTCTGATTAACTCCTTTTACAGTTTATCTGCAGGTGTCAGTGGATGCAGTGGGACTGCCTGTAAGCAGTTCTTCACTGTGACAAACTTAGAGAGACCAAGTGACTTTCCAAATATTTTTTCAGGGTGCCTGCTGCATGCAATCTGTCTTTTTGGCATCTACAAGCCTTATGATCTGCCTGCCTACCCATCATCTGCTATTTGGCTATTGTCTTGTTTAGAAAAGGTTTTTTGGAACTTAAATGTCAACAGGTGTGGCAGAGTGTATGAAGGCATGCAGTACAGAAACGTGACTAATTATAATCTTCTTGCTTAAATTTTTTTCCAGTTAACAATTAAAGTTAAAAATAACATGTGCATACAGAACCCTGTGACGTTAAAAAAAAAGTTTTCTAATTAATGTGGCTTCTAATTAATGAAGTCTTACATTCTGTGTCGGTCATAAGTCATCCCAACTCATACACATCTTGCTGCTTTCGGCAAGTAATAACTGCAAGTCTGGAATCAAACTGACCTGTCAACTTTTTTGTACACAGCATTTCTGGAGTAGGGGCAAGGGTCTAACCAACATCTAACCCACATAAGCAGCATCCTAACAGATGGGATTGGAGAGCTGGCAGCTGAAATACCCATTCTGTTCATCAACTGTGGGCACAAAGCATAGCCTGTCCAGCCAGATTTTGAATCTTTAGTTAGCATGCCTATGGCAAAGGTGTTGTAGAAGGAGATCTGTGAATATTTTAGAGCTCTGAATCCCAAATATCACTGATGTTGAAATGCCAAGTGGGAGAGAGTATTAGTCTCTCATTAAAGTACTCCTCATCATATATTTCTGCAGAACAGTATTTCACAAAGAGAGAAACAATTTTTGACTCATCTGTTACTTTACAGGTGAAGAGCTAGCTGAGGGTCTGGGAGCACGTACCTCACTATGTCCGATGGAAACAATGAATACGCTCTACCTTTCTTTCTTGTTTCTCCTCAGAGACAAAAAGGGACGAGAAAATTCATGGGTTGCGCTTCATCATATACGGTTGCGTAGAGTGAGGGGAAAGAAAACCACATGGGCTTTCATTCATATCTCGCAAAAAAACCTAACCAAAGAACCAAGAAATGGGCTGCCCTTAACCTAAAGGGTATGCATGATCCAGAATACCTACCTTGCATTCTAAAGTGCTGACTTATGCTTATCTTTAAGTGTCTATACTCCCTGTCCTGTACAGCTTTATTAGGCCAAATAAGGGGAACATATCTGAGGGAGAAGATGAAGAAAAGCAAGGCAAGGAAATGCCTGTATTTTTATGATTGTTCACAGAAGATTGATTATTCTCAGTGCCTTATCATCAGTCTTACAGTCACTAGCTACTCAGAAGCTCCTCTTTGCTACACTCAGGGTCAGAGCAAACACTCTGGATCATATTTGTGTATACTTGCTTGTGCAAGCACGGGTGAGGTAAAGGGAAGAATGAAATGTTAGGAATGCTACTGTTGTAATTCCAGCCTTGTTGCTTCACACTGAGATTTTCCTGTGTTCCAGGTACTGCCCATTTATCTCTAACCATGTCATTGCCTCTCCTACTCCTCCTAATCCGGACAGTGCAGTAAGTTTAATGCAGAGGCTGGGCACAGAATCTTTTTGCATTATGCCAAAAAGATTCACTAAAATACATCTGTGTAAAACACTTCGTGATGAATTCACAAAACCTCCTGTAAATGCCTAAGGAGTTTGCACCCTATAAATATTTAAAACAAATATCTCCTAATACATAAACACTCTTATTTCCTGCTGATAAACCCAGACGCATCAGCAGGGGTGGAGGGAAGGCAGTTATCTTTGCTCAGATGTTGTTTAGCATATCCCTAGATGCAATGAAACTTTTTGTGTTAATTCTTCCTTTTCACTTAGGCTTTTCATCATCGTATAGCATTTAAAAAATGCAGGAGATGTAATCCAGCTCCTAATCTTAGCTAATGGGACCAGTGTCTAATTAAAAACTCATCAGTGTAAAAATACATTTTGTTCACAGTGAAAGTAAAAAAAACAAAAAAACCCAACCCTTCAAAATTCCATCCTGCAATTTTGCTACTTTTATTTCTTGTGCATGATCTGTGCAATTAGACAGTACTTTACCTCAATTAAACAACATCACATACTTGCAAAAAAAGTCTTGTTTACATTAAACAGTTTGGAAAGGGGAAAGCTGTTTTCTAACACAGGAGTCAGCTCATCCACTACCAAGAAGTAACAACTCAGGGGCAATAAAGTAGCTCCCAACAGCTCAGTGTAGTATTACACAGCAGCAGAGAATGAATAATAATAACAATAAAAAGGTATCAATGTCTACCTATAAAGGAAATGCTACATGGGCAGAATGTTTCTGCGTAATGAACAGAGCGGCACCAATTTCTGCTTAGTGGAACAGCGCATCTGGGTTATAAGGGTCTCCAAATAATTAGGCCTCATTTTTCTGTCTCAGCTGTGCAGTGCCCGCTCTGATTCTGCCGCTGAACAACTGCAAGTTTCATTCAGGGAGTGAACGCATTCGGCAAGTGCTGCCATCGTGTCTGAGGCACTTGGGCTCCTCTGAATGCTCTGCTTGCTAACTGAACCCCGGCTCTGCTCTTCTGATCCTTGCATCATCTCTGAAAGGACACAAGGACAGCAGATAGAGAGAACTAGCTCCAGCATCTTGAAGTCTGGCACTGTCCCAGAGCTCCAGGAGATGCTTCACTGCCCTCTCCCAAGATCTACCAGGTGGCGGGTGAAGGCCCAGAAAGCATGCACACTATTGTCTTAGCAATTTTATAATTCAAATCCACTGCAGTGCTCAAGTATGTATGTTGTTTGCATTTCTGCATTTCTACCATTCCTACTTGGAGAACAGCCTTCCTCTCCCTGCCTTCCAGAACAATGCCTTCCAGGGAAGTGCTTATTAATGCACTCGGGAGAGCTCCTGCTGCCTTTGCATGGGAAAGAGTGCTGATTTCATGTGGAGATAGTCAGGTTATGTTTCCCCTTTTCTAAGTTCAAGTAAACTTCTTTAATTTATTTGGTAATGTGGAATTAACTTTACATTTAAAATAGGTCCTGTCCCTGTGAACCCAGCATAGAAGGAAAACACTTTAGTTTTAAAGGCTTTAACCCTTGCAGATCTGGAGAAACTTCCTCTTTTCCCCCCTTTGCTACTCTTGAGTCCTGGTACTGGCCAAGGATGGCACAATGATTGGAGGTGGGCCAGGCAAGCTGGGCAACTACAAAGATAGATGCGCAGACCTATGCATGACATTTTATATCTGCACTTAAAGGTGCGAGACGGTTTTTATTTTCTATTTCTGTCCTTTGCCTTGAATGCTATGTTTGCTCCAGAGCATGATCTTTCTGTTCAAGCAGCTCTACAGATTCCCTTATTTCAGTACCATATTGATATCTACCTGTGGCTGACAGAATTCAAGAGTTGCCTGGTAGACTGTAAAGTAACGTGCCATCAGGTGTTTTTGGAAGCCATTCATGGACAGCTGTATTTCCTTTCTTTTACTTGAAGTTATTATCACTGCTGCATTATCAAATATCTGCAAGCTAGACTTGTCATCTATACCTGTATGACACCTACCACCTACCAGGGCTCAGGCTTGGCTGCTTGAGACATCTTCATAATAGATGGCATGGTGAATTAAGTTCTGTTAATCTTCAAAATAGTATAGCATGCTTGTACCACACAACTTTATGGCTTTGTCTCAGTCAGATCCATAAGGTACACAAATGGCTCTGTCTTCACTTCTTCCAGTGGTACATTAAGCTAATTAAGGTACACAAAGTCCAGATCAGGCTGTTCCATATGTACATGTAGTGAAGCGAGGAAACTTTAGACAGACACAGAACTGGCCCAGCCAAGAGCACTGACAAAACTCAAGTATGGCATTAGATCCTACTCAAGGAACACAGGCAAACAGAAGGAAAACTTGTGTAACTGCTGAACAAAGTACTACTTGGGCTGAGTTCCTTAGTCAGTGGTTCTCCCAATGAGCAACTCTACCAGGAAGAAGTATTATCCTGAAGGACACCATTTCTGCCATCAGAGCTACACCACTGCTGCTCTGAGGCCCTGCTGGACATCAGCTGTCCCAACCCTGAAAGCTTCCTGAGCAGGATATGCATAGAGAGGAGCATTGCTAGACCTCCCTCCCACCATGTGTCTTCTCCTCTTTTCAAACTCAATTTCTTTCCATTTCCCCTTTGCCTTCAGTTTTGACTACTTGGCCAAGTGAATCCCTTGCAGTACTATTAAGGCTCTGTAACCAGCAAAGCCATTAACAGCCATGTACTAAATAGTACAGAAAAGAGTTGCAAGCTTAATGGGTTGTAGTGGGCTTCAGATTGTCCCTGTCCTCCCCCATCAGGGGACTGGAGAAGTGCAAGGAAGAGTCACCATTAGTGGCAGAAACTCTCTTTACTGTGTGACTGTGTTTGTTTTCAGGAAGTTGAGGCTGGACTTTCATGGCAACACTTCAATAACCATCTCAACAAGCTTGGATTTTGTTCCTCCAAAATTCAGGGGGTTTCATCCCACTTAAGACTAAATATTTGCTTTCTGTTCCTCTAAATAAAGCAAGCTCTATAACTAAAGGGTTAAAAGGAAGACTGAAAAGTGAAAGCCTTAATTCTCTACATTTCAGTGACTTCAACATTTTTCTTCACTTTTCTGAATCTTTAATGCAAGTTAAAATATTTTTAATGGTGCTTTTTGCCATGGGACCCATCTGAAGTCTGTGCTTAAAAACCCTGAGCCTTGTTTAAGTGTACAGTGACAGGGTCGTGCTAATGCCTTTGACTCTTCAGGCCAATTTATTCCATTTAAATTAACACAACATCAACGAGTCCTTGGCCTCTCTGCTAAGGCGGTCATCAAGGCTGCCAGTGGTGATGACGGCATTTGGAAAATGAAACCTTGCCTGCTGTGAGCTGCTGGGATGAAAGGAGATTGCTAGACATTTAAATCCAATGTTAAGCAGAAGTGTGATGATGTTTGGGGAATGAACTTGTAGTAAGCTTCCAGTTTGTCTTAATTTCTCTGGTACCGCATTTCATCAGCAACAGCCTGAACCATACTGTGAAGCTTGTTTTGTTGCCCTTTACAGAGTAAAAGGGGCCCCTTCTTGCATGGCCTATGTGGCCTGAAGTCTTAATCTATTTATATTTCCCACTTCTTTATTCTTAAAAAAAAAAAAAAAAGCAGAGCAGCCCTGTAGTTCTTCATCCTTTGCCCCTTATCCACATTTGATTTCCCCTCCTCTTGCCTGCTCTCACAGATGTAAAAATGAAGGCAATTTACGGCTTTTTTCCCTTCCCAAAGGACAAACCTGGGGAGCACATCTTCCCACCTCTTTCAGTCACCATGATGAGGTGCAGGGCTCTCCACAGTGCCTTGCTTCTGAACTGGGATATTTTATCCCACCTTGTAAGGCTCAGCCTTCACAAGCAGGTGATGCACTACCATTACATAGGCTCAGCTAACATTAGTGGTGAAGTTATGGATGGTAAAATAATTTACTCACCAATATTTTCTATGAATTGAAGCAGATTTTGTTCAAACAAGTCAATATCTATCCTGCCAATTGCATGGAGATGCAGGCAGAAGCAAGCATAGAAAGGCTTTTTGCTTTTTTTTTTTTTTTCCCCAAGATGAGATTTTTGCACAAGCTTTCTACATTTTTGATTCAAAAGTAAGAACAGGCAATAGTAATTACATATGCAGGGCCCACCTCTGCTTTGAGCACAGTGTGGCCATTTATACCTATACTGAGCAACTACAGAACAGCACCCGAAAGAGGCAGAACTCTGCACCTGCTCCCTGGAAGTATGAGGGCAACAATGCATGCTGCAAAGGAGAACAACCTTACCACATTCTGCTGTATACACCTCCATGTAGGACCCAGCACAGAAGCAGTGGGAGCAGCATTGCCAGTGCAAGGGCCTGAGAAAGGTGAAAGGAAAATCAACTGAAGCACTCGGTGGTTATAAAGCAGCACTTCAATGTATTTCTGCTTCAGTGGCAGAGTAGAGCATGATGAGGGTAGAGGGGAAAAGGTGTGCAATATGCAGACAGCAGTGAAAGTAGCAGTGGGACAAGATGGAAACTGGTCTGTATGTAGACACAGACCAGCAACTCGGAATGGCTTTTTTTCTACTCTAAAAAGAAGAGATCCTTCACACATACCTATTAATTAATAGGGCACGTTTCACATGCAAAATTAACAGGAAGTGTAAAACCTAACTATTTTTTGCTTCCCTTGTAGGAGGCTTTAATCACTGAGCAAGCAGTAGCTAAGTGTGCTGCAGGAAAAGCTATGATAAACAAGAAATTTTTGTAGTAAGACACAGCTTTTGCCTCCACTCCTTTGCTGACAAATTCATGCTATGTGAGAAGCAGGACAATTAATGGAAGAAATTCAGGTTAGAAGACGCAACATGGAAGCGGTGATTCTGCTGCAGCTGTTCCTGCACTTCTCACAGAAATGCTCTTGCTGTTTCTGAATATCTTGCCAATTAATTTTGATTTCTAGTGGTTTACATCCATTTCCCCAGGGTAGGTGGCAGAAAGTCATGGTCATTTTTAACAGCCTATATAAAGGCAAGTTCATCTACTTCACTGGGGCGATGGCTACCTGGCATTATGCAAAGTGGGAAATTCAGGCTCTATCAAAGACAAGTGGGAGTTTTGAACAAGGCAGCAGTGGGGCTGAGCTCCACTCAATCTAAATAATTGCCTGATCCCACAAGACATGCCTGGCTGCATTACTTGATGCTGGGCTTATGGAAAGCCTGGCTGTCATCAGATGGATTTCAGAACCAACCCACAGAGCAGAACTGGAAATTCCTCTGCATCACCACTCAAGACTGTCTCTTGAATTGCAAAAGTTTTTAACAATATTTAAGAAATAGTGGATAAAAAGAGATAAGAGAGAAATAGCCATATTTTAAATAGTTGGTTTTTTCCTTTCTGATTACTGACAAAGTTGGTTGGAAAGGATCAACTTTTTTATTGAAAAATATGCTAAAATAAAAAGGGAAACATATTTTCCCTGCATCTTCTTTTTTCTTTATTTGAGTTCACAGCAGAATGAATTGCCACTTCCTTCTTTATCTGGGAAGAGGGAAGCTTCTGATCTGAAAAAAACATTGCAAGGAACACATGGAGGCAGAAGTGGGCACAAGTCTTTGGAACCTGGACAGAAAGATCAGCCACTTTTGGATCAGACATGCTGGCAAATCATTGAATCAGTCTGTTGAGGCAAAGAACAAATAGACCGCACACTGGATATCAGGACTATGTATTGCCTGTAACGCATTATCTACTCTCCAAGGTACAAGCCTAATGTACACAAAATAAGGTCAATCACAGCAGCATCTGATGCATTCAATGTATTTTTGGATGTGTGACTTCTCGATTTCACACCTGTGCAGCAGGGCTTGATTCCTGCGTTACGATTGCTTCTGACTCAGTAGGCACTACAAATAATCAGTGCTCCTTGATTTCCCCACCTCTCTTCCCAGGAAATCTGTTACCTACATCTGGTTTTATGCTAGATCAAAAGCAACCAATTCCTTTTTTACCCCTGAAGCTGCTCAATACTTTCTCTCCTCTTCCACCCTTTTCTCTCCCTGTGAGAAAGTAATGACCCATTTTTGAGTGGGTCTGTAACAAGCCCCCTCCCTCACACAATTAGCTAGTTGTTTAAAACTACTCCAAAATGTCTATTGGATTCACAAAGAGAGAAAATAGCCTTAAAAGCAGGTCTTAGAGTAACAATTACAATTCCTACATTTCAAGAATTTGAGGTCTGGAAAGGGAGGATCTCTGCTCAATTTCTTTAGGCAGCACAAAACATGCTGGAGATACTCAGTTCTGTCTGCGCCATCCTTTACACACAGATTGCACCCTAATCCTGCACAGCTGGGTGAGGATGCCTCCCTGCAGAGCCATCCCCTCTCCCCTATGACCAAATGCAGTGTACTTGATTACCTACCTCCACATTAAATTCACGGCAGGTACCAAAACACATGCAGGGAACTATTACTGTAGACTACCCTATCACTTACCTTAAAACTGTTGATTACTATAGATAGTAGTTTGTCCCTTGATTGCCAGCCTGCATGTTGTAGGAGACCTCTGGAAAACAAATGAGCTCTCTAAGAAGCAACAGATTTCAGGGAGAAGAAAGCTTTGAATAAAGAATTTCTCATGGTCAGAGAAAGAACAGGCAGAATGAGTAGATGGGAGACTTAAAAACAAGGATCTGGTGATTCCTCTCAGCTTGTTTTTGTTGGTGCAGACCAACATTCAAACCCAACACAGCTGCTCCCAGCACCGTGGGCTGCACCTTCTTTACTTCTGCCTCTAGTAGTACAGGCAGCTAAAGCTGCAAGAGTAGAAGTCCCTTACAGACAAGCAGAAGTTGCCATCTTATCGATACTACAAGGGTTAGCACAGCCATACTTCTAACTGGAATATGCATGGCTGCTTCTTACAGCTTTGTTCATGAGTTTGACTTGGAAACTGCAACACTTCAGCCTGTGCTCCTCAGCAAAGTCCTGGAAGAGCTGGTCACTGAGGGAGGAAACTGCCAGCTACCAGGAACCTTACCATGTAGCAAAGGGAGTATCCTTGTTAGCATATTGCCAGGCTCAGCATAATGTAGTGGGACTGATGAGGGTTTAGGTAGAGCACTCACAGACAACATGTGCTGTCAAAAACCCCCATTGTCCTTCACTGATCCAAAAGGCAATGCTCCCAATGTTCCCAAAGCCAGAGACACTGATTGGTTAAACAGATCACTATGCATGAGCTTGTGTGATCTGATACCAAATGGATAGCAAGGATTTTATATAAATGGGCTTAATGAAGTTACGAAGTATTGTCCTGTGACTTTCAGAATGGGGAAGTTCATGGAGATGCTCCAAACATCTGTGACTGGAAGACTGATATACAGAGAACAAAGTGAAAATTACTGGAGTCAAGTCACAAATTTCACATTGAGTGACAAACATGCATTTACCAGGGACCGAATGTGTCAAAATTAGTCACATTTTCCTATTTAATCTGACTTTTGCCTTTTTCTTCCTAGGGAAGATCATAGGTATTTCAAGTACAAAGGACTAGATACCTGGCCAAATACTATAGTCTTTTTTTCACTCTGACTCTATTCACAATTCATTTTTTTTCCATCACAGTTGTGCTTCAGGTGCTATCTCTGCTAACAAAGCTTCGGTCCTTTTCAGGCTAGCAGTAAAAGGAGCTCAGTGAATTGAAGAATAGCCCTAATAGTCAGCAGAAGCCTTGACCATATTTGTAGCAGGCGCCAGCCCATACATATCACACCCTCTTTCATGATAGTTCATAAACTAATAAAATAATAAGAACACATGAAATATTATAAATTATATATAAAATAATAAAGACCAAACCATACAAATATTTCTCATAAAATCCCTTAAAAGAGATTCTAAGTATTTCAGTTTATTAAAGATTCCAACCGACAGCTGACAAACACTCTGGGGAATCACAAACAATTTAATCAAGCTCTTTCCTTTATAAAAATCAAAACAAACCATGTGTTTCATCGAGGATTTAGGCAGGAACAAGGGGTAGCTTTAGCCAAGTGGTTACTAAAGGATATCCACCCACCCCATCATAGGTATTGCAATTGGGAGAAGCCCAGGTGGCTTGAACAATGTTCATCAATCCTGCCTTGATAGAGCGATTACCTTTTCCTGAGCTGATGTTGGTGCTTTCAAGCAGATCGATTGTATTCAGCCAAGGTGATAGTGTTCATTCTGCAACACCTTTTTGACCTGCAGGATATTTTGCTTTTCTGCAATGCACTGCAGTGACTGCATGGCTAAGGCATGTCCTTTTGGCTTGTCATTTATCTGGCAAGCTTATGTATCCACAAGCATGTCAACACCTCTTTGGATATTAGCGGGAGTATAAATGTTAGTTTATGCTAATAAGTAATACAATGAAAAACAAAGAAAAGGTCAGAAACTGTAGTTTTATATTAAGTGTGATTTCCCAAGACAAAATAAATCCAATTCATGGCACATGCTTACAGTTTTCCAAGAGATATATTTATAGCTGTGAATATGTACTTTGGCTAACCCTATTGTAAGCACAGAGAAGGGAGGAGGGTTTTTTTTTCACTTTTAAAGAAAAAGAGGAAGGTTAATTGGTTCTGCTAGCTGAAGGGCTATGAGCCAGGCAGCGGAAGCATGCATTGAATGGAAGAGTTACAGAGACAAATGAGCCAGTCTACATGATGAAAATACTCACCTAATGCCCTGGGATAAATAGAAAAAAACACTAAGACTCCAATAAAGTAAAATAAAATAAAATAAAATAAAATAAAATAAAATAAAATAAAATAAAATAAAATAAAATAAAATAAAATAATCTCTGGCTACTTCAGGTGCAGTGTTATAAACCAGCCTCTCATACAAATAATGAATAACTGTTTGCTTAGAAGGGTAAAGAACATACTGTTTCTTTGCTGTAATTGCTAGAAGAGGCAGTCACATAAAGACTGAACTATTGCTTAGCCATCACCATCACATTTACCCTTTCTGGCCCACAGACTCTAGATCTCAAACTAGGTAACGACATTTCATACAGAAGGGAGATCTTGATAAACAAAAAAGAAACTCTACATAGTTTTCCTGTTTATCCAACTTTTTCCTGCTTAGTTACAAGGAGCCCATGGGAAAGATGCACAGTTCTGTGTAGGAAAATTATTTTTAATTATCTTCTGATTCTGTCTGTCTCATTGTCTCTCTATCTTTTCTTTCTTTATTTGGCAGAAACTCCAACAGCTACCTGCTTTGGAGAGTCTCTCAGTATACTTACCCATCACTCTTCTTTTAAGTTCACACATCATTTCCAACACTAATTGAAAATAGTTAGTACCTCATACCCTCCCAAGCCACATGGAAGCCAACAAGAACACCTACAGTAGCCCATCCTCAGGAAAACCATTAGACATCACTTTCTGTACTGACAAAGCTTCTGTTACAATACTACCAGTTCCTTCAGGTCTTCATTTCTATTCACAACCTTATAAAAGCTCAGGAAGTGGTACTATCTCTGTGGTACAGATGGAAGTTTATAAAAACCTACGGAAGGAACGATATGAGCCAGCACCGGTGTGTGACAGCAATTTCCTCCAGACCTAGCTGAAGCCAGAATGCACAGAGCTTCAAAGGTGTTTGATTCAATAGGAATTAAGAACATGAATAGCTTTCGGGATCTGGGACAGCAAGATTAAGAGATGGATGTCTGGAAGATATTTTGGTCTGACTCTACACAGACCTAAGTGACTCAGGGTTTTAAGTCCCGCTTTCAAACATTTAAAACCTTAGGATCACACCTTTTCCATGATGTTCATAGAAATGTCCACCTGGATCAACAGGATTTTGCAACTTGGATTAGACATAGTATTTTCCTGATAAAAGATATTTTACTTTATTCAATGCCACATCTTGGCAGCTCAATATTCCTACCAGTAATTGTTAAAATTGTAAAAATTTTGCATTCTGCTCTACAAAGTGTGAAACATTTAAAAATGGATATCACTAATGCTAATGCAAGATTTGGAAGTTCTGCTGTGCCACTTCTGCTGTGCACTGCTGAGGTCAGAGTCTGCTTTTCTTGCAGGTCTTTTTAAATGGACTTCAGGAAGTAAGACTACATTTCCATTGGTAGGTCAGCTGTAAAATTTTGCTTAGTACTCAAAATAAAGTTAAGAAATTATTTTGACTGGGATTGAACAGATGTGTAACTTTGAGAGAAACACAGAGAAGTCGATTAGCAAGGTGTCCTTTTTCTTTCATTTCTTATTAGTAAAACACAAAACCACAAAGCACTGAAATTTCTAGAGAGAAGTGTCTGTTACTTTAACAGGCTGCAAGTGCATACTTTTTTCATGCGCTTGGCACAGATAAGAAAACAATATTATTATTTTTTGTCAGGGTCATATATTAAAAGACAAATCTTAAAAGTTATCTATCTGATCAAACTCAGTGCATTGCTATATGAATGTCTAGGTTTTGTAATGGGTGGATACTGGTAGACTAGATGATTTCTTTACTCATAGAAAATATTGTGCATTACTATACATAGTATTCATATACATAATATTCACAAATTCATGGCTTAAAAAAAATAGTAGCCATGTGCAAAAAAAATCTTTTGTAGATTTAAACATTAGCATTGGAATGATTTTGCTTCCAACATATCATCATTATTTTTCTGGAAGGGGTGGCTGTTGTACAAAATTCTGTTACTCTCTCCAGTGTAAGGCCACATTAACATATGCCAAATGACCCAGTTTCTAAATTTTCTTTTTCTCCTCTTACCTAATGATCATTCTGCTCTGTTGGTATTTATGGTAACATAATAATTTCTGTTTCTCACTCTTATTACAAAGGACAGATAGGGTATTTGAATGACCAGTCCTTGAAATGAATAGCTGGACTATGAGCAAATTCAACAGCTGACATCTCCATTTAGAGTCAGAAGCTGGGCTTGTGCTTGTTTTGAAAACCTAACTTTCATTTGCTTTACTATCAATCAGCTAACAGGGCTCCCACCTAGGAGCACAGATCCACAGTCCCCTCCTGGCACCTTGTTTTCCAAACAGTCCTTGTTTAGCAGCAAATATTTAAAGGTTCTGATTTATTGGTGAAGTACAGAACAAATTATAATCTTCTTTTCATTATCTTTCAAGTCTATGTTAATAGACAGAATCAAGGTTAAGTGTGAAAGGCTTATGATTTGTTTCCACTGCTGAGAGACACAGCATTTGTCCATGCATCAGTCACAGCCACAGGAATGGGGTGAATTGCTGTGCTGACATGCCAGAGTAATGGGATTCCTTCCTATGCCCAAGCACAGCTGCTTAAAAGTCAACGTGGGTATCTCAACACCATGCAGCAGCCATATTGCCATTACTGTCATGTGGGTACCCAATCTTTTGGTTTTATGCCTCAGATAATGGGCAGTAAAGAGGAAGCACAGGAGCAACAGCTGCAGCTGAACAGACCCACCGTAAGGAAAACGAGTGACAGGAAGACAACTGAGAGTGACTGGTACATGCCTTTTGTTTCTCTTTCGATTTAGAAATGTTCTTGTACAAGGTCATTGCTAATCCACAGCCACCTGCATTCTGGGGGCCTTTCACTTGGCTAAAAAAATAGATACATTCATGATGATTTTTTCTTAGCACAAACAAGCGGTGTGTCATGATGCAGAGGCAGCCTCGACACCAGAGAGTTCATGCATGTGGTGCAATGCCTTTCAGAGACACTGGCTTGGACTTGGTAGGGGAATATTCATCTTAACTGTCTATGTGCCTTTAGCAAAAAGCCTCATTTACCTGTACAGTCTCTCCATGACTCTGTTTTTCTCCATGCACACCTGATGTATGGTTAGATGTTCCCCATGCTCCTTCCTACCTAAACCAAGACAAGTAGAATGATGAGAATAATTCCCGGTTTAGTTCAGTTTAGCTTCAGAAGACATGTTTTCAAATGCTTTCAAGTGACTTGCAAGGTGGGATTTTTTATTAGTTTGCTTTTGGTTTTTCAGATTGAAACTAGAAAAATTTTATTTCTTTCTGCATTGCTGATTTGAGGTCTTTTACAGGGGGAACATGAAGAATGCTTGCCCTTGTTCTTGTGGGTGACTTTAACTTCCCAGATATCTGCTGGAAATACAACACAGCAGAGCAGGACCAGTCCTGGAGATTCCTGGAACGTGTGGCAGACAACTTCCTGACACAGCTGGTGAGTGACCGACCAGAGAAGGTGCCCTGCTGGATCTCCTCTTTGTGAACAGAGAAGGGCTGGTGGATGATGTGGAGGTTGGAGGCCGACTAGGGCACAGCAACCATGAAATAATAGAGTTCTCTATTCTACCAGAGGTCAGGAGAGAGCTAAGCAGGACTGACATCCTGGACTTCAGAAGGGCTGACTTTGTCTTGTTTAGGCACCTGCTTGACAGAATCCCTTGGGAGACGGTCCTGAAGGGTATAGGGGCCCAGGAAGGCTGGGTGCTCTTTAAGAAGGAAGTGTTAATGGCTCAGGAGCAGGCGGTCCCCAGGTTCTGGCGAAGGAGAAGACCACCCTGGCTGAACAGGGAGCTTTGGCTGAAACTCAGGGAGAAAAGGAGAGTTTACAGCCTTTGGAAGAAGGGGCTAGCGACTCACAGTGATTACAAAGTGCTGTGAGGCTACGCAGGGTGGAAATCAGGAGGTCTAAAGCCCAGCTGGAAATAAATGTGGCTTCAGAATCAAGGACAACAAGAAATGTTTCTTTAAGTATGTCAGTAACAAAAGAAAGTCCAGGGAGAGTCTCCAACCCCTGATAGACACAAGAGGAAACATGGTAAAAAGTGATGAAGAGAAGGCTGAGGTGCTTAATGCCTTCTTTGCCTCAGTCTTTAATAACAAGTCTAGTTGTATTGATGAAATCTAGCCTACTCAGCCAGAAGACAGAGACTGGGAGAACAACCCCCCTGCAATCCAGGAGGAAACGGTCAGTGATCTGTTGAATCACACAGACACACACAAGTCTATGGGACCAGATGGAATACACTTGAGGGTGCTGAAGGAGCTGGCTGGGGTGCTCGCCAAGCCGCTTTCCATCATTGACCAGCAGTCCTGGCTGACCGGGGAGGTCCCGACATATTGGAGATCAGCCAATGTGTTGCCCATCTATAAGAAGGGTTGGAAGGATGATCTGGGAAATTACAGGCCTGTCAGCTTGACTTCGGTGCCCGGGAAGCTGATGGAGCAGCTCATCCTGAGTACCATCACACAACACATGCGGGACAACCAGATGCTCAGGCCCAGTCAGCATGGGTTTATGAAAGGCAGGTCCTGCCTGACAAACCTGATCTCCTTCTATGACAAGGCGACCTGCTTATTGGATGAGGAAAAGGCTGTGGGTGTAATTTACCTTGACTTTAGTAAGGCCTTTGACACTGTTTCCCACAGCATTCTCCAGGCAAAACTGGCTGCTTGGGGCTTGGATGGGCACACACTTTGCTGGGTAAAAAAAATATCTGGATGGCTGGGCCCAAAGATTTGTGGTGAAAGGAGTTAAATCTAGTTGACGGCCGGTCACGAGTGGTGTCCCCCAGGGCTGGGTTTTGGGGCCACTCCTGTTTAACATCTTTATTGATGATCTAGACGAGGGGATCGAGTGCACCCTCAGTCAGTTTGCAGATGACACCCAGTTGGGTGGGAATGTTGATGTGCTCGAGGGTAGGGAGGCTCTGCAGAGAGACCTGGACAGGCTGGAGCCATGGGCTGAGGCCAACTGGAGGAGTTTCAATAAGGCCAAATGCCGGGGGCTGCCCTTGGGCCACAACAACCCCCAGCAGCGCTACAGGCTTGGGGAGGAGTGGCTGGAGAGCTGCCAGTCAGAGAGGGACCTAGGGGGGTTGATTGACAGCCTGATGAACAGGAGCCAGCAGTGTGCCCAGGGGGCCAAGAAGGCCAATGGCATCCTGGCTTGTGTCAGCAATAGCGTGGCCAGCAGGGACAGGGAAGGGATCTGACCCCTGTACTCGGCACTGGTGAGGCCGCCCCTCGATTCCTGTGTTCAGTTTTGGGCCCCTCACTGCAAAAAGGACATTGAATGACTCGAGCGTGTCCAGAGAAGGGCAACGGAGCTGGTGCAGGGTCTGGAGCACAGGTCGTACGGGGGGCGGCTGAGGGAACTGGGGGTGTTTAGTCTGGAGAAGAGGAGGCTGAGGGGAGACCTCATCGCCCTCTACAGCTCCCTGAAAGGAGGTTGCAGAGCGCTGGGGATCAGTCTCTTGAACCAAGTAACAAGCAACAGGACAAGAGGGAATGGCCTCAAGTTGCACCAGGGAAGGTTTAGACTGGATATTAGGAAGCATTTCTTTCCAGAAGGGGTTGTTGGGTGTTGGAATGGGCTGCCCAGGGAGGTGGTGGAGTCCCCATCCCTGGAGGTGTTCAAGAGTCGGGTCGGCATAGTGCTGAGGGATCTGGTGTAGTTGGGAACTGTCAGTGCTGGGTTAACGGTTGGACTAGATGATCTGCAAGATCCTTTCCAACCTAGACGATTCTGTGATTCTGTGAATGGAGAATCAAACAAAATAGTTCAATGAGAACAAAGCAGGACAGTGGAAAAACACCATTTTGATTTCACCACTTAAAAAAAATAATCTGAAATAACCAGGGAAATTTCAAAATGTAAATATTTTTTAATGAAAAACTAAAGCATTTTAATTTTTAAAACATTGTTTTAAAAGTTCCAAGTAAAATATTAATATTTTTTCTTTTGTTTTTGTTCTTTTAATAGAGAAGTTACCAACTCCCCTCCAGTTTAGCTTATTTTTTCAAAATAATTGCTTCAGCTAAAAACTGACATGGCTTGGAACGAAAACCAAACCAAAACAAAACCCCACCATATTATTTTGTCCTTACTGCAATTTGTTTTATTACCTGAAAAGAGAAGTCTTTTTGAGCCTTACCATTTGACGGTCAGGTGAATTTAGGATAGTTAGAATGGAAATTTTCAGAGAATAAACAAAAAAATGAAAACCGGGGATAAAACATTAAGAACTGTTGTAATAATTTGGCACTACTATTGTATGCATGGTAAAAAATATGTATTTTTATTAGCTTAACTACTGAGATGACCAAAACACTGTAACTTCTCATTCACTTTTATGGGAACATTAAAGTTAATGATAAAACTTCGTAGAAACCTAGTCGTATTGATGTCTCTAATTTTAAAACAATTGAAATGTGAGACATAAAATGTGATTGCATACCCTCTTTTCACAAAATGCTTTACATTTTATTTTTATTTATATGACTCATATGAAAAAAAAGAGGAAAAAATGAAAAGAAAGGTTATTATATTTCGATTTTTTTCATTATGGAGATCTTTGAAAACTCCATTGAGACTTTCTATTAGTATAAATAATGAAATCACTCAAGTGGATGATTTTAAAAAAGTTTTTATAGTTCTGCCTTTTAATTAAAATTTTTTCAACTTTTACTGCTAGAAAATGCTTATTGCCATTTTAATTTAAACTAATTGAATTATTTTAACTTTTTAAAGTTCTATATAATAAAAACATTTAACTGAAGCTTATTTAGTACATATATAATTAAATAGAATTAAAATGTCATTAATCAGACTCTTAGATCCTGACGAGAGATTTGTAAGATTTTCGGAATGGAAATAAAAGTATTTGGTCATCTACATATATGCTCATGCATATTCCTTAGAAGACAAAATAGATTTTACTTCTACTATTGAATACCTTGCACTACATAAATTCTTCTGTGCATTATGGGGTTGAGAAAATGAGCAGTACCTGTAGACAACTAATACCAACTAGACGTATCAGACTTTGCATTTTTTACTATTTCGACAAGACAGAGAAGAAACTGCACCACCCTCCATATTAAAATTGGGCTAATCAAAGACATCAATCAACTTCATACTGTGGAAGAAGTCTTGTGAAAAAAATGTTATAGTACACTGAATTCTCTGCTGATTTTAGTATTTGACCATGCACCATTGGAATCAGAGACTAGAATATCATAGTATATGTTAAATGATGTTCCACTCCACGCAACACTCTCACATGGTGAGCACATTAAAATGGAAGCGAGACCTCTGCTTGGACAGAATGAGCAGTATCATTTCTGTTCAGTGAATTCCCACAACTTGCACCTTGTGGAAGAAGCGAGGCAGACTGACAGAAGGCAAGGAAATTGGTTCCAATGTTTTTGCTTTCACATCAGAAAATATTGAAATAAGCACTCAAGACAAATAGTTACCTTTTTCAAAGATGCTGAGCCTTCCTCCTTCATTGCCAACTCTCAGTCTGAGAATGGGAATGAGACATCATTTTGCAAACTGAGGTCATATTGGAAAGAACGATGCCATGCATGACTAATGAAGTCCTCTGATTCATGAGGAAATTTTGATTTACATTTCAAATCAATAGTCATCTCTACCCAAAACAGGTTTTGAGCAGAGAAGAAAGTGAACTCTGCATTTCCATGGAGATAGTTTGTGAAGCATAACATATGACGGGGCTAATCTTCTTTCATATGTCATTTCTCACCACCAAAGTACATGTTACTCCTTGCTAAAAGAGCACAGCAATTCATGAAAGCAATCTATATTTTCCTGTTGGTTATACTCTGTTCCATATATATCTAAAGAAGTGAAGTTCTTTATTATCCAAATATTGGTATTACTTTATGTAGGTTTCTGTCTTACAGATAATTGAGATAGATTGTAGTCCTAAATACAGAATAGTTTCCGTAATAGCTTAAAAGGAGAAAAGCAAGGCAATGCTATCACTAATAAAACTTCCTCATCAACATTATACTACTTAAAATATCCTTCCTCTTAGCTATGAAAGGTTTGATTAGCATACCTCCTCCATAGTTTGACTTTTGTCTCATGTGCAGGGTATAAAGCTGGCAGTCTCAGTTATGGTTCATGGGAAAAACATTTCTGGGTTTTTTGCTCTCTTTTGTGCCCGTAGTCTTTGCCAAAAACAGCCTCTCAGTGCTCAGCACAGCTGAAAGGGGTGGGTTGTAGTGGAGAGACAAATACAAATTGGTTACACCAAAACAGATGCTAACCCATGTGGCCATCACCTCTTCTGTTTACGTGAACAACAACACAGTGAATGAGCAGCACCAAAGCTTTGCAAGTGGTTAAAGTCATTTTCCCTGCTCTGGCAAAAAAGGAAAACAGCCCCTCAGTCACACTGATGTTCAAATTCCCATCAGTGGGGCAGGTACCTGAGGTGTATGCCTCCATCAAATTCTGAAAATGGATTAATTGTGAGACAAGCTGAGGGGAAATAGCAACAAGAATGTTTCTTAGCTGCTGTCTTACTTTTGCTAGTCATGCAGATCTGGCATAGAGCATGCCTGAGCTGGATTCTGCTCTTTTTCACAACAAACCTGTTAACACAGCTGCAACTGCCAGTCCAGATGTGCCTCCATGGCCTCTGTGAAGTTCCACTGTCTACACCCCTTCAGGGATATACTGGGAAAACAAAAGTGATGGGAACTGAGGCATTTGATGGCAATGAAGTTGCAAAAATGTAAATTAGGAAAGATTTTGCCCTGTTAGAATTTTTGTTACAGATGAAGTTATCTCTGCCAGACAGAATAAAGATGGATTTTCAGATGCTAACACTGGCGGTAGCTGAAAGCACTGGCCATTAGGAAATTCCTAGCTCACTTTGCCTCTGACCTTTGTGAACAGATGCTTCAAACTCTCACAATGTTGCTTTCACAGGTACAAGTTTCAAATCATAACTGCGATTTAAACCTGGAGGCATGCACGCTGCTGACTGCATGTGAGGTGCCTTCTGCTGCCTGTCTTCGATTCAGAGCTTTTTGTTTGCCCAGTGGGGTGCACTCTCCAGGTATGAGTACAGGATTATGCAGATTATAGAAAGTACTAAATTCCCGAGGA
Organism: Athene cunicularia; assembly: GCF_003259725.1. Taxonomy (NCBI): domain Eukaryota; kingdom Metazoa; phylum Chordata; class Aves; order Strigiformes; family Strigidae; genus Athene; species Athene cunicularia. The sequence goes on along the minus strand of NW_020799099.1, from coordinate 20,336,870 downwards.
ATGTGCTATGTAGAAAGAGGAAAAATCTGAAGAAAAATGGCACCAAAAATACCACATAAAAATTCTCATACAGTAAGAACTGCCTCAAACCCTGTTGTTATCCCTTCCAAAGACTAAAAGGTGCTTTGCCCTTGTCTTCAAAAGGTAAACCCCAGAGCATCTCATAGCAAACCACAACGTTTCCCTCTCTCTATAACTTTTTGTCTGGTTAGAAGTCAGCTAAGGAGAAAGCAAAAAACATGAAAGCTGCCACTCACCTGGCCTAACACATCTCTGGAATAGTCATGGGTGCAGAATAAGGACATAAAAAGTCTTAAACTGCGTTCTGTTATTTAGATACAGAATGAAAGAAAGTAAAGCAAAGAGATGAAGGATTAGATCTATTCCTGTGTTTAAAAAACAAGTGGAAAATGCAAAGGAAGAGTCAAGTCACCTCTATTTGACAGCAGTTCCACACAGATGTTTTCTTTTCTGAGGAAAGGGAAGGAAGAACAGTTGGGTTTTTTTTCCAAGTGAAACTGCAAGTGGAAATTTGAGATAAAGATAACCTAATTATATAAGTGGATTTTAGCTCTGACAGTAAGGTTAATGATCCAACACTTGGAAGTATGCCAGGACACATTAGTGACCATAAGCAGCCGTAAACTTGGTTTTACAGCTAAGTGAAAGATGCCCTGCAGTACAGCATCTCTTGTCATCCTGGTGAAACATTGGCCATGTGATGAGTTGGGAAATAATAAAACCTTTGTATTAAATAACATCCTTTCCTGTGATAGCTGAGCTGTATCTGGAGATCACCCATTTGAATCCCAATAGCAATCCTATTTCAGTTACAATATTGTAGTATTATTATTATAATTTTCTTGTTGGTTTTGTTCTTTATTCTCTGAAATACAACACTCTACAGGGATAGTAAAGGTCTTGCTGTTCTACTTCAAGTAGTGTTGAACTCAATAGTACATGAACTTGTTTGCGAAGGGGACAGAGAAAACGGGACTAAGACCAGTTACCACATTGCAAGATACACACTGCAGCATTAGCTGGAAACTGTGGAGAGGGGAAAACTCTCAGAGATTTTTTTTTTTTTTTTAAATTTTGAGAAAATTAAGGTCAACTATTCAGACAGAAGTGGGTGATAGGAGAAGAAGCATGTGCTGTGATCCCAGCTCTAGATGATGCAGCTGCGCACAAAAAGAAAGCAGAGAGCTGAAAAATGCCAAGGGAACAAACAGTAAGGGAAGAATAAACAGTGAGCTGACAGAGCAGACAAGAGAAATGAATTGGTCAAACACAGGAGTTAAAAGAAGAGCAAAACCCAAAGAACTCTGTCATTTTAACACAGTTTTTAAAGTGTCTAGCCAGACAGAACTTTAGGAGAAAAAGATTATTTCAGTAAGAAATACTGACGATCCTTCCTGCTGCACAAGGAGTCCTACAAGGAAGCCCTGGCAGGTTGGAAGCTGGGAGGGACCTCTGAACATCCTTGGGAATGACAAAGAAAAAGGAGCGGACTTAGATTAAAAACTTGCATAGTACTAGCCTGAAAATGCAAAACTACACCATTACAACATAGATAGAAAGACAGACTAGAAACAAAATAAACAGGAACTGATCTCATGAAATAAGCACTCAGCCTATGATAAGCAGGATATTGCTTGGGCAAACAGAGCACAGGCAAAACTTTTCCAAGAACAACTATATTAAACAGTTATATCTGTTTATATTCACTCTAAATATACTTTCCTAACGTATATCACAATAATAGCTCCTAGTTTTTCTCTCCCACTGGATTTACACTTTTGTAAGTCTATTAACCTCATCAGCAGGCCTCCCAAATTGCCATGGGCTATGTGAGAGCAGCTCATACCAGCCCAGTGTAGAAGGAACACATTTCCACTACAGGCATTGCAAATGCAATTCTGTTTCACTCCTATTTGCAAACTCTGTGCTCCTCTGTGCCACTTTTCATTACTGAATCCTTCTAAATTTGCTTTCATTCTTTCTCATAATTTAATTGGAGACCATTGGTGCTTGTAGTGGAGCACAACAACATATATTTTCCAATTGATGGTAAACACAACTACCACATATCCCCATACAAGCCCTGAGTGGTCCTCCCCAGCTCCCTTCAAAGCATTTAGTTGAATTTGAGCCAGAAAGTTGTTTTCAGGTTGTTGGACTGACTCCCATTGATGCTGGCTACAGTAGACTGGGGCTCTGGCTTCCTGAGCACCTCTTCCTCATCTTGGTAGCTACTTACTTTCTGGTCTTCCATTTTAGGCTCATGAATAAGTACCCTTTGGGACATGGGTCCATTACTGCTGCAGACCATAAACACCAGGAGCTACCCACGCTGCCCTACGAGGTGCAAGGAGGGAACAGGCTATGCACAGTGGGGGCAGTGAAGAGGGGTCTAGGGTGCAGCTCAGTACCTGAGCACAGAGAGCTGCTCCCTGCTAAGTCTCATTATCTTCTCCAGCTTCCCAGAGCTGTGGCTGCTCCATTTTCTGCCTAGGGGCTAAATGCTACAGCTGCATGTCAGTATCAAAGCACAAGGTTAGTGGTTATATTCGCAGCAGGAGTCTTTTTCTCAGTTCACATCAAAATTGATGTGTCCTGAAGAGCTAGTCATTTATTCCTTCATGCTTTAAAGCCCCCTGACTTCACTGGGAAATTTGACTGAACAAGCAATGCAACGCAAGAGTTTCAGTGTCAGCTTCAAAACTCGGGAAATTGAAGAAAACGCACTTCTTCCTTTTAGAGGTTCTTAGAAGGTAAACTTATAATTATTCCTATGATTATGTCATGTAGATTTTTATAGCTTACAAGCAGGAGCCATATATGCTGGGCAAACACCAGTGATACTCTATTTCTCTCCATGTATCTTGCCTTACTACAATGACAGTTGCTGTTCTCTGTCTCTGAAATAAATGGAATATTTAAATTATATAGTTTTAGTCTTCTTTCCACTATGCGCCAGTTAATTCGTCTTCTTCCATTCCCTATCTCTCCTTGGCCCTGAGAAAGCCTATACTCAACATTAGCTGTATTTCACAGATACACGAAGCTATGGAAGTACAGGATGTGGAGGGAACTACTACATAAAAAAAGATTTCACTGCTTCTGAAAAGATAATAATATGCTCATGTTCAAAGACAGGAGAAAATCTTGTAGATATCTGCCAATATGATGTAGAAAATACTCAAGCTGTATTTAAATAAAGTACCAGGAAATAATAAAAATACTTAAGTTAATACAAGGAATTTATGCTTAGTTTTAAATTAAATGTCCTTTTGGGGATGAAGGAAAAAAGTTGATTTGATGGTGAAGGCACGAAGAATGTGAGGCTTTCCTGGATGAGCTAGCCCCACCCAGGAGGGGATGTAGGGTATTTACACCAGGCAGAGTGGCATGCTGACATAACTGTAGGGTATCAAGGACCTACAGATCCTACAGCTCATTCACAGCAAGCACAGGCATTTCTACAGTTGGCAATTATAATAGTTTTACTGAATTTACTGTGCTAGCATGGCCATACCTCTCTGGGACTGAACTGGGTTGGCCAGAGCTAAGCTGGGTATCCACCAGCCCATGGCTGTGCCTTTCAGACAGCCCTCAGTTTACTGAAGTGGCTGCTAGTGCAAAGTGAGCATGAGCTGGAGCCTTTCCTCTTGTCTGTAAATGGCAGAAGCAACAGGTAATACCAAATGTGTATGCGTCTCTCGAGGAAGTATCTAACCGAGGAAACATCAGGCACTGGGGAGATGTATGGTGAAAAAATTGCAGATGCAAGGCTGCTTTCTTACTGCCAGAGCAAGGTTAAGGTGAAAGGTCTTTGTATAGCTTCTTTTTTAAATTATTATGCATATAAGCTAGGAATAAATTAGGAAGAAGTTAGCAACAGACTAACCAGGAGATGATGAGGAAGACCTTGTTAAAAAGTCAATGCATATGGCACTTCAAAAAGATTGTCACTTTCTTTTTGACAATCCTATTTGAATACAGTCCTAAATATACAGGCTGATTGTTAATTTGAAAAAAAAAAACCAACCCACAGATGAATGAGAATAGAAGTGAGTTTGAGATCACAGTTCCCACTTGCACTAGCACATCTTGTCTAGCTGGATGGAGGTGCCAGACATAAAGCAAAAAGGTGGAAACAGGAAGTGACATTTTCCAGAAGCTGGTAATGGCCGTGGTGCTTAATCTGTAGGTGTCCACTACACAGAAGAGCTAATGTCTGGTTTTTATGACAGCTGAAAACCCTGTAAAGCTGGAACTTCTAAGGGCGAGGGGTATGTGCGGTTAGCCCGTTAGCATCTATTATTTGTCTCAGACTGAGCATGCAGAAACTGAGCCCTCCTAAATCCATGTGCAATCCTGAAAATGCTGACTTTAACTTTTTAACCCTCTGCTAATTTGCCAAAGTAATTTTTATTTCCCAGCTCACTGTACCTGCGGGAAGTACATGCGAGATGACTGCAGCATCTCTAGAGGAAATACCTTTTCCAACTACAGAAACAAATGTTATCAAGCTGGCAGTCTGAACGGAAAGAGTTCACTTTATGCCCAGAGACACCTGCCTCGGGCATCACATCCCTGACATTCAGCTTTCACTGCCTGTGGCTTTGCCCCTCCCAGGATGCTATTAGCAGCCATCCTATATTCTCACATTCTGTGTATCTGCCAACAGATGTAGCAAAATTAAACCACATCTGTTGGATAATGTCTTAAGTTTCGTGTGCTGTTTAGGTCTCTTTGGCCTACGGTCTCCAAAGACAGATTTAAACTGCTGGTTTGCCTACAGCTTCAATCAGAGCTGCTTGCAGAGCTATGTGTGTGTGTGTGTGTGTGTGAGCCTTCCCCTGAAGTCATTGTCCTTGTTCCCTGTTTACAACAACCAGACACTTCAGCACAAACTGATTTTGACAGAGGAATAACGTGTGTACTGTGCTGGAATATTTAGCACAAAAGATGTTCACTTTGCTGGAATTTGCATAGGAAAACTCTGCCCAGAGTCCTGGCTGGGGAGCCTCACCTGATCTGCAGTAAGTACAAATGCATAATTCTTTCCATTCACACAAGATGCTGTGCAGAATTTGCACAATTTCAAAGCTAGTTGGGAGGAGGAATTTTACAAAGCCTTGGGGCAAGGTACTCAGAGGTGTTGTGAAATGCCAGAAAGTTTTCTCAGTGGGCAAAACAAAGGTTATGTCTTAATACAGGAGAAAGATCTCAGAAAATGAAGAGAGATCTTAAAATTTCCTCCCACTGCTCACCAGTTCATGCTACAAAAACATATGTTTTGTTACCTCTCAGGAGGCAAGAATTAATGCTATATTTGGCTGTCAGTGGGCTTCTATTGGTTTTCTTCTATTCAGCAATCACTGTCCTAGAGATGTCTCAATTCTCACACAGGAAAGAATGTTTTTACTGATAAAATTCCCCTAGGATTAACACCAAGTAGTATTCAATTAAGCCAAAAAATATGCAGGCATATTACCAAATTATGAGCTATATGGACAATGAAGAATCTACATATAATCAGGCTTTTTTTCTTTTTTGGACTCTAAGAAGCAAATCCCATTTCCCTTTAGGCTTCTCTGCAGGGTGTAAGAAGATCCCTTCTCTGCCTCTACCCTGCAGCACACTCATCCCTATCCTGGAAGCTGTCACTCAGCTGACTCTGTGAGACAACAGCCATGTAACCAGTCTTGCTGGGCTGTGAACAGAGAATGTTTTCTATTTGTATTACTGGTGCTAAGTAAATGCTAGTATTTTCTTGATAAGAGCAGTTCCAGTAACGAAATAAACCATGTGGTAGGCATGAAGTTTGGTGTGCCCTTTATCCATTAAATGGGCAAACTGAAAAGGCAGTTCAGGGTCCAGTGCCTGACTATTCCTTGCTCTGCCAGAGCAGATTTCTGCCCTATTTGAGATAAGTTATATCTATTCCAAAAGATAATACAATTGCTTGGTTTTCTGTCTCTCTGTGCTCCAGGTTGAAATTCATAAAGAAAAGATTCCTTGAAGTTATTTAATAGTAAGTGGTTCTGGGAAAGCCAGAAATCAAACATAATAGGTATTTTCTGGTACCATGTTTCTGTGGACGTGGAAAAGGATTAGATGATCTCTTCAGCTCCCTGCCAGACCATCCCCTGATTATATGCAATCAAAAAAACCTCTAAATCAGTCAGCTAATACTTCTAAATACTCCACAGTTCCCTTTTTTCCCCCCAAGTACTATTTCTGATGGCAGAGAAGGGCTGTTTTTTAAGGTGTGAGCTGAAAGACTGGAGTTGGTCTTCATTTATTCCAAGCTGTTTTACCAACTATTCATGGGTTTGGCTTTGTAAATTGTGGGTCATTGAGTGGTCAGTTTTCTTGGTCTTTGGTCAGCTGATTTGGCATTTAATCTTCAGAAATTTAGCTGTGGGCTATCTGAGTCTTAGTTCTAGCCACAGCACTGAATTTCTCTATAGCTATTAGGCTATCTCTAATGCTTCCTGTCTCTGCCATCACCGCCCTTAAGAAGCCACTACCACATCTTCATTCATTCGCTCCCTCTGCTGTTCACCACTGGCCAGCTGTGAATTGTTGTTCCTTGGCTACTAACCACAGGTTTTTAGGGAGAAATGTAATTTATAGACATATTTATCTATGGATCCTCAGACAACTCCATCTTACATATTATAATCCACATTATAATGTAGTATATCACAGATTTCCCACCACAGAACACCAGTGCCATGATATCCACTCTCTTCCCTTTGTTCTACACTATCTTTACACCCTGGTGTCCCAACTGTATGCCCCCATTTTTCTCCTTGACTTTCACAAAAGAAGACCTCAGGCCATATTTTTTGGTCTGCATAAGTTACAAAATATGAATCTTGATTATACTATTCTTTACATTAGTCGCCACTTTAATTACGTGATCATTTCAGTGAAATCTATGGTGCTATTTCAGAGCTGGTGTAATTAAGATGAAAACCCTCCTCTTTCTACAGTGTTAAGTAAATTGTTATCAGATGACATCTGCATGATGACATGTGTGAAGAGAGGCAATGGTCCCAGCTCACCTTGCATTTGGCACTTGCAGGGGATTCTTACCTGCCTACTACTGTTTACATTGCTTCCTTTCAGACCATGACTCCATTTTTGTAGGTTTAAATCTTCAGTTAAATTAGAAAGTTATAGTTCTACAGAAAAAATTGTAAGACCAACTGAAGGTTAGCAAGTCCTAAGGTATCCATGGTTCTTTCCACTTTTCAGTGTTAATTGTGGCACACTTGCTTTAAATACTGTGGTAGAAAGGCAGGGCACAGCTTGACATTTTAGTTCCAGATTTATTTATCTAGCCTACCTGTAACAGGACCTTGAAAAACCTTACAAGTATTTTCAGAAAAATGTATTTATTCAAAATCTTCCAGTATTTCCTCAAAGGTTAAAAAAAGGTGGATTTAAATCTCAGAAAACATTTTTCTGGTTCTGCTTATCTTTCCCTCATCATGTTTTGTTGCTGGAAGGGAAAAAAAGTTGATAAAAGAAAGAAACTCCTAAAAAATTAACTAATGAAAAATAAATTAAAACCGATTATGACAACCCATTAGCTCTGATTCTAGAAAATTCTGTGAGCAGTATCAAGCTAAACAGAATTTTAGTCTAATCTTTTAACTAAACAAGGTTTGCCTTAGAAGTTCTGCACAACAGGGGTGGCTAACATTTACTGTATATTCCATATCTACTACTGGTCATGCTTTCTCCCAACTTCCAAGGCAAGGCAGTTTTCCCAAAGAATAATAGCTGGTTTGTAGGTCACCTGCTTTGCTTCCCCTTTGACTTTTCTGTACAGCTCTTCTCAGTTTTTTTTCTGTGTGTCCTCCCCCTTCTGCCCTTTTCCACTTTTAGTTTGCAGAGGGTATTACAGTATTGTTCCTGCTTGCTTCTCAGCTATTGAGAGATGTATATTTTTAGCAGACATATCTTTTCTCATGTACTTGGAGGCATGTGATTGTGATAGTGGGAGGTCACCACAGACAGACGGGATCATCCTGCTTTGCAATGGAAGTCTAACCTTTATGGTCCTAGTCTTGGGATAGGTGGCAGAAGGGGAATCTTCTTGACAACCACCCATGTCCAGTGAGGACTCAGAGGAACCCTTCTGCAAATGCTGAAATCAGGTTTCAGTCAAATCATACCACGTGCTTAATTTAAAAGTGGTGAGATTTTAAAATTGTGACACAATTGCAGTTCATTCTGTTCTTTTTAGAGTCTTATCAGATATCCAGGTAACAGATTCAAATGTGTTTTTCTGCAGTTATGAGATATAGAAAACTTTTTCCTTCCTTTCTGTGATAAAAAATGGTTTCTAGTCTCACACGATTGTAGGATCTGAAGTATTACATAAAATATAAAATAAAATTTAAAAAAAGAGTGGATATTGATAACACTCAACCTGACTGAAATATAGAGATTTAGAGGCGGTAAACTGGTGCCTTTGCTCTACATAGCTGAAATGAGAATAGGATGCTTACAAAGTAAATTAAAAAGGCAAGACAAAAAGAAATGCAGCTTTTCCATTTTGTGGTATTGTAATGACAGTATTAGAACTACTGGTTTAATACTATGGCCTGTTTACCAAGAACAAAAATCATCATTTAGTTCAAGTAAGGAAATGCCCACCATTCAGTATGTGTGACAGACTAGCTTTTCCACAACACCTGGCTCAGATGTCACCTACTCGAGATGACAGATTACATGGACAGGCGGGTAAAGGGAACATAACTGTAGTGCAAATTCATTTGTTGCTTAAAAGTGGGGCTTTGCAATATGAAATAAAAATGGAGAGGACATGCAGATGATAATGTTAAAATTAAGTGAAAATAAATATAATGAACCAGGCTGTCAAAACCTAAGCTTAATACTGAATACTTTCCTAAATCTGAGCATTGGGATTCAAAACATTTCGTACATACACATTTTTTTGTGTATCCCTATGTGGAAAGTGGACAAAATATTGGATTTTTTCCTGATAAATATTCAAAAAGTTAATATATTCCACCACATACAGGCCTTGTTTCACATAATTTGAGTGATTCAGTTATACAAGTATTAGATATGCAGCGGGTAACTCCGTAACTCCAACAGGAACTATGGTTTAATATAGTTTAGTGTCAACAATCTGACAAACTGACAGGTAAGCTAGAACTATTTAAGTCAAAAATGAAAAAAAAAGGCAGAACAGTATGATTTATAGAGAAAAAAAAGGTCATCCTTGAGTCTTCTCCTAGTTATACTGGCACAAATCACAAGTAACTCCAACAAAACAAGACTGGAAGAGCACACATTTGCTATTGAACTGCACAAGTACTGGAAAGAGAACTGCTCTTGTTATTTACATTTGCCTAATAATGTCATACTTTGGATTTTCATGTTTAGTGTTCTATACAGATTTAACTGGGCTCTCAGGCAAACATACATAACTATGAAGATTTCTAAAACCTGTATTATTTAATTCACTGACCATCTGTTGGATAAATACCTAATTAATCCTCTTTGTTATTTATAGATTGTATTGCTATATGTTCCAAATAGAGCTGCTTCAGTCTTTTGGGTAAATCACAGAATCATCAAGGTTATAAAAGATCTTGCAGATCACCCAGTCCAACCATTAACCTAACACTGACAGTTCCCAACCACACCATATCCCTAAGCACTATTTTGACCCTACTTTTAAACACCTCCAGGGATGAGGACTCCACCACCTCCCTGGGTAGCTCAATCCAATGCCTAACAACCCCTTCTGGAAAGAAACGCTGCCTAATATCCAGGCTAAACCTTCCCTGGTGCAACTTGAGGCCATTCCCTCTTGTCCTGTCACTTGTTACTTGGTTCAAGAGACTCATCCCCAGCTCTCTGCAACCTCCTTTCAGGGAGCTGTAGAGGGCGATGAGGTCTCCCCTCAGCCTCCTCTTCTCCAGACTAAACACCCCCAGTTCCCTCAGCCGCTCCCCATACGACCTGTGCTCCAGACCCTGCACCAGCTTCGTTGCCCTTCTCTGGACACGCTCGAGTCATTCAATGTCCTTTTTGTAGTGAGGGGCCCAAAACTGAACACAGGAATCGAGGGGCGGCCTCACCAGTGCCGAGTACAGGGGTAAGATCCCTTCCCTGTCCCTGCTGGCCACGCTATTGCTGACACAAGCCAGGATGCCATTGGCCTTCTTGGCCCCCTGGGCACACTGCTGGCTCCTGTTCATCGGGCTGTCAATCAACCCCCCCTAGGTCCCTCTCTGACTGGCAGCTCTCCAGCCACTCCTCCCCAAGCCTGTAGCGCTGCTGGGGGTTGTTGTGGCCCAAGGGCAGCCCCCGGCATTTGGCCTTATTGAAACTCTTCCAGTTGGCCTCAGCCCATGGCTCCAGCCTGTCCAGGTCTCTCTGCAGAGCCTCCCTACCCTCGAGCAGATCAACACTCCCACCCAACTGGGTGTCATCTGCAAACTGACTGAGGGTGCACTCGATCCCCTCGTCTAGATCATCAATAAAGATGTTAAACAGGAGTGGCCCCAAAACCCAGCCCTGGGGGACACCACTCATGACCGGCCGTCAACTGGATTTAACTCCGTTCACCACAACTCTTTGGGCCCAGCCATCCATTTTTTTACCCAGCAAAGCGTGTGCCCATCCAAGCCCCAAGCAGCCAGTTTTGCCCGGAGAATGCTGTGGGAAACGGTGTCAAAGGCCTTACTAAAGTCAAGGTAAACAACATCCACAGCCTTTCCCTCATCCAATAAGCAGGTCGCCCTGTCATAAAAGGAGATCAGGTTTGTCAATCAGGACCTGCCTTTCATAAACCCATGCTGACTGGGCCTGAGCATCTGGTTGTCCCTCATGTGTTGTGTGATGGTACTCAGGATGAGCTGCTCCATCAGCTTCCTGGGCACCGAAGTCAAGCTGACAGGCCTGGAATTTCCTGCATCATCCTTCCGACCCTTCTTATAGATGGGTGTCACATTGGCCAATTTCCAATCTGTCGGGACCTCCCCGGTCAGCCAGGACTGCTGGTCAATGATGGAAAGCGGCTTGGTGAGCACCCCAGCCAGCTCCTTCAGCACCCTCAGGTGTATCCTGTCTGGTCCCATAGACTTGTGTGTGTCTGTGTGACGCAGCAGGTCACTGACCGTCTCCTGGATTGTGGGGGGGGGTTTCTCCCAGTCTCTGTCTTCTGGCTGAGGAGGCTGGATTCCCTCAGTACAATTAATATTGTTATTAAAGACTGAGGCAAAGAAGGCATTAAGCACCTCAGCCTTTTCCTCATCACTTGTTACGATGTTTTCTTCTGTGTCTAGCAGGGGATAGAGGCTCTCCTTGGTCCTTCTTTTGCTGTTGACATACTTACAGAAACATTTCTTGTTGTCCTTGATTGCTGAAGACAGTTTAATTTCTAGCTGGGCTTCAGGCTTCTGCCCTCTGCCCTGCATAACCTCACAGAATCTTTGTAATCACTGTGAGTGGCTAGCCCCTTCTTCCAAAAGCTGTAAACTCTTATTTTCTCCCTGAGTTGAGGCCAAAGCTCCCAGTTTATCCAGTGTGGTCTTCTCTGCCACCGGCTTCTCTTACAGCACCTGGAGACAGCCTGTTCCTGAGCCATTAAGACTTTCTTTTTAAAGAGAACTCAGCCTTCCTGGACCCCTATAACCTTCAGGATTGTCTCCCAAGGGATTCTGTCAAGCAGGTGCCTAAACAAGACAAAGTCAGCCCTTCTGAAGTCCAGGATGTCAGTTCTGCTGCCCCCTCTCTTGGCCTCTCTAAGAATAGAGAACTCTTATTTCATGATCACTGTGCCCTAGTCAGCCTCCAACCTCCACATCATCCACCAGTCCTTCTCTGTTCACAAAGAGGAGATCCAGCAGGGCACCTTCTCTGGTTGGTTCACTCACCAGGAAGTTGTCTGCCACACATTCCAGGAATCTCCAGGACTGGTCTCATTCTGCTGTGTTGTATTTCCATCAGTTGTCTGGGAAGTTAAAGTCTCCCATAAGAACAAGGGCAAATGATCTTGGGATTTCTCCTAAGTACCTACAGAATATTTCATCCAGCTCTCTGTCCTAGTTTGGTGGCCTATAGTAGACTCCTACTATAACATCTGCCCTTTTGGCCTTTCCCCTGATTCTAATGCAAAGACACTCCACCCTGTCTTCACTACACCTGTGCTCGAAGCAGTCGTAACAGTCCTTAACATACAGAGCCACCCCACCACCTCTCCTTCCCTGTCTGTCCCTCCTAAAGAGCTTGTAGCCATCAACTGGCACACTCCAGTCATGGCAGACATCCCATCATGTTTCTGTAATAGCAACAACATCATAATTTTCATGTTTCATCACGGCTACAAGGTCCTCCTTTTCGTTACCCATGCTGTGTGCATTGGTATACATGCACTTCAGATGGGCTGACGTCCCCATCACCTTTTCCCATTTATAGGTCCTAAGTCCAACCTGACCTGTCACAGGTGTTACCACAGTTTCTGATCCACCAGCATCCCTTGCATCTTTGCTGTGCTGCATGTCTCCATCCCTTGCCTCCACTGGGATAGCAGAGTGAGGGTCATCAATGACAACAGCTCACAAACTCTGGTAATCTACCCTGGGGCTTATGTCTGGGAGTTCCAGTTTTGTCCCCTTCCCCCTTCAAATCTAGTTTAACGCTCTGTCAACGAGCCCAGTTAACTCCTGCCCCAAGATCTTCTTCCCCCTCTGGGACAGCTGCATCCCATCTGATGCCAAAAGGTCTGGCATCCTGTATACTAACCCATGACTGAAAAATCCAAAGCCCTGCTGGAAACACCAGTCTCGGAGCCACAAGTTCATCTCTAGACTTCTCCTGTATTCTTCATTCATCCCCGCAACTGAAGGGATGAAGGAGAACACAATTTGTGCTCCTGACCCATTAACCAGTTTCTCCAAAGCCTTGTAACCTCTCTTCATTGATTTAGGACTTCTCTTGGTAACATCATCGCTACCTACCTGAAAAACCAAGAGCAGGTAGTAGTCCTTGGGTCTCACTAGAGTGAGGAGTTTTGCCATGAGGTCCTTTCGCTGGGCCCCGGGGAGGCAGCAGACTTCCCTATAAAGTGGGTACAGTCTGCATATTGGTCCTTCGACACCCCTCAGTATGGAGTCACCCACTACAATGACCCTGCTGGGGTTCTTTTTAAAATTGGTTTTAATACCTGGTCTAGAGTGACCCAGCCTTGGCAGACCTTGATCTTCCTCCTTGTTTGACTCATTTTTTCCCTCCTTCTCTACTTCATTCAAAAGTTCCAGGGCCCCGAATCTATTGTGAAGGGACACTATGGAAGGTGAGGGAGGTTGGGAAGGGATTTTCCTGCCTCCCTGTTTCCAGTCTCCCCAATCTCTTAGGTCCCCTCCTTCTGTCTGGTAGCAAGAGAGTGAGGGATCGCCTGCCTCTTCTGGAGCCTCCATTTGCTCCTTTTGCTTCAGGGGTGCTAAGGTGTTACTCCACCAATCAATTTCCCTTTTGCACTCTGTAATCTTCAAATACTTGCACTTCTTAATCTTTCAACCTCTTCCTTGAGTTCCACCACCAGGCTGAGCAGGTCACCCAGCTGATCACAGCGCACACAGGTGCTGTCACTCTGCCCTCTGGCAGGACTGACAGGCTCAGGCACTCCCTGCAGCCCGGGACCTGGACGGCTCCAAGTTTGCGTGGCAGCTCCGTCTGGGTTGCCACATTCTTTCTGGTGGTGGTTTTGATGTGATTGGGGACCATGGTTCGGTCTACTCGTGGAGGATGATAAGATGACAACTAGTTCCGATGATGTCTAGACCCAGGCGATGGACTTCTCCCTGTCTGCTTGCCCTTCCGCACAAACACCCTTCTGATGCACCAGGCCCTGTTTGCCCATCCTGGTCACCGCTCTCCTGGTCCCTTGCACTCCCTGGGGGCTGGTCTTGTACGTGAGGGGCATTGGGCGTCACCACTCAGGTCTTCGCCCACTCTGAGTCCCCTCTGCCCTCGTTCAGAGCTCACTCTTCCCACTCAGGGGGGAGGTGGCTTGAGGTTCTCCCTCTTCACTGGGCAAATGCTGAATAAAGCTGAAAAAAACCCCATGCTGAGATATTTTTTAAGTAAAATTAAATAAACACGTCTACAGTGCAGCAAAGCCATTAAAATGGCTTTTTTTTTTTTTAATCCATTATAAATGAAGGCAAAAAATGCATGCCATTTCTCTCTCATTTACCCATGTAACACAGAACTCAGAACACAGAACTGCCTGTGACAGTGCTGCAGAAAATATATGGTGTTCAGAGTCAGATGTACATAGCTGATCCTTCTTCACCTAAACATCTACACAGTGAATACACATTTTGCATAAGAAGGAAAATGCCAAAATAACAGAATGGAACCTGACAAGGAATAACATTAGCGCCATTGCCATGTTTACCCATGGACAGCTCCTCACAAACACGCACTTTTTCATATGCTGTAAGCAGGGTCCCAATCTGATCTTATTACTAGGGAGGCTCATGGAAGGGAAAAGAGTGAAAACAGAAAAATAATAACTGGAGAAAGAAAACCTTGGCTTGCTCTAGCTGTTCAGAGGAGACGAGTTTGGGATCATCCCTGCCTGAGTCACTCTCTGTGTTTGCTGCTCACCACAAAGGCAAACTCTATTTGCAAGTTAGAGTACCTACATAGTTACAGACTAAAGCATCTCAGGCAGCAGAGAATGTCCCCTCACTTATGCCAGCCCAGCTTGCCATACTTGCTATGCACAAGCTGTGCAGTATATACATTTCTAGTGTGTTGCTCCTATGGTGATGATCACCTGTTTTTGAAGTGTATACAAGAGAATATGGAGGATAGTTTGGGCAAAACAGAGATATTGGACTGGGCATGCAACCAGATGACAGAAAGGCTTTTCTCCTCATTGGTGTCTTAGGCAAGCTACACTGTAAATCTCTTTTCTCAACCTCTTAATGAGGTTAATAATACATGAGATCTTGCAGATTTGTATTTTCAGTTAGCCTGTACTGGCCTTCCACCAAACATCAAAAACCCATAAATGCAAGGATGGTCCCTGTCTGCTAAACAGATGTATTTCTGATGATCAATGTCTGCTCCTGTGTACAGGGGCATTTTGTACATAATATTTTACACAATATTATGTGCACAGATCTGGAAGGTGGTAAACCATTTCTTCTTATTGGGTTACAGCTGTTCCTCCATGGTTTCTGAGCTAAATACTCATTAAGTCATTCTTATCGACAAATTAATATGTGTGGTTTTTTAAGAACCCACTCAGAATGCTAATTTTAGGAAGACATTTGAACAAGAAATAAAATTTCTCTATATGCAATTTATATATCTACTTGAAAATATGGTTTTGTAATGAAATGCTGAGCGATCCTTAATTATTACAGCTTTAGTGGCACCATTATAATACTAAGAAGAGGCCATCTAAAGAATAATTCCCTTCAGCAGAGATTTGCTGACTACACACCTGCTTCAGCAAATGAACACAGAATACAGTGTCAAAGCATCCTTTTGACTTAGTGCCGCTTTCCTGTTCTCTTGGTCTCAGTATATCTTGCACATGACTGACAAGTATATCTCCAAAATAATAAAATGTGAAAAAAAAAATAGCCTACTAGTTAGTGTTTCTGCTGATGTATTAATTCATTTCACTTCCTATGTGATATCACCATTATGTCTAAGCAGATTTTATGAGAAGGCTCACTGAAGTGAAAATCAAGCCAATGAATCGTTTAATATGAACTAATGAAAACCAGATATAAAAGGCTTTCACAACTGGTTTGGAGCTTTAATTGTCAAGCTGATGTAAATTCAGAGCATTCCTAAGTAAAGCAAAGGGACTGCAATGCAGAAAATGGGATTACTTTGTGATAATTGGTTTTAATTAAATAGTCATATAAACATCTCTGTCCTGCAAGATACTAAGTGAAATGAAGAGATTGCAAGGTGAAAGTTGGAATTGCTAAAACCTGTGAAAATGGCAAGTGCATTATCATTTATGCCTTCCACCTTGTATTTCAGCTATAACTGGTGATAAATATATCTTGCTATAACTTAAATAATCAGTCTTTTCACAGTGGCATTTATTTTTGCTTGATCAACAAATGCTTCTTCACTGTACAGCCTGAAACCCAAATGAACTGGGTATGACTGATTTAATGTCTGAGCCTCTCCCATTGTTATACTGCAGTAATTCTCATAAAGCCAAGTCATGGACTTGGGTGTCCACTGTTTTAGTGTGTTTGTCCCTCAACTGTACTTGTTAAACTCCTGCTGGGGTGAAATATACCCACAGACAATTATCAGTATGATTTCTGTGAGACACTTTGCATTTCCACATTGACAGTCACTTAACAAATAAAAAAGAAAGAAAAAAAAGGATGTGTAACACTTTCCCCCCTAGCTGTGTTCCAGAAATGCTGAAGAAGATTTGAGAAAAATATTTTCCGTTTTATCTGTTCTATATCTATGACTTTGCATTTTACGTAACAATCCTGGGAAGCAGTGGCTGTAGTACACTTGGAAGAGCTTATTCTTCACTGTTGTTTTGTTTTTTTTTTTTTCTTTTTTCTTCTTATACTGCTGTCATATGCCTTCAGTGTGCATTTAATATTCAGTTTTGATAATGCTTCCCACCCACCTTGCTCTCATCTTGTATTGGTGGAAACAGTCAACCTGTGGATGCTGCAAGGGAGGATCAGCCCTATATATTCCTAAAAACACTATGCTGAATGGCACCTGTTTTTCAGATTATTTAAATTCCATGCGGCCCACATGAATTGAGAGACATATTTAACCAGAATTCAGTGTTATGTAATAAAAGTCATGCAGAAAGGAGGGATAAAGTCTCCTCATACTGAAGGGATTATCAAAGCTTCATATTATAGAATTTAAGTTTCTATTATGTGCAGAGACTTAACTACCCTCCAGAATAGTGGTCTAGAGTAGAACAAATTGTTCCAGTAATCACCTAATTATGGCAATCATTCATATTTCAATATATACTTTTAGCTAAAGTAATTTTTAGGTTTTTAAGCTAAAAGATAGTCACTTTGAGGTAAAGAAAACTTGAAAAACCATATCCACCCAAACCCTCCATCTAAAAAGGCACCACAACAGAATTCAAGGGAAGAAGGAATTCTTCAGGGTATGACAAGGGAAAAACCACACGCCAGTAGACCTGGGCAGTTTGTATGCATTGATCCAAACTGAGGGGAGAGAAAGACTGCTCTGGACTTCATTTCACTTTCCACGGGACCATTTTACAACCCTGATAAAAGCTAAATGCAGTCGTCTTTTGCTGTGTCCTCACTCTTTTCTATCTACTGCTTGGAGAAGTGGTGCTCAGACTAGCTAAACAGCAGGAGATAGACACTCCAAGCACCACAGAGATCCTTGCAGAAGGAGCTTTGTTAGTACAAACACTCAGCTGCTTCCCATATTACAGTCCTTCCATTTCTCTTGAATCTGTTGCTGGTGCTCTCGATTTTTCCCTGTTCTGAGATAAAGTTGTATGAGTCCATTCTTCACTTCCAGAAACATAGCAGTTCTTTTGCCTCAGAAAGCCAACACATTACATGCCACAGAGTTGAAACACTATAAAAAACAACTGCCCAATGTCACTAAGCTCCCTTAAGCCAGAGGACAAAACCCTAAAATGAGTCATATAAACTATGGAAAGCCCAAGGGTTTGTTCTGGTGCTGGTACAACATGGGTAGAGTTTGATGTCGTATCATCTCATCACTGACCAGAAGACCGCTTAGGCTCTTGCTTTCCAGGACGCATTATAGTGTTGAGAGAAGGGTCATCACAAGTTGCAGGAGGAAAATGGGACTGTAGTTCATATTTTGCAATATGTTTAGGAAGCTTAGAAGGGCACAGTTGTTCCCTGTGCAGATTTCACCTTGTCAGTATAGAAGTCCTTACTGCTCTTGGTCTGACAGGAAGCTGAATTGCAGTTCCCTGGTAGCTTTTTATGACATGTTGAATTCCATCTTGCTTGTTGAAATGTATGGTTTAAAATGAGTGAAGAATAATGTTTGATAGGTTCTATTTAGCATGCACGTTCATCGATCTCAGGAGAACTTGGAATAGAAAGGTCCATGAGGAAGGTAACAATCCATAAAAATCAAATGTAACAGTGTGCCTAATACTTAGTGGCAGAATCAATATCTGAAGGACTTTCTGTTTTGATGTTTTTGAATGATACCACAGAAACCTTATTGCTGCAAAGCTGATGAATGTAGTCAGCAGAGGTGATCTGACAAACCTGGGTGAAAATGAACTCAGAATCTGGCCTCTCTGAGCAAGACTGACTTTAATCATTTCATTCATGAAGACAAAGTAACTACAAGGAATCTGGGGCAATCCTGTTTCAAATGATTTGTCTTGTCACATATTGGAAATATGCTTTAGCCCACAGACATCAGCATTTTCATTGGAAAGGTTTCACTTAACTAGTTGACTTTGTTTGGAGATGCAACAAATTCATACCACAATTAGTATTCACTTCTGAAACAGCAAAACATTCTGCAGAACGTGGACCTTTCTGTTCCTGTCAGCTTCATTCTCACTTTTCTCTGTTGTGTATGCTTGAGTAAAAAAAACCCAACGGAATTCAGCACATTTTGATTTTTTTGCACGACAAAGTTAATTTTGTGTTTTCCTCATATATCTTCATAATACTGGAGAAAATTATCAGGCCATCCAAAGCAAACTCTTTGTTTAATGCATACAGAAGTACAAGTACATATGCTCTGCCTCATTATTTCTCTATTTTCACTGGAAATGTTGAAGAAAAAAGCTGGCTATGGTGTACAGATGAGTGGATGAAGGACCCAGACTTTGGAATTCATTTACCCATATGTCTCCCTAATTATATATTATTTTTGAAGTACTCAGCACATACTCTTCAGCATGACTAGCCTTCTTCTATCTACCCATTAGTGAAAGCACCATTACATATTGCATTTGCTCTCAGATTAGCACCGTCAGTCTCCTCGGTACAGTGGAGCACTCAGAGAGATCAATCAAGCAACAGTGTTTGCAGGCAATGGCATTTCTAGGATCTATACTTGGTGGCTCCTGTCTCAGCTCTACCTGGATAACCTTCCTTGAAGAGTGAATGCTGTGAAAGCCTGTCGCTTTTCCCCACCAGATGGCAATACGACAGCCATTACTTCAATACTTCATCTGGTAGGAGGGAAGCACTTTCCTTGTTGCAAGTCATTTCCATGTGGAAATTCATCCTGCTGCAAATCATTTCCAAGTCATTCCCACTTCATGGATGACGGATGTGCTTGGAAGAGAATTCTTACTTCTTTCCGCCCCATCTTTTTGTTTTCTTTTATTCAGACTTTTGATTTTTTTTTTTCTACATTACCTACTCTTGTTTACAGCTAGAATGTTCATTTATCTTTTATGTATTAAAGCAGGCTTTCTCTCCTTTGTATTGTAATCATCCATTGCAAAATATAATAACAATACTTATCATGTACATAAGGCTTAACATCTTCAAAGCACTGTAAAAAATATCCCCACTTCTGCAAGGTAGGTAAGCAGAGTCAGCTATGTTTTACAGGGAGAACAAGGGAAGCAGTTAGGTAAGTGATGTAGCTAGGGAGAGACCAAATTAGCAGCAACCATGATTCAAAAGTCCAATCTTAGGAACTGACCATATTAGGCAACACAACACTGCTCCCTTATTTGCAGCTGTTTCCCTTTGTTCTCTTTCAAAAGTCCAAACCCATGTTTTGTCTTTATTTTGGAGGCACATTTCTTATTTCATTTCATCTCAGAATACGATAGGATTTTTTTTCCCCTACTTGTATTTCAAAGCAGAATTCTTTTGCTGCTCAACTAAGGCAAGGTTCTTCTTACTGGTACCTCTTTTTGTAGTTCAAAGCAGGATTTTTTGACTTCTTGTAGTTCAAAGTAGTGGTCTTTCTCTTGTAGTCTAAAACCAGGGTTCTTTTTAGCTCAACCCTAGATAATTTGTTCATCTCAGTGAATTAGATACGCTATACATAAGTATTCTGGACATTAACTCTTTCCTTCAATACCAAGACTAATCACAGCCAGTTTCAAAATCTTACTGCTTACCATGATCTCCTTTGGCTCGCTGTTTCTCTCATGACCCCCGGTGTTTTCTATTTTGTATCTAATAGTGACAATATACTCAGTGCAGACATAGACATGCATAGTGCTTAGATCACATTTTCAAATGGAGCTTTCATATTTGTCTGATTTTTGGGGGAATGTTTGTTTTCAGACACTGACATGGCTAGAAATACTTCCCACCATCCTCTGTATCTCTGAAAAAGTACTCCTGACTTTTTTTCCTGCTTTCTGAAATGCAGAGTAATTCCAGGTTTGAGTTTTTCATCCTCTGCCTTGACAGTCTAGAACCCCAGGCTGGCTATAGCTAATGACCAACTGTAAAAGCAATGCAGTGAATTCAGTTACCCAAAACATAGAATACTGGCTCAGACATATTGTGCTTTGAAAACCAGACTTTTTTCTTTCACTTCTTCATCCTGTCAGCCTTTTTCTGCAGATAACATAATTGAGATAAAAATCCTCTAATCCAGACAAACATAATTTTTTAAAAGCATTTCATGAAATGTCTCTCACTGGGTATTTTGGGACAACCTAAAATTACCAAATGCAATTTGGAGACATTAGCTTATTCCACTGATCAATTTTTAACCCTCACTTATCCTACACTTCAAAATGTCTTTCTGTGGCATGTTGCTGGAAAAGATCTGTGTTGACAGAGTTCCACAACACTTTATAATGCTGTATTGAAAAGGAAACAAAAATAACTGGGAAACACATTTTTAAATCTACACAGCTCTTAAGAGAGAGGAATGAAATCAGAAAGACTGCACAATGGGGTCTCTGTGAGATATTTTCAGCTGTGGGCTACCTCCTTGTGTGTTTTTTTCTTCTACCAATTGCACCTTGTGCCCTTTGGCCTCAGTGATAGTATTTAGCAAGCAGGAAGACTACCTACAGACCTGACACAGCAGAGATAGAATGGGCCCTTCAATTAACAGTGGTTTTCAAACTCTGCTACAGAATATATGTGACAGTCTTTTCCATCTGCAAAATGGGTTTGATAATCTGTTTCTCTGAGATTATCTCAGTCAACCGGTATAAAGGTGGTATGGCTCCATCTATCATGAATCTATGCTATCCTTATACAGACCATGTAACAGAAATATATTTTGTCTTTGATTATAAAGTCTTTGTCTTTGATACATAAAGTGGTATCATATTAAGCACAGAAGACTAAAAAACTAGAACTCCTTAAATTGATTTACAGTTGTGGCAACTGAAAATTTTACTATCTCACTGTGTGTGCTGTAGCCTGAAAGAGCAAGTGCTCATCTGGTCTCAAATGTCACCATGCTATTAATAACAAGGTCTTGGGATTTCCCATTGGGTGACTAGGGCTTTAACTTATGTAACTGCCCATTTCACGTCTGCTTGTGTGCTGAAAATCCAGTCTCAAAAAAGTTAATTTTTTTTTTCACCTAGCAGTCCCTCTGGTCCCTTCTGAAGAAGAAAAAACAGATTTTCTGTGAAATGTCTAGAAGGTCTGTTAGCTTTCCTCTCTCTCTTGAGGAACGCATTTTAGTCATGGGAGTGCAGCTGATAATGGCTGTAGAAATAACACTTCAGCTCAAAGTTTCTTTAAGCACTACTTTGTCTGTCACCTGAGTATTCTCAGGAGTAAAAACTGTTATTCTACCTGCACTGAAAAATGTGTGTGTTTTTGAAAGCATTTCTTTCTCACCCACAAATATGCACACACAATACTACCTCTGCTGAGCAAAAAGCCCTTACACTTATCAGTATATCCCTGTTTAAGTCCTCCCAAGTTTCTCTTATTCCTTCTTGCTTTATTAGTAATAGATCTGTTATTTTCCAGATGGATTATCCCTGTTATTTAATATGTGGGAATACAAAGTCCATCTTCTCAGTCTTATCTGACTGAAAGAGGGACTGCGTCCCTGGAAGGATAGACAAATTAAGACAGAATCGCTCCATCTAGTAGCAGCAATAACTCAATAACTTTATCTACCAAACTTTGTATCTACATTCAGTGGAAAGATAAGAAATAGTGTTAAATCATCTTTGAGCCAATATATTCCTGCCTCCCAAAAAAGTATCTGTGGTCCCAGCACTTACCCACAGGGGACTGTGCATGGCAGCCTAACTGTGTACATAGCCATCATATTCTTCACACCTCTTGTAAAATATCAGGCTCTTTTATACATGGATAAAGGAGACATGGGTAGGTCTAAGATCAACACTAAGGAATCTAGTTTATTTCTCTGAATGTTATTTCATAGCTATATCCTACATCAAAACAGCCAGCTTACTTTCACATACCCAGCTAACTACCCAGAATCTTTGTTTTCCCCGGTGTAGCTGTGCCTAGATAAATACAACACAAAACAAAATAAATACATTGGGAGTGGAGCTAGATCTAGTGAGTTCACAGGGAGTTTAATTTGATGTAACATAGCTGCTAATGAGGCTGAGATTCCCCACTGACATGCATGGTTCAATCCTATGAAATATGTACATAAAGGGCTGAGGACTCCCACACTGACAGCGTTCAAAATTCACAGACCAGCTCACCGGGAAAGAACTGGGACCTTGTTTTCCAACAGCTCTCTGCAAGCTGGCCTGAGTATTGGTGTGAACTACAGCTCTCACAGTGATGTCCACTGGTCACGGTGGAAACCTCTTCCAGTAAAAAGACATCAGCACCATGGTAGGTGGGAGGTAGTGGAAGCTGCCTGGGAACTACCATTAGACTGTTCCTGGATGGGGTAGGATTGACGCCCTGCTTACACTTCTGCCAGGAAACAGTCCCTCTATTCATCTCCTCACCAATCGCTCTGGATAGCTCTCAATGCAGTGCTTGAAAAAGTATGTCTGAATGACTCATTTGCAAGCAGTAATTTATCAAATTGATTTAGTCTCATTTCCTGTTTGTGGGACTATCCACATGCAAGTCACGATTTCCTCAAATGTATTCATTATCCAAAGTTAATTTTGTTTAACCAAGTGGTCTGAATATGAACTGTTCTCTGTATTTGATCTCCCTTGCTCCAGAAAGATTGACAAATAACTGTAGGAGATCAAATCTATCATGTGGCTTCACTTCTGTTTCTTGACAGAGTGTAAGTAACATTGGATGTGAAAGCTGAAAAAAAAGAGGGTTGGTAGATGCCTTGCTTGTGACTCCAGGAATGAGAAGAACAGGATGCCTCCAGCTCTCACATCTTGCATAAATGGCCATTGTCTGGCATACACAGGACCAGCGTGAATTCCAGTCAATAGCATCACTGGCAGAGATTGCTGCCTTGTGTCCATTTCAGTGACTGACATCCCCAAGCAGATCTTTCATCAGCATAGATCAAGATTGAGCCACTGAGGAACTGGTCCCCAGCATATGGTCCAACTTGTTCACCTCTTTGTTGAGAGCTTATAAAAATTAATTTTTCCTCACAGTAGACTATGGCACATCGTTTTTAAATACTGTTATATAACTTTATTCTGTGACTGACTCATCTCCGTTTTGTCACTGTTACATTAGCAAATGCACCGAAGATGTTCCTGATTTAAACAAACAAGCAAGAGGGCAATCAGTCCCTACATACTCAGGCAAACAATCTAGAAACTGAATTATAGATAGGCCTAAAGTAAATGTATGAATGTGCTCAAGCTGATTTGTTGACTCAGTTCTATAAACACCTCTTGGATTTTAATCTACACTCTTATGTTTTCTGGTTTTATACATCATTCTATTTTTTTACAATTCATCTTTTGTGTTAGATTTCTTCATGTATTTTGTCATTCAGAGGCTTATGAATGCAGCACATTTCAAGATGTGGATGTGATATATATCTGTTTTTCTCAGGAAAAATAAAACCAAAAAAAAGCATAAAGAGTGAAGAATATGTAAAACCCAGCAACAGCAGCATCTGCAATAACAAAAGCAACAAGACTTGCTATTCATATCTGAGCCAACCCCACATTTCCCATTGTATTTTACCGAGGCATCTGATTTTAACTAGGCACTCTCTGTCCCTTCTGGGTCTTCTAGTCTCCTTGGTGTACATCTCTACTGGGGGGGTTGGTCTGCTGAGCCTTCCTGCCTCTTCCATTGTCACCACAATCAAGTTAGACCTGCCAGTTACAGTCTATCAATGGATTTAAGTGGCTAGTATAATTGCTTCCTTTACCTTGCAATCTTCTTAACTGTAAAACCATAAAAAAGACCCTAGAATTTTTGTTTTCAGAGGAAGATTGAGAACAGCATCTGAGTCCATGCTACTCAGCTCCTAAGATTATGAACCCTAAATGCAGACCAGCAGAAAAAAAATAAAAAGCACACAGGAGCGAAAGCAGTTTCAGAGTGGTAGCTTAAAAAGAAACAGATACTTCTAGCAAAAGAAAAAAGTAGATTGTATTGATTTTACCAAGCACAACTGTGATGGGTATACAGATGTGAAAATCAGCTTGGATGAAGTGTTTACTTATTTGTCCTTTAGTTTGTAAGTCTGCATTTTCTTCCCAAATAAAGAGTCCCTCAGCCCGTCCTTTTTTTTTTTTTTTTTTTTTTTTAATCCATGTCACTTTTATCTAGCACCCATCCTACATGTGTGACAAGCAGCTGAAACTAGGCTGTTGTTGGTTTCTAAATATACAGCACTGTGTGAACACTTTCAAATAAATACTGATCCTCCAGTGAAGTGATTAATTCAGCTGCTAACATTATATTAGACCCACTCCATTAAAATCATTGCAGGATCCATTTTAGACACATTAGTTACCTGGTTCTTCCTCCTGAGAAGGTAAGACTGCCTTTTACAGTGTACTTACCTTCCACTGATTCTCAGTCATCTCAAGAAATAGGTCTTTTAGAACATTTCAAGGGAAACACTTCTCTTCTGATAGGAAGTGATACTTAGTTTGAATTCTTGTAATATTAAATTCTTTCCCACCCAGTGTCACACTAACAAATCTGCCTCCTCTCTCTCTTCAGTGTTCAGAATCAGTATTTCAAGTCTATGTGGAAGTTCGTTAGGATACATTCCTCAACGAGCTAGGAAATGCCAGATTCTTGTTTAACTGTATAATGTTAGTTGTCTGTTTCCCAGCATATCCTGAGAAAAAGGGTAATATGGGAACAGACATGTAAATATAATTGGGCACGTTCTTCCAGACCACATATACTCATCTCACAGTCTTTGAGGTTGATTAACCTTCACAATAGAACTAAGGCAAAACAGCAACACCCTTACTGAAGCCAATGGCCTTATCAGACCTATTTAAGAGAGGAGGAGATAAGGAACAAAGAAAATGCATAAGGTGCAAATGAAGACAGTATTTGGAAGAAGATCTATTAACTTTTCTGGTTTTAATTTCATTTCATAATTTCCTGCTCACAGTACCATTCTCTGTTCTTATTTCTCTACTCAGTGGTGTTTGAAGTACCTTCCAAGCCAGTCTTTTCGGCCAGTTTCAATCCTTTTGACTGCACTCACATTCAAATCAATTTGAATTATTGTTATTTTTTCTATTCAAGAAAGGTTATGCATGGCCAGGCTAGAGTTTCTAGGACAAAAGTCAAACCAGCTGCCCACAGACTTCTCATATTGCTTGCTGTTTGTATTTGAAATCTCACAGAAAAGGAAAATTATTTTCTGCACAGTGCATCTAGGAACAATTGATAGAGTTTACGAGACCAGCAGAAAATCGAGGTGTATTTAAGCAGGTTTTGGAACACTGTACCAAAGGCCTGACCCCAAGCCTGCTGAAGTAGATGGAAGAAAATTCCCGCTGATTCCTGTGGTCTCTTTGGATCAGTCCCTTAGTTACTTAAGCCAAAGGACACAGTAAGGCACTTCAGTAATTAGCAATGCCTGACTTCTTTGCTAGTGACACAACCTCTGGGGGCAGCATATGTACTTTCTGTTTTCTGACTTACCCAGTCTCAGAGCAGGGGCATGGAAAATGCATTTGATGTAAGTACTTTAAAGTGATTTTAAAGCCTTACTGCAGCTCTGCTGGCCCTGTGGCTTTGGAGGTTGTATATGGACTTAAGGCAATCCAGGATGCAAGATGAACACAGGCTGCTGCTCCTTCTGTGCATGAGATTTGTACATTAATGCTTTGTATCAATAAGGAAGCTGCAGACAATCAAGTATTGAGGGCTAAACAATTTTTCACCGAAGACGGGAAGCCAAATGCTGCATTTAGGCACCAAGTTTGTTTCACATAAGCCCTCATTTGGCTTTTTTTTATTGTAACAAGGCTTTTTGCTGCCATTGTGATTTGCTGATCCTGGACCAGCTTGTTGCTCAATCTAGAGCAGGCCACTATGCAGATGAGCAGCCTCTGGTGCACTGCATAGCATCTAGGATTGCTGTTAAGTCCTCTCATAAAATAGATCATGTCATAGTCTCTTTCACTGACTCCAGAGTGTATCTGTGTAATACTGTGGAAAATTATGGAGTTATTTTCCAACTAATGTGAATAAGAAGAATCTGGCCAACACAATTCAGTCATACTTTATATAACATTTTTTTTTAATATACCATGTATTCCTAAATACTTTATGCATTTTATGAACAAAATTGATGGGTTATATAACAAAAAACTACAAAGAGAAAATTAAGAGATATAAGCAGGTGCTAAAAGGCACATCTTTAGATGAGATTTGGGAAAAGATGGAAAGTTTATGAGGCAAAGAACTAAAGGGAATCAGCTGCAGATGTCAGGAACTGCAGTAAAAAATGCATCAGGAACCACAAGTGGTGAGTTGTATAGAGACACAATGAAAATTCAGCTGTAAGATGAGTATGAAAAATAAGGAGGTGACTGAGAAAGAAAACAACCAATAAAATATCCTGGGACAAGGTTTGGGTAGAGCTCAAGGAATATGAAGTCCAGGTGAGAAATAAATAGGGAGCTCAAAAGAGATGCAATGGTTTTTTAGCTGGTGGGTAAAGCCCCAGGAACCTGATACTTGAGAACGACAGGGAGGAGAGAACTGAACCAGCCAAGGTAGGTGTATACCAATAACATGGCAGAGGAATCCAGCAGGCTTAAAAGCAAGCGAAGGCAGGCTTGGGCAGTGCTAGGTAATTGCAGTGTCAGTAGGGTGCATGCTGTTTTCCCTGGGAAGAGATTGCTTTGGAGCACCTATCTCTCTACAGATATCATTGTGGTGTCATTCCATTACCACAGTATCCCACAATTTAAAGACCATTATTTATCCCTAGAGATTATAATTTCAAAGGTACAGATCTAGGAACAGAGGCACAGAATCAGATCATTGTATTGCATATGTGCTTACTTGGAGCATGACAGAGGAGCTGAGAAATGCTTGTGCACTGACTAAAATTGCTTCTTCTCTTCAGACTTGCCACACAAAGAGGTGATCTGTCTCTCTCAGTCCACAGTTCTGAGAATGACCAAAATATCCAATAAACGAAAATCCAACTGTATCCTGGGCTGCATCAAGAGAAATGTGACCAGCAGGTAAAGGGAGGGGATTCTCCCCCTCTACTTTGCTGTTGTGAGACCCCACCTGGAGGGCTGTGTCCAGCTCTGGGGCCCCCAACATCAGGAGGACATGGACCTGCTCGAGTGGATCCAGAGGAGGCCACGAAGATGATCAGGGGGCTGGAGCACCTCCCCTGTGAGGACAGGCTGAGAGAGTTGGGGTTGTTCAGCCTGGAGAAGAGAAGGCTCTGGGGAGACCTTATAGTGGCCTTCCAGTACTGCAAGAGGGCTACAGGAAAGATGAGGAGGGACTCTTCATCAGGGAGTGTAGGGACAGGATGAGGGGTAATGATTTTAAAATGAAAGAGGGTAGATTTAGACTAGATATAAAGAATAAATTCTATACTGTGAGGCACTGGCACAGGTTGCCCAGAGAAGCTGTGGCTGCCCCCTCCCTGGCAGTGTTCAAGGCCAGGCTGGACGGGGCTTTGAGTAACCCGGGCTAGTGGAAGGTGTCCCTGCTCGTGGCAGGGAGGGTGGAACTAGATGATCTTTAAGGTCCCTTCCAACCCTAGCCATGCTGTGATTCTATGAAAAATAGTACACATACAGAATTTTTAGTTTAGTATTGCCCCTGGGCCTGATCAAAGGGACTGAAAATGCTGGGTTTCTCCCATCAGCACTGAGGACACTTAAGGAAGTGAGAGCCCTTCTTTCCTTCAAACAGGCAAGAAACCATGGTGTTACATTTGAAATTTTCTCTGGCTGTCCCTTTTCAATTAAAGCTGGTCATAGCTGACCTATTCTTTATTAAACGCTAATCCGTAGCCGCTTCATTCAGGGTCTGGACTTGAATCCCAACCAGCTCCACACTATTAGGCAATGACACAGGAAAAATGTTGTTTGCCCATGTGCTAAGTTTGCTTCTGTATTATCACCCTGTAATGTTAAGGTTCACAATTAAAAGAGAATGGAATTTTAAAAAGTGCTAGTTAGTGTTTCTAGCCACTGTTTGTACCAATAATATTATGACTTGTAGCCAGTGACTTTTCCGTAAAAACTTTTTTTTTTTCAGGTAGCAGTCCAGTTAGGGAAGAATTAGCATTGAAATATATGAATATTTTATGTCTAAAGTGTGATAGGCACATATTTATTCACACGGAGTTTCTCACAGCTCAGCATTTATGCTTTTTGCTCGGCATTTGACATAATCTGAATAATATGAAAGCTCACAGGCATATTATACTTGACAAAACTCATGCTTTTCTATGAATTGTGCCACAAAATTTTCAGACATACCTTTCTGTTATCTCAGCTTCACAGACTTAAAAAAATTAAATATCACAACAGTCCTTGCACCTTTTTATTTAGAGAACCTTGTTTTGTCTTCTTTATGCCTTCATATTTATGTGAGGGCTTCTGGTCCACTCACATAAGTTGTTGACTAGCCTATGCACATTATTTTCTTTCCACAGTCCAAGTCCCAAGTAATTTTTGATACAAGTATTGCTTAACAAAGTAAACAGCATCCTTCATTTAAGTGTAATGAGATATGGTCCAGGAATGCAGACTGAGACTTTAACCTTCTTACTTGAACTGTTAAAGGAACCAGAGTTCCTTCACTTTTTTCTTCTAGTGCCTTGGACAAGTGCTTCCTCTACACGTCCTTCTCCTTTTATTCTTTATATCTTCTCAACACTGTCCAAGAGCAAACATCCTCCTGAAGAGAACTTTCTTCCTGGCACCATTTGAGGTTTTCCCTACCCTATTTCCCCATATTCCTGCCCTATTTCCTCATGACATTTTCATGAGACAATACTATTTCAACAACAGAATTATTTTTTTTTTTTCACACGTCAAGGACGATCAGGGTTCCCAGGCACCACTGCTGCTGAGAAGAGCGATCAAGCGATGATCCCTGCAGAGCACCTACTACTTCTAATCAGCAGGGATCCATTTGAGATGGTTTCTTCAGATTTGAGGTTCCCCATCATGGAATGAACACAGGAAAGCTCATTCTTTCACCCAATCTTTTCAGATTCCCTACTGTATCAGACATGATTTTTCTAAATACTTTCTGAGGCCATGTAAATGACAGGATAATACATATCATGAATTGTTGCTGGAGAACATATAACTGTGCCTTGGTTAACTGGCAGGGCTAGTTAGGAAATAACAAAATTTGACTGCATTTTCCCCATCTAGTACATGTATTTATCAAGCAAGTTTACAGCAGTTGACTGTCACATTCTGACACTCGTCCCTTTTGTATTAATGTGAAAAAATGGGGCTCTTAACTGGGCCTTGTTAGCAGTGCTTTTGTATGCATTAATCCAAAGGGCAGCTGCAGCACAGCAGAGCTGGAGCAGAGCACCTGAAGAAAAACATCAGTGAAGACTCACTGTGATTTTCTCTAGTAGTTAGCATTTTTGTGGACTTACTAAAAGTCAGATGAATGTTTTAAAATCCCATGAGATCTGAAACTTTTGCTTTCCCAGGTGTTGCTGCCAAAGCAAGCATGAATGTTTCAGAACAATCATGACTCTCAGAGCTTTGATAGACTGACCAAGGAGGACAAGTTGCCTTAAAGCAAAGACATAGTCTCACGTTTGTAATTGTCAACCCAGATATGACAGATGAGTCCAAATGCAGATGTGCTGCCTTCTACCTTTTAACCCCTGTCTTTCAAAAGTCTTTATTTCAGGCTTTTGTTTGATTTGTCACATTATTTGATTCAAGAACATTTAATTAAAAAAAATAAGGGTGTAGTTTTTACCTGTATTCTTGTGCACACTTCATGAAGTATAACTTTACACTATACCTACTTCTGTTAAAATGTACACCTTTATAACAGTAACACTGAGTAGTTATTTAGTTACCTAAGCATCATCTGAATGGCTGACATTATCATTTAGGCAGGGGTTACTACTTTGTAATTGAAAATGCAAGCAGCACAGTAAATGAGTATGCAAGATTTCTACAGTACTTTGCATACAAGTAGTGGCTAAGAATCACCTGCAAGATAGCTACAGTGGCCTGTAAACTGGCAATTTAAGATGCAGCTACATTCATATGATACTATAGTCAGAATATTAATATAACTCACTACTTATTTGTATATGCATGCATACAGCTTGAAGAAAAAATAAGGTCTCAAATGTAATGGATTTTTTTTGTGAGGGTGTTTCACATTTGAGATATTAAAATAGCTTCATGTAGGATCTATGTTTATTAGATTTTTCCAAAACTTGGACACGCAGTAATTTCAAACATATAAATAATATATATAACAAAAGAAATGTTAAGTATATGACTGTCCTCTTCCCTGCTCATTACGAAGTGGAAAATACTGATGTTCAGTCTGGTGTTTGCAGTATAGACCTATTCACATCAGCTTACATAGATACATGTGTTGAGAGTAAACAGGCTTTACTCCAAATAGCTCATGAAACTAGTAACACTGTCCTAAAGACATGTGAAACACTGTGCCATCACTTTTACACACTGACTTCTTACTTACATGTCAGGATTCAGTTCTCATCCAACAGACCAAAAATGTGAGGCACTGTGCCTACCTATTCATATAGGACTAACTATTTGACTGCCTGCTCTATAACACTGGTTCTGCAAAAGCTAAGAGAAGGCAGGGATAGATGTCATACTGTTTGTGCGGTGTGATTTGTATTTGGAGGTTAAGAAGTCAAGTGTAAATACTGTTCATATTGCTCCTAAAGAGAGGAACTAGATAATTTTTAATCTGCCATGACTCCAAGTAATAGATTGGAAACAGTGCTTTCCATAAACAATTTTTAAATCAACTACCAGTGTTCTCTACCTGATGTAGACATTGGTTACTGGGTGATCTGTGAACCATTTAGCAGGAATGTAAGTTGTATAGGGCTACTTTGGTTAGTAATTTCCTGTCCATTTTCTCCTCCTTCCTGAATGTAAAAATTTAAAAAGATATGCCTATGAGCTTTCATTAAAAAATAATTATAAAAATGTAGCTTGGGTATAATTTTCATTATAATCTCATCATATTTTCTGTTTCAGCTCACAAACTGTTTCGTCAATCCTCACAGTAAACTCAGAAGAAAATTCTTCTCATCAGTCTTGCCACCAGCATTTTGCACACCCTTCTCTTGTTCCACAAATGATGTTTATTATTTTTAGAACTACATAACACAATTCATCACAGTTGTGTTATCAGAAATAAAAGAAGAGCAGAAACAGTCTGTAGGATGCACCAGAGTTAATCAATAGTACTAGAAAATGGAGGGCTTCAATCAGAAGTTTTTACTAGCAGGAGAATATACTTTTACAGTACTAGCAACACATATCCTGACTATAAAACAATGTCTTCCTAGTCTCTGATTCCTAGCATACAAAATATATAATTTAATTATTGCAACCCATATTCTAATATATGAATATTACACATTTCTTTTGCTTTTTGTTTGCAGACCTATTCAAAATCCTATTTACTACATCTAGAAGTGACTTTTAAAACAGGTGTTTGTAGATTTTTTTTTTTTTCTGTTGATCTAGACAGCCTGGAAGATTTGAGACCTGGTTCTTGCTCAAAGAATGAAAAAGCCTTAGGATTACTACTATTTTTCTCATTCTGTTCTTGTTCAGTGTGGAGGAAAAATATAAGTCACCCTGTACTTTAGAAGTCATTATTTTTATCATGAGATACTATTATACCTCCTTTATCAACTACAAAATGAGTTCCTCATTCTCAGTTCAGTCATGGCAGTGTCATGCTTTGTAGGCCTATAGCTTACCAGGGATTCTCATGACACAAATAGAACCCCATGAAACTACTGTATCTTTCCTATAGCCCTGTGAGTTACTCTGATATGCTTCTGAACCTGATCTTTACACTTTCCTTACAATCTCTCTTTTTGTTACTTCATACAGACCATTTGCCATTAAAAGCACTTACCAGTGATAATGTTCCTCCACTTACAACATCTTGGATCCAAACAGCTCCCAAAGCATATTATCAATTGGCTTTATTGCACAAACGAGCTACTCAGAACTACTTTCTTTTGGAGTATAGCCATATTAGAAGGAAAATGCTTCCACTGCTTAACACTGCACTACTATCTTAAGCAAACCTTCAAAAACTAGTTGCTTACACTAAGCACAGTTCTGAGCAAGAGGTGATTGTAAACATACCAGAAATAGCCCCACTAAGCAATGAACTCATCAGTATATTTTCATGTCACAGTTTCTGCATAGGGAAGTATTTTAGTAATGGTGTTTTCTGAGGACACATTGATCCTCCTTCTACTCTCCCATGCTCTGCCTTGGTAGCAACTAGAACTCTCAAGAGATAATGAGGAATATGATATGGCTGCACAGCTTCTGCACAATGCAGAACCCTGATTCCTATGAGGTTATCATATAAATACAGGCTGGGTTCATGGAAGCAGTCAAGGATGCTCCTACAGATACCATCATGCTATATGAAATCTGTAGAAACTATTTTAGCAAGAAGACAGAGGTGATCTCTGGGGAAGACTTTTTAATTTTTTCCATCCCAAGTTAATTCCCTTAGCACCCAGTTTGATGCTTCTGAACTTGACCAGGAATTGTCAGTAGCAATGAGCCCATGTTCGGGACTGGAGAAGGTCTAGGCAAGAACTCCAGTGCTGAAGTCCAGTCTTGTGGAAGGTCTGGCTTTTGGAAGTACTACAATGATGTGAGTTGCTGTCATGCCCTTTCTTCCAATTCAGAGCATATGCGAACCACATCTAGAGACTAAGGTCCTCTGGTTTTAGTTTTTCTTCACTGAACTAATAATAAAAAAAAACAAACCACAAACCTCGTGGGGGGATGCAGATTTAGAAACAAGAATTGCAATCTGCATCTCTAAGGATCATAGATTAGATTTGTGCTGGAAGGAGGATTTGATTAGGCTCCTGTTGGACAGAAATACTGTGAAGTAAGGTTTATTTTGTGCATGACTCCTTTTTCAACAGGAAGCAAATCACCACATATTACTTCTAAGGAGACTGTCTTCAAAGTCATATTTGTTGTATGCTGAAGCTAGAGTTCAGGAGTTTTTAATTATATGTTCCTGTTCTACTGGAAAAAGTTTATTTTTGCAGTAAATAGGAATTGGTTAGGGAAGACATCAGGTCTGTTCAACTACATGATCTTATACCACTATTGTTTAACAGTTTTTTTGAACTAAAAATAAAGAAACTGCTATGGCTATAGGTCCACATTTAACTCACATGCTCCCAAGAGACCAGAGTACAGATTCAATGTAAAGATCTCAAAGCACTGCCTCAGCAAAACTGTTTTCACTGAAAAAAATACAAATAAAATCCTTCAGTGAGAAATGACTGATCACACTTCTGTACTTAAGGATGGATAATAGCTTGCATGCAGCTAGAGGAACAGGAAATAGTCTCTTCCTCAAGCAATTTAAGGAAGGAGCAAACATCATCTTCCTATGAAGATCATTTCTGCAATGGCTGAAAGTAAACTTCAATCTGACATGACGTGTTGATGAACAAGTAACTAAAAGTTTAAGAGTGAAATACATTACACATAATAAATATGGATCCTTACTAATCAAATGTGAGTGTACAATTATGTTTCTCATGGTTAGTCAGTCAGGGTATTCTGGAGACGCAATGAATAGAGTCTAGTAGACAAACCAGAGAATTAAAGATGTGCTCTGCAGTGCTATGGAGGCTGTTTGCAGCCAGTCTTGTCATACTTGAAAGTCTCACACTGAAATTTTTAGCAGTGGTCTCATTAAGGAGCCGCCAAAGTTAAGAATGACTCCAAATTGAGACAAATCCACTTAAACAACGCTGCAAAACCACTTCAGCAATGTTTTCTTATTCCAGGGTATCTTTGCATTTCTACTTTGAACAGTAGTAAATAGAACGAGATTGGATTTCTTCAGTGAAAATTGCTTTCTTAAAACAGGTTTGATAAACCCGTATCTTGCAAATGGTAACATGAGAAGTGTTTACAAAATGCTAATTTCTCTGATGGAAGGTTCTGTTGCAAGCCTACATCTTAACAACTAGACACAATTACAATAAAAATAATAAATACTTTAAAGAAAATGACTAAGTAATGCGATAATTTGCAGATGTCAAGTAGGCATATAGGGGCAACTGTCCATCTGACAAAATTACATCTGCCATCCAACAGATTACATCTATTTTTAAAAGCGAATTCATGTGAAATCAGCTTTGAAACTTTTGATTTTGTCACCTTTGGCCCAGCCATTTGGTTCCTATTAATTTGAAAAGAACCTACACCCATGTGCCACCTCTTAATGACAAGGGAGCTCCATGTAGCACCCTGAGTGCACACGCCTCCATTTTGCCCCTATCAACACCAGCTCCCATCATTGATGCAAAGAAACTGCAACATCAACTGAGAATGCATAAAGCCTCTGATGAAGTGCTGAGTCTCTGACATACACAACTTTAGGGTGAGATTCTATAAAACATTTTCCTGTATCTTGCTGTAATTGGAATTTCTTTAACTGAATTACTATTACTGAATTGCTGTAATCAAAGTACTGGAATTTCCTTAAAATTTAATAGAAGAAATGGAGCAAAAAAACCCCCCAGTCAAACTCAAATGGCACCAGTGAAGGCAGTAGTTTTACAAACAGTCCTGGATGGATTTTTGGTGGGTTTTGTATGTAACCAAATCACCATGTTTGTAATCATACAGAGAGATACGTACTCTACTCATACTGGTTAAACTTGACAGAAATCCTAAAAGCACATATACAATGTATGCCATATATATGTACAATACCTATACTGAACTTATTTAAGAGAGTAAGGGGAAAAAGTACCAAATGAATAGAGTTTCAGATGAAGATTTTGCTTCTACCCATCTGCAGCTGTATGGGCTGAGCAAACTCTTCATAAGTTTTTCCCTTAAAGACAAAACCATTACTTGTGGGTTTTGTATAGCATTTTGAGATTTCCTGATGAAAAAGCTTTAATCTCTATAGACACTGAAAGTTACTCCTAATTTCCGTGAGATTTTTACCAAAGAGGATTTAAGCCACAAGGATGCAAAATAGTAAATATTATCTCACACAAAAATTTTTGATGGCTTTCAGCCATGAAAGTAGGTTCAGCAGGATGGCTAAAGGAAAGCCACTCAGAAATCAGACTGCTTCAGTCTACAGTCCTTTTGACTCAATTCTTCTTTATTGAAAATTTCCTATAAATTTATAGCAACTGTTTTGTTTTAGTAGCACATCTTCATATTAGCACTAAAACTATATTAGAATTTGTCCATCATAAATTTTTCCAACCCGTATTGTTCATGAATTCTGATAAGACTGGACGGGAAATAACTGGGCTATAAGCAGAAAAAATACTACAATAACTGTACCAATAAATGCACTAAATGTGATAAAGCACAGACTTTGCAATAAACTAAGTTTTCCCATTACATGCGTATTCTCTCTCCACTGGACATGGCTTTGCTGGGTGAGGTACAGAGACTGAAAACACTTCAGTCTAAGAGCCCTGATGTTGGGTACTCCTCAGCTGGCATCTGTTTATATGCTGACACAAAAAATAAATGTATGTAAAGAGAGCTGTGTGCATCCCAGTGTAAACAGCTTCTTGGCCTGCATTCTTCTGAGAAGCTGTTCAGGAACAATAAGCCAGAGGATGTGTTTCTGTGGTAGAGGAAAATCCCTCATAAATATAAACAGGACATCTTTATTTAATTTCCTTAGAAAACAGATACAGAGTTTGATTCAGAAGTGATTAATAAAACTTCCTAAATTAGATTCTGTCACTCTTCATCTAAGCATATATAAAGGAGTCTAAATGGATATAAATTTGGTATCATAGAGATGAAAATTATTTTAGTTTAAACAGATTGTCAGAACCCTGACCAGTGGGTTAGCTCTGAGTGCCCATGTCAGATCTGGACTCATGGGCCATGAGCAAGACTTCTCCCAGACTCAGGAAGGACAGGAGCCAATGGATTTCACTCATTACTTCACCAAGAGGCCTCAGTGCAGAACTTTATTATTTAATTTGCCAGCCAGACTGGCATTGCTGTTCAAAGCTCACAGCATTTTTACACTGTAGTTTAATTTCTTTCTTACTTCTTAATTTCATACTCCCTTCATCCACTTACCAAGACCAGGTCTCCTTTTTGCTGCAAAATCTGGTGTGAGAAACTGAAATGTCAATTGATTGTCTCAA
This sequence comes from Athene cunicularia, assembly GCF_003259725.1. NCBI lineage: Eukaryota > Metazoa > Chordata > Aves > Strigiformes > Strigidae > Athene > Athene cunicularia. The sequence goes on along the minus strand of NW_020799099.1, from coordinate 20,300,051 downwards.
AGCTTGCTTGTGTGTGTGTTTTGAGTCACTGGGTGCTGTCAGTAATGCCTCAACATCCATCAAGACCCACCACCGATGAACTGAAAACTGAGGACCAAAGGCATGCCCCATTGAATCCACAGTGGTGACTATTCTTGTGACACTATTCCAGATACTTGCCTGATTTCTGTCTTTTCCTTCCATTCTGTGCTATCGCTACCACTCCTCACTTGTAATAAGAACTGGTTTGGGTATATGGAATTTGACCTCATTTGTGTCTCAATCTCGCTCTTGGGATGATATCAAAACCTTCCCCAACATTAGATCGGGACATCTGGGCATGTTAATAACAATCAATGCAAACCATTTTCTTGCGATTCTTACCTTACCTATAAGATATCTGTTTGTGTCATGAATTCTTGCAGGAGAAACACACCAGATGCCGAATGCTGGAAAAAAGAAGGGAGGAAAAAATTCTTCTTAAGAGTTTTGTTCTGAAAAGCACTTGAAAGTTTTAAATGCTGCTACACAGTCTATTCTCTTACTGAGCTGAGCCTTTTCTTTCTTTTTTCAAAGTTTCAAATTAGACAACCAAGTGTGTTGCAATTGCTTCTGAGCTGCTTGTGAGTGCATAGTAATAGCAAGGCCAGTCTTCCAATACCGCTCAGCTGATGAAAGTGAGCATCACTCTCATTTGCCCTCATTCAGGAAAAGTCTTAATGGGAAGCAGACCTCAAAAGAAATTGGCACTTTGAGAAAAATGGCTACGTGGGGAAGAGCACTTTTGTTAATAGTAATTGGAGGACATACTGCAACATCTTTTCCAATTGTCTGAAAGTCTGTGGACAATCCAGAGCCCCATTTTACCCCCATTTTCTACCAGAGTAATTCCACTGACTGCATTGTGATGATCCTTACTTTACATCAGTGTTAGCAAGAACAGAGTTATACTCCTGTGCTGAAGTCCCTAGTAAAGGTGCAAATATCTAAAATCCTGAGAGAGCAGATGTTTAATTCAAGGCCCACATTATGCCTAGAGTTCAAGGTTCTAAGGATGAGGACAAAAAATAAAAAGACAAAAGATATGTTATTTTGACTCAGTGTCTCACTGTAAGCTACAAGCAGCATAATGACATGTCAACATTAGCAAAGGATACAGAAGGTGACAAGGTTATTTCTTGTTATCAACTAAGATATCTTCAGTGACAAAACTACTGTTCTGCAGTGCAGCCTACTTCATCCTCATACAAATGCAGAACAAAGAGAGTGAAAAAAGAGCTTTTCTCTCACATCTTCTTTTAATTTTTTCCACAGCATTAATTACTCAGAGGTAGATTTTAGCCAAGCTGTGACATGGCCTTTCAGGACAAATTGTACTCAATAATTTCATAGGTATATTATTACACTAAATTTGCAAGCACAAAGTGGAACAGTAACATCTCTTAACTCCTAGCGTGTAGCAGCCATCAGGTAGGGAGAGGTGCAGTTATTGGCAATTTGGCTGTACCCCTCCTTTCCTTGCTATCTGCCCATAGCAGCTCTGCAGTTCTGATGTGTGTTAAATGCATGAGCTAATAACTTAATATTTAAGAGCATTCTTTAAGTTAGATGCAGTTCTAAGATATGAGTGATGATTATTTAAGACCAGTTTAGCTAGGGTGCAGAGAGTTGTAACCTCAGGAGCCTGAATCACTGTTTTGCCAATTATCAGGCCTAGCATAAAGGACACAGCCAGCATAAAGATGAACCAATAACCAAATTGTATTTGATACAAAAGGGTCAGTACATGGGTGAGCACTAGGGGTACAAACAAGTCAATCAGATTATACATAATGAACATCAAACCCACTGACCCCAACAATGACACCACATGACCAACAATGGGTGGAATAAATGGTGAAATGCAATTTCCTGTAGAAGGGATGGGAGACAACTGAGTCAACAAACCAAATACATAAGACCAAGGAAGCCACATACTGAATCTCTACACAGCCCACATTTACAAAAGCCAGACCTGACTGGAGCCCAGTCCCAGGAAGACAGGAGGTCCTTCCCCAACAGGGAACTCTGCACAGTGCATTCACCTCACAGACACACACTGCCCCTGCCTGCAAGGGGTCCCAGCTTTTATCCCTCAGTGGGACACCTGACCTTTGCTTACTGAATGTGGGACACCTGGGGCTCCTTTACCCAGTGGCTCTCCCTGCAAGGCCGGCCACACCCTGGAGGGAAGCCTAAAGGCAAACTCACCCCCCTTTGTGAAGGGCTGTGGGAATCACCCATATGTCACCCTTAATTTGGGGCTTGGGGTTGAAACCCCAGCATTTCAATCACCAAGCCATCATTGTGTTGTTTGTCCCTCCTTATGACTGAGTTTGAGTGAGGAACAGTTGCATTTTGCCTTAGATTACACTTGCTTCTCCAAAGAGAAAATGGGAAATGGGAACCAGAGAAGGCCAGCTGGGAACCAGTTTAGAGTATCCCTGACCTCTGCTGCTCCTTATTCTTGCCCTTGCTGTCACACACTGCCATTCCCCCAGTCCTACTAAATCTACCATTTGTCTGTCCACACCATTAACCAGATACATGAAAGAAACCATTAAAAAATATTTTAAAAGGAAAAGATGTGAAGAAGTAGCTGTTCTGCTAGTGTAAGTGAAGAGACTGGAGCCCTTCATGGATGGGGAAAAGGAAGAACAAGTGCAAGAAGCCAAGTCAGGCTAGGAGCACTAATACTATAGCCAAGACGTCCTACCAGCAGGCCTGCGGTGTCAACAATTCGTCTCTTCTTATTTCAAAAATATTTTTTTAAGTCCTGACTCTTCTTAGAAAATAGTATAAGACCTATCCTCAGGTAATCTGGTGTACACAACGAAGTGAAATGTTCTAGTAATCAATCTGCAAAAAATAGTGAACCATGAGGCTGGACTCCAGTAATTATACCTGTAGTTAGGGTACCCAACCAAATATGATTTACGCTCCTACTTTGCATTAGTACAAAGAGTACCACTGGAGAGAGACAAAAAGATGGATCCACACATTATTCTTGTGCCCCCCACCATATTTTAAAAATATATGGTATATTTAAAACCATATATTTGTCAAGAAGTAAAGAATGTGAGCTTGCACAAGTATACAGAGTCTGGCTTCAGCAGCTGTGGATCTAGATGTTATCCTTGCTAGTGAAAGAAACGTTTGACTTCCTAGGGCTGTTTCCATCTCAGGGCCTGATAATAAAGCCAAGCTTGGAGATATTTTCCTTACATAATGGTTAGGAAAACTAGTGTAAGGTAGAACATCTTTTCACAAGGTGTTTATTTAAACTCTTCAAACTTTTTCAGTAGATGCTTCCATCATTTATCTGTTTAACTAACTGAAAATATGAAGTCCACCAGTAAGAACAGCAAAGCTTTCAAGTCCTTTGGTTTTGGACCCCTGTTCACAGGTTGGATTGTTTTCCTGTGAAGCTGATCAGCTGGAGGATTTGCTTCTCTGACTGGCCAAAGTCAAATCCAGTACAGGATTAAATATACAAGGAAAACATTTGTACCTAGTTTTAAAATGTGCCATTAATTTAGTTTATTTGGTTGGATATCTTCTCCATAGTTAGTCTGTTGAATAATATTATGTCAAATGCACTTCACTGGCTCAAGTAACATGCATTGTTTTGTATTCAGAAATGTTAATTCAGCCACCGAAAGAGTCATCTGTTTTTAGTGGAAACAGCTACTTTTCTCTGATCACTGAGTAAAATAATATTGGAAATAATAAATTTCAAGATCAGTTCATAATGCTATTAAGAAACATGTCAGAGATTGTGACACAAGGAAGACGAGAAATACACTTTATCTTTTTTTTTTTTTCTTTTCTTTTTTTTTCTGTGCATCTCCTTCTGATTTGTAGCATCCTACCTGTTTCTTGTTTCATATTGTAAATAGACAATCCAGTCATTCTTGGTAGCAAGGGATGAGAGAGAGAATCAGCCAATTTTGCATATGAGCTGCTGCTAATACTATGGTGTGTGGAACACATGTAGTCGTTTTTGCCTGTTCTTGTTTTATGTGTTAAGAATTTTTGAGTCTTCTCATGACTCATGTTCTTAAAATGAGTGGAGAAAGACTACAGAATGTTTTAATATTAACATTCTGGTCTTTGGAAGTGTGAAACAGTGACAACACAAAAAATTATTATTAACAAAACATACACAGCCAAATACAAAGAAGATGCATGGCATACCACAAATTTTTTGCAAGTTGTTAGTTTCTCATACCTGGTATTTCATTAAATGCACTTGAAGGGAAATTCCAATTAAGTAATGACTAGTAATGTCCTTAGGCTCTTAAAGATTAAAATGATAACAGAAGTGGGATGAATACTTGACCTTATGTCAGTTAACACTGGCTAATAAACAAATCCAATTGAAATAATGTTGTATGGGGGAGAACTATGGATTTCATTAAGTTTTCTAAGGATTTCTTCATGTTCAACCAATTTTAGCTGGGAAGTGCTCAATAATCTGATGACATCAGCAGTACAGCACACTCTTAATAACAAATAAAGGTCATAGCTGAAAATCTACCATATGGATGTGAGCAGGTCCGTAGGCTGTAGGTGGCCTTAATCATGCTGTTTCCTTCCTTGGTTTTGCACCTGATCTATTGTGTAGGTTTTAAAAGTAAGGCATATAATTTCTTAGAGAAACTGAATCACTGCTCTACCTTTTCTGCTCCTTGATTTCTGGTATTCAGTAATGTGCTCATAGATTTTCCTATGCATGATATGATTGCCTTGCCAATAATTCCTATAGCTGGTCACATACAGCCTCCTTCACAGCTTTGTCTTCTTGCCATTGTATTGCTAATACAGCCCCTAAAAAGCATCCTGGTCATATTTTCCTGTAAAAATTATTTTATGAGAGTTAAACTAACTTGCCAGAAACCTTATTGTTCTTGTAACACTTAGTCTTGAGTGTGTCCAGATTTATATCCATCACTTGTGTGCCCTTGTTCTCTCCTTCAGGTGAGGCACTGCAATATTTTTATAGTATTCTGACGCCTGGCACTATGTTAGAATAGTAGATAACTCAAAGGACACGGGAATAAAACTGAACACACAGGGGAAGATGTACAGGTAAGAGATCAAATTCTTCCAATTTACTGCACATTGGTATTCTTGGTAGTAACTGACCCGATCTGCGTGCATGTGTGTGTATGTGTGTGTGTGTGCATACATTTTTCTTTAAACTCAAGTTAACATTTATGCTGTATGTGTGGTTTCCCAAAAGTAACCAGTGGATAATATCCTATGGCTTCATCCTAAAACATCAAAGCTCTCCATACAGTAACCACAGAAATGATCCACTCCCATTATACTGGGATTAAAGGTCAGAGCAATTTTCATTTTCGCTCTCAGCCTCTGAAATCAAAATCACCATGACAGCTTTCTGCAGCACTGATCTTAAACCTTAAGTGGGATTATTTAAAAGATGTTTTACTGTTTTTTTGCTGAACAAAAATAATAAAGAGGTTGTGGCTATTACACAAGACATACCACTTTGGAGGGGCATTTGCAGTATGCTCTCAGAAAGTGACCAGTCCCTCCAAAGGTGACATGCAAAATATCTAACAGGTATTTTTAACAGGAAAAGCTGGTATTTTGACAAACTGTATTTTTCTCATTGAAAATAAGTAGCCAATGACCAATGTAGGGTAAAAGTTATGGTGAGTGACTACAGTGTTAATAGGCTGCATGACAGGTTGGCTGCTATTCAGCCCAGTGTGTGATCTGTCTGTCAGCTCACCTTTCTTCTCCCCCACTGTTAGGCTGTTGGCTCTTTATCAAGTCTCCTGTGGTCTATGCAAAGAAGTTTAGGTAGCTGGTTTTCCCTTTAGAGAGGGGAATGTGAGCACAAGGTGAATAACAGCTCTTGACTTTTGCTTGAAGAGACCACAAATTCTGCTGAAGTTCCTTTTGCCAGAAAATCTGATACAGCAAATCTGTGAGGATCATTTCAAAAGCTCTGTCTTTGAAGAGAGGATGCCATACCACAGAAGTCTCAGATCATTGTGACACACCAGGTGAAAGTATTAGGCACCAGTGGTATCTTCAACCAGAGATACAATAGATAATTTTAACTTGGGAAATTTTACAGAAGTAATTGGGTCAGCATGTTTCCATGCCTTCTTCCACTATGCTTTAGAATTTCAGCAATAATTTTTCAAAATATTTGTAGTAATTTTTCAAAAAATATTTAGAAGAACCTCACACACTTGATGAAGGGTTTGTGGGCCTGAGAGGAGCAGTGAGTTGTTATGGAAAAACATATTCTCTGTCTGGAGTAAACTCGTCTTTCTTTCATCAATAGGCATGTGCCTATGCCTTCGTCTATGTAATTCATCTTTCCTTCCTACAGAGGAATGTAACATTGAAGGGGTTGGACCTGGCAGCTGGAAGGAATTCTCTGAAACAGCATCTAATACAAACAGATATATAATTGACACTGCAGAATAAACTGGTTCAAGGAAGGAGAACATGTGTTCCCTTTTAGACAACTTATGGTTTGCTTGTTGGCCAGTAGTTAGTTTCAGCAAAGGTGGATAGGATCAAAAGGAGTGGAAAAAGGTGGTAAAACACAAAGCTGAAAGATCAAAAGCTCTGGCTAATGCTCTTTGATTTTATGGTGTTAATTCCCAAGTCTCTGAAATCCTTTTAACAAGTATTCCCTCAAGAAGTTGTCTAGAAGCTGTTGTGTAGGACTTTGGAGAACCTGAAGGGAAATTCCAAGAATGATAACAATAAATAAAATAAAAAGCAAACCCCAAAGCACAATCGTTATTGTAGTAGTAGATCAATATAAAGAGGCATAACTCAACATTTAATAATTAATCAATAGGAACACTGTAACATGATAAGGAAATAATACATGAGTCATAAAGGACAATTAACAATAAACATAAAATCCAAACCACCATTCAGCAGAAATCACATTATATTTATTTATAGCTATTGTAGTGTTCTAAGGTACATATGACTTCTTTTTCCAGAGATTTATCTGTGTCTGGATACAAATAACACACCAAGTACCGAAGATTTGTTCATTTAAAACATGTGCATGTCTTATCATTTGCTGTGTTTGTTCTCACTCCCATAATGGCCTCCTTCACATGCACCACCACTACTACTACTACTACTACTACTACTACTACTACTACTACTACTACTAAATATATTGTCACTCCTCACTTTCTGCTATTACAGACCTTCACCACACCCTCTCAGTCTTGCCACTCCTCTCTCCTACTGCTTCCTTACACACACCCCCCCACTCACCACTTTCCTGCCTTTACGCATTTGCTCTCATCAACAGACTGTCATTTGTGCCAGGGAGGTGCATTGATTCCATTATCCCAACATCCATTTTTTGTAAAATCCGATATTTTAGTTGCCTGTTTTAAGGGGAAAGAATCATCCTGTGGTTAAGACACGGGGTTAGTATTGTAGGGTTCAGACTGTGTTCCTTGGCTTCCTGCCCAGTTAATGTAATATGGTTTTAGCGTAATTGAGAATAAGGAACACCACACATGTAGAACTTTTAGCAAATCATTTAAACAAAATGCTTGGATATCTGAAAGCTTTCTCTTAGGTATTCACTGCTCTGCAATTCCAATGAGAGCTGAGGGCATACAACACTATGTAGGACATGTTCATCATGTTGAAAGATTGGGCTTAGTTCACCACCTGCAAAATGGGGCTAATTCTTACTCAGCTCACATAAGGCTTATGATGATGAAAACAATCTATTAATGTTCATTATGTGTTCAGTTGCTACAGCAGTGAGTGCCAAGAAATAATTCTCTTGGTAAGATGAATGCCAGCTAAAATAATTCTGCTCTAATAGATTAAATTCAATGCAAGGTCACCAATCACCCTCCTACAGCACCCTTTATCTTTAATATGTGCCTAACAGGGAGTGAGTCTTTGGAGGAAAAGTTTAACATTAAAGTCCTTCCCTGTAGGAACACATATCAAAGACCAGTGATACTTCTCTCTTAAGCAGAGGAGTATGTTCCGGTACCAATGGCCACAGTTCCCAGCTAGGCAGTGTGCTGCTTTTTTATGTCTTTTGGCTGTCAGATTTTACATTACGAGTGACTACAAGGCAGCAGCAATACTAATTCTGTTGATGCAATGTTGAGTTCAGAACAACAGATTCAAATTCAGTCTTCGTGAATGAGTTACCTCTGGATTAAAATACACGATTTGTATTACTAATATACTTCTCTCCTAATCCCACAAGTGCAACTATCTTAGATTTTTTTTTTTTCCTTTATTATTTTCTGAGTCTTCTCTTCATTTCCTATTTCTTTCCTATCATTTGGCTCTCAGCAATTATTCTATATAATGGCAATTTCATACTTTTCATCTTCTACATCCACTAACACCTTTAATAGGTAGCTTAGCTGATAGGATCTTTCCTCCTCAGTGCAATTTTTCATGAGTTTGTTTTGAACTCACTGTATTTTGTAATTTCCTTACCTGTGCACACATAATAACTTCCATTTTATAAGCTTTTCTGTTTCTGCACTGGGCTTACCTTAACATAATTGAAACTGCATTTTGAATGCAAGAAATGGAATTTGTGCACATTTATGTTTTGCTGCATGTGCCTGAACATCTTGCAGATGTTAACATGCAATTTTTGCAGGAGTAGGGTGTACCTCTCCAGTTTATTCAGAAGAGAGAATGCCAGAACTGTAAAATTCTTCCTCTTCTTAAGAAAACTGGTGACATGAAATATACTGAAATAATACTGTTATTTTCTTCTTCTCAGGTGGCAGAGTAGAGAACTGGACAACTCTGGCGTGGCTTAATTTTGAACTCATTCTCTGAGAACTAAGTGAGGTTCCTTTACATATAAAAACTAAATGGTGTACACACTCCTGCTCCACTCAAGAGGATCTGAAGAGCCCACCTAGGGTAAGGAAGACGACAGTGACAGAAGTCTTGGGGAACAGTGCTGCCATGGGACATAGGCAGAATGAGGTCTGTAAAGGGTACTCCACAGACCTGCCTTTCAGTGCCTACAAATGAAGATGCTATCACCTGGAGGAAGTCTTGACACTTGTATCTCATGTATGTGGAAAAGGGAAAGGCTAGGCTAAGAGCAACAGATACATCATCTTACCCTGAGACATGAAATATCAAGGCCTGGAGTTTCATCTCAAAACTCTTGCATTTTGGTACTGGCTTTTATTTTTGAAGCTGTCACAGCCTGATTTTTCATACACAGATTCTAACTGTGCCCTTGGACAGCCTGGCTCCCAGAGAAGGCAGGGAGAAGCAACAGTGATGCAGTTTCGGGCAGGCTTCTTATCCATAGCATCTCTACTGTTTTATTTTATTGTTTCTCTCCAGAATAAACAGCCGTTCCAGTTTCTTGTTGCTCAGTGCAACTTGATTTTTCATATTCATCTAAGGAATCACTACTTTCTTAAGTACAGAAGTGTCAAAGTCCAGATTAAAACAAAACCTGGTCCTGGCCAGGCAACAGCTGTACACGTAGCAGTTAGCCCACACCCAGCAGCCAGCCGGAGCTGTGCCACAAGCCGGCCGTGGCCTTCAGGCTGTGTTGTGCCCCATAAATCCCCTGCTCGCAGGATAAACTCCGCCAGCCCATTGTAAGAGAGGAGCCCGCAGGCAGCTCCTCCTTGGTGATAACGCCCCACGCGTGGCCTTGCCTTTATCCACAACTGCAGCAGTAAGTCCTCGTGTGAATAGCCTTTCTGTCCGACAGTGGAAATGATGAATAGCGTTGTTTCCTTGGAAGGAAATCCTAGAATAGCTCGCATGGCCAAAATGGGAGAACCACTTCTATGGACAGGGTCTGGCAGGTGTGAGGATCAGTGGGCATTTTGGCGCAATGTCACCTGGAGTTCCCAGCGTATAAACGGATATTAAAATTACCTGTGCTATTCTCTTCTTATACTGTTAGCTCTAATAACTAGCATTTTAAATGGTGACTTACAGGGACTGAGTGTCTTTCTTACTGGGATCGTTATGTTCCAGCACCTCCTGGTGCAGAGCAGCTCCTTCCTTTACACTTGTTGGAGGGCAGACTCTATCTCATAGAGTTCAGGTTCTTCCTTTCCCAGATAATAACTATGATTTATATTTCTGTATCCACAAAACATTACATGGTACCCCCAGTTTGATCCAGAACAGTACCAAGTGATACGAGTTTTAACTGACATTATATTTAATGGGAACTGAATGTAAGTAGCATGCTATCCTTGATACACTGGCTTGGAGGTATTACAGCACAACAGGTAACAGCATGTTCGTACCCAGCCATCCAAAAGCTGAGGTTCTGTAAAGTGCCATGCTTTCGCAGTTACATTTCCCAGTGGTGTCTGAACAGCAGAAGTTTTTACAGTCTCCAGTGTCCTTGACTGTGTGCATACAGCCCAACACCTTGGCTCAAGTTCTCCTTGCATTACCTTGGCAGAATACCCAGTCTTCAGGAATCCTAATCTTTTATTTAATCACTTTATCTTTTCAATTTCATCCCTTTCCTATCCTAATTCTTTCTTTTTCATTAAATCCAGTACACAAAGATCAAGCTGGTGGAATGTGTTCTGTAGCTGTCAATCAGTGGGCACAAAAAATACAAAATGTGAATAGTTAAATCAGCAGACTTGCCTGCTGGAGTTATCTGCATGGCAGACATGTCAGAGTATTGTTTCCAAGCCTGACTTCTACATGTGAGGAGTAGCAGAGCATGTCCTGGCCTCTTTTCTCTTCCTCAGGAGAGCAGCCAAGTGGCATAATCAATTCTTCCAGGCTTTTGTTTTTCATCTGATGTTTACTTTGCTCACTGCTTAAGACTCTGCTGTTCTTCTGTCCATTAAAATGTATTTACTTTTAGGTGTTATGAAAAATAAATGTAAGTTTTTCAAGATGATTTATATATATTAATGGACTATATCAACAGAAAGTCAGATTTCTTTTTTTCTCCAATTACTACAACCACAGACTTTCCTTAGCTGTTGAGAAATACTCAGGCAAACAGAAAATTAGTGCTAAAAAGTTAAAGAACAGAGAATAACCTTCCTTGTACAAGCTAGTGAGGGCATTTTAGTAATAGACAGTTTTGATGAGCCTGTGATATATATTACTGCAGGTAACAGGTCAAACATTAGAGATGCGACTCTTCTTGTGACTCCTGGTATTAAAGAAAATCTAGGACTGAGAAGATCTTTAAAGCATTTAAATAAATGAAAGGTGATTTAGCCACCACACAGCCAATGCATAAAGCAAAATTAAAGCTGGAAGAAAGACCAAGCTAGATTATACTGTTGTTTTGTCTTCTCACTGATTTAAATTCATAAGGCTGAGGTACCATAAAAGTATAATAGTGACAGTCATGATAAGAAAACACATCCTTTCATTCATGTCAGTTCTCTTTAAAAGTCAATGTCACAAATTTGTGTTCATAGATACAGAACATTTCTTTAAGAGAAATACTTTTGGAAAGTGTATCTTTAGTACAATCTTTCAGAAAATAACAAGTGTTTATAGTGAAATAAAAGGTGAAATTGGTAACTGATGAGTAATTAACAAGTCAATCAAGTATGGAAGATAAAATATCAAATGTAGTGAAGCAGGTTTCTGACTGTTGTTATTTAATGCCACAAATCTTTGTGGACTCAAGTTTTTATGTGCTCTGTGTTATGTATATGCATTTTACTCCAAAGGGAGCTTCAAATACAGAATGGTATCAGGGTCAGGTCCACAATGCAACTGAAAATAGCTGTGTTATACACATCAACAGAGGTGCCCATTTATTGAACAGAAATAAATAAATGTATTTTAAGATTCTTTTCATGATAAGATTCTTACAGGGCTTTGTAGGTTGGGCATTTTCATGGCATTGTTGATTTTATGTTTTACTTTCATGTGTTTTGTATTAAAAGTCTTAGTTTAAATGTGTACACATGGATCCTCAAGTGAAAGAGCAGCCTGCCTTATAAAGCAATACTTTTCCAATACTTTTTCTGGAAAACTTTAGATGAGGAGAGGGGAAATGTGAATTTGGCCTCATATACTAGTTGATCAAAGTAAAAATGTGTTTTCAGGAGTTATTTTGGATAGACTATTTTTTCTAAAAAGGGGAATGGGCATAGTCAAGATCAGAAATAGAGTATATCGTAAGAAAGACTTGGAACAGCTGGAAGTACCAAAACAATGCAGTGGTTTCCCTGTAGTTATGTTTATTTCAGAAATCCCCATATTTGGTCTTAACTTTGAATTTCCTCATTTTCATGGGTATTAACAGATTTTTTTTTTTTTTTTTTCAATACACTCTGCAAATGTACATTTTTCTAATATTTCATTTCTTGGAATACTAACACTGTATAATAGTGCCACTGTAATGAAAGCTCTTCCATTGCCAGGGCATGAAAAGTTGTTGCATGATAATGAAATGTGATGGATATATGAAGTATCAGTCCAAGAACTAATTATTCATTGGAGTTTTAAAAGAGTACTCTCCTTTTAAAAACAGTAATTTTGCTGAATTCTTGAATGTTGCATGTCTAGAGCTGGAAACAGCTATACATATAGCTTTGACTTCCAAATATGAATAAAAATCCCCAATTCTTATCTAACTTTCAAAATGTAACTAGAGAATATAAAGTCCTATTCTTCCAGGATTTAAGAGCCAAGGAAGGATCAGGAAACAACAAACCAAGCCACTCAAGACAAATCAAAAGTGGGAAAGGAGCATAAAACATATTCCCTTATCTTGTTAAGGTCTCGAAGTTTGCAAGAATGATTTAAGTCTCCAGGCAGTTATGAGCAGCTGAATGAAGACCTGTGTCAGGAATGCATGCAGTTGTGCAGCCCTTGTTACCACTTCTTTTTGTTGAAGTGCAATACTGAGCACTCAAAATGGTGCTATTGACTACTGTTGGCATAAGCCAATATTTACCTCTTGGAACAATATATTCAAGTATTCACCCAAACATAAAGTCAATGATCTGTAAACACTGCTACACCCATTCATCCATAATCATTCAGAGAATTAAGGTAAAGTATAATCTCTCTCTAAAACATTAAGAAGAAATTCCCTCTTTTCCTTTTGTCATTTTAAGAGTTGATAAAAAGCTGAAACCCCCTAGAAACCTCACACAGAATACACAGATTCTCCAAACTCCTTTGTAAGAGCTTCCACTAACCTCACAATGCCCTGGAAAGCCACCGTGATCAGGGTGTTTTAGCTTCCAACACACTGTAGAAAGACGTCTAGTGGTCTCCACCATCACAACTGTGCAGCAAGGGAGTATAGGTTATCCCTTTCTCGGCTTCACTATGAAGCTGCCTAGATAATTCTCAGGGGCTGGTGAAAATCAGGCTATCTGGATCAAATTGACACTGTTTAGAGACCTCAAGCTGACAGGACCTGAAGGTTCCTAAGTCCTCCTAAGAAAGCAAATTCTGAAGAAAGAGGAAGCATAGAAACAATAAGCAAGAATTTTACAGGCTGGCATTGCTCTTCTTTCTACAGACCAAATTTGATCATCTTGAAAGACAACATTTTTATCTTAAAATATCTTGTGCACTGAGCAAAGGTATCATGATATATATTAATATGCTTTTTGAAGGGCTCCATTTCTTTCAACCGAGCAGTAACTCAAAAGGTCTATTACAACATATCAAAAGGAAATTTCTTGTTTATAATGGTCCTTTAGGTTGTAATTATAACAGTACTGAAAAATTATTTTAAAATCTGTAAAAATAGGAAGTGAAAGAGGCATCTACATTACAGCTAAAGTTCCAACTGCTGTTCATCCAAGCATTTCCACTTATTACAAAGAAATCATTTAAGTTCTGCCACTAAGGCATCATCACAGCCTGGCATTCTGCATCAGTTGCAAAATTTACAAGTAGGCTGGGCTGCCAGGTTGTTCTTGGTGCATGAGCTAGTTTAAACCTCAGAGAGTATGGCATAATCATAGTGAAATGAAGTGCTAAGCATTCAGTTTCAGTCTGGATGACACGTTTAATATTAAGACAAACAATGAAAAGTAAAAAGGGAAAAGGAAACCCTGATAAGAATGAGGAGCTCATTCTGCTTTCTTCTGCTCTAGAATTAAGACACAGAACACAATAGAGATGAGGGAGGTCTCATATTTCAAGGTGCAATATGCAGAAAAGAAGTATAGGTTTTCCAGGGAAACCCTGTGGCTACAAAATCTTATTTTTAATTATGGGACACAATAGGTTTTCTGATAAGAATAAGGCATTCTGAATTTAAAACTGAGACAGGTTTGTAGTTAGCTTTCATATCCTAACACCAAGCTTGAGCCCAACATGACAAGCCTAGTAAAGCACGTCAGCCTTTACACTACATCTCCTGGCTTTTATCCGTTTGTCATCACCTTAACGGTATCCAAAATGCCATTTTAATTAACAAGATCATCCTTGCTTTTCTTCTGAGAACACTGTATTACAATGAAATGTTAATGGGAACAAACCTTAAAAAAAACCCCAATGGAAGACAGCAGCTGTACTGTCCCAGTTTCAAGGGCTCTGAACAAACACATAAATAAGGGACATCACACACAGCCCAGTTGGAAAGCACAAAATTGTGGATGCGAAAGAATACTGAAGGGAGGTGACAAAAAAGTGAAATGGTATTTGCGGTGAAAACTGTCAGCATAACCTTTGTGATAAGCACTTCCAGTCAAATAAAACTGAAAAAATCTCATGGACACACTGAATTCTGCCTTCAGAAAAAGACAAAAATGTTTTGGTGGAGGTGGTTGGTTCATTATTATTTATAATGTGTTTCCTTTTCTGAAGGACCTCAGCCCGTCTCAGTTCAGCCAAGGAGGATCCCAGAAGAAAATTCTGACCTAAAATGCCTGGGATAGGATAGTCAAAGACCAGGTAGACATGTCCATCCTGAACAGGACACCTCCCTGTCTCCCAGAATCTAAGCTGCTCTCAAACTTGGAACCTGATGGCAATAAAATCCAACATAGTTTTTAGTAGTAGAAGGCTATGGGGAGAGTATTTTTTTAAAATGACTAGTTAAAGAGCCTACCTTTAATTTTCCACACTAAAACCTGGCAGTTGTGGGTTCAAATCATGTAAATATGCTTTAAAAACTGGGCCAAACTCACTTGGATGCTTTGAAGGTTTTACAACCCACTTTTCTTTCACCCATTTGCATTTCAGTGACTGGTAAGTAGTTTCTCTGAAGTTTTTTTGTATAGACATTGGACTCCACTAACAGGAGTGGTACAAGAAGTTAGTCTGCTAGAAATACATAATATTTTCATTTAGAAACAACAGAAGTAGTTTAAACTATCTCTAACATATTCTATATCTGTTCCTCATGCAAAACTAGGATGGGTCTCACTTGCCTATTTAGAAGTTTTGTTTAGAAAGGACAATCACAATGTGGGGGACACAACTGCTTGATGGGACAATTTACTATTAGTTATGAAATAAATAAAAATGCAAAAGAGTTCACAAAAATACTTTTTTCTACTGCACACAGTCTGTTAATAACTCATTTCCTAACTGCTCCTAATTTAGGGGAAATGGGTAGTTGCTAATCCAAATGATGCCATGAATCTGGCTATCAAATCAACCTATATTGTATTAAAGAGGATATTAAAGCTTATTTAGAAACTCATTAAAGACAACTGCTAGAATTTATTGGGTTATTCTAATAAAATATTCCCTTGACTCAGGGAATTGCTATAGATCTTGTGATTTCAACTATTCTGATCACTGTACTACATGTAGGCATCTCTTTGCTTCCCAGAGCCTTTATGTACTTCCTTTATCAAGTAGGCAAAAACATGGAAAATCAATATAGAGATGTTTTCAATGATTTTCCTGCAGTTTCTGTAAGATTTACTCTTGCTGTGATCTAGGACATGTCTATGAATAAAACCCCCAAATAATCCATAAATAAAATAACCATTGATGAAAGGCATAACTGTTGGAAAAACAACACATTCAGTAGATGTTTGGAAAGAATCATAGCAACAGTGCATTTGAATTCCACTTTTAAAAGCACAGATTTATATCTGTGATAAAGATTTGCCCATGTAGCCTTTCATAAAATAGTTTCATCTTAAATCCATCATTGAAACAAGATGAGGCACTTAATAATTAGCAGGTTCGTAGAAATTGTGATTGTCCCTGTGTTGTACAATAATGGAAACAGGATTACACATTTTGTACAATAAAAAGCAGACACAATGCAGGTGAACACGATGAAACCCAGTTACAATCAAGACTGAAAGTGGTTTAGTTGGTGAAGATGCTACAATTCCACTAGAATCTAGGAATTATTTTTTTTTTAAATTAATATGTTATTGATTTGATAACAAAGCCAAACCTCACTCCTTACTTTTGACAGTTTTCTTTTCTAGAATGTTGAATTCCTGGAAAGTATATTTGCAGAAACTATATTTTAAAATTTAAAAAAATATTTGAAAGAAAGGAACTCTGAAACCCAAGTGCTTAAGACTCAGAAAACCCATTTTTTGTAAGTCACCTAACAAGGGAACAGAAAAAAATGTATGCCACCAAAGACTCCAGTAAGACCAGAAAATTAAAAAAATGTGAACTTGGTAATACTGAACTTGGTAATCTTTTAATATTTTGATATATTTTTATAAATTTTCAAAATTATTTGAAGAACTTATTGGATGAACAGTACTGACAAAGATACACTTCACAAAATTATGTCATGATTATGAAAAAGTAACTAACATCCCTTTCTCCATTAAAATGACTAATTAATAGGGTAAGATATTTTCTTCAAATTACTAAATTTCAGAGTGAAAGTCCTGTGCTTAGACATTTGCCTTGAAAAGACTCAAAATATTTATAATAGCATAGGGTAAGTGTCCAAAATCAGCAGTACACTTATTTAACAAATTATTATAAATATTAATTGTTTTCATGCCAGCAATGTTGATATTTCCTAAGCATTGTCTTAAAGCATGCGTTTAAGCAGCGTGCTGAATAGAATGGATGTGTGGAATACTGTGGAGACCTCAAAATTCAATTGATGAGCATTTGTCTCAATTGCACATATAAATTAATTGGTCCCTGAATGAAGCCATCCTCTGGAGCAGGGCAAAAATCTTCATAGAAGTTCTATAAATTGTTGTTTTTGTGGATTTTCATCAGGTGTTGTCTTATGCTTGTTTAAAGGACAGTGATAAAACTTGGCAGGACGAAAGTTTAAATTCACACCAAAATCTTTGGTTTGTTTTGGTTTTCATCAGTCTTGCTTCATTAGTTTCTTATCTGCCTGAAATGACTTGTGTTCACAGAACTATTTTTATCAGCATGAATGCTTATTTATAAACAGCCCTTGTTACAGGGCAGTAGCATGGAAGCACACAGATAAATCTAGCTATTACTTTATTATATATTAATTAGCTTAACAATTTCATCAGCATAACCATTGTCATCCAGGTTGCAAAACTCTAGGCTGAAAAATGCAAATCAACAGAAGATTATAATAAAATATGTCCAGTAGCTGTAGGGGGGATGTGTATATTTATTCTCCTTGTGGCACAAAATGTTTGTGAAAATCTGAAAACAAAATAATAACATTACATTTTGTTTTCACAGAATATTAATAATCTTAATTTTAGGAAACAAAGTAGAAATATATTTTGTGGGAATCACCCTGGCAGTTATTACTTGTATTTCATATGCATTCGAACAGTAAATGAGCAACCTGCTCATAAATTAGGTTAGCCAGGAAATAATACATAAGACTATAAAGGTCCTTCATTGTTGCACACAATCCAAAGGCGCACAGTTAAAGCTGCACTGTCAAGGAGGATACATGAATGCTACCCTCTTCCATTTGAATGGTGTTTTCCTTGTTTAAAATATTCCTGACACGCACCAAGATATACATCTAAAATTCATCTTAGGACAACAGGAGATTTAAAACTTGAAATTCTGATCTACAGGGACAGAACTGTATTCCCAGGTAGATGGCCAGAGAAGGCCTAGGCATCCAGTGCAATACATGATAACTTTCTTGCATGTTCCTTCTTTCTAGAGTGCCTGCCATGTGTTCATACTGAGCAGTACCTTTTTCATTGCAGCTGATATGAGAGAGAAAGCTATTTTTCATTCTGCATCAAGTTAGGGATGAGAGGCCCAGAAATTACAAAGAAACGCTTCCATAGTATGCATCCTTACACATCCCCAGCCACCATAGTGAAGTGGATTTAAAATCAAAGTAAATGTGAATTTTCATATATATACATATATATATATATATATATATATTTAAAGTGAGAAAAAAAATCAATTTGGCCTGAGTATGGGTTATATAAGCACTGTTTCAAAAGTTGGATTAGGAAATTGCAAAGTAATTTGTACTGTTTACCCCCATTTTGAACTGCTTCAATTTACATATGTGTTTTTTTTTTTCCCCATTAAAGCCATCAGCACTGTTTCTTCTTCAAATAATGTACTGAAATTGAAACAAGAATTACAACAATTAGAAGTCACGACACTTATATACCTGGGCTATAGCAGAGATTCAGCTCCTGCCTACTATTAAACTTCACCTGTTAAGAAAATATTAATAACCGAATAGAACTCCAGTCCCTGGTAACATATATTTACTTTTATATTTTTGTTTTTCATTTCAAGTAAGTGAATTGACTAATAGATTTCTGTCTGAAATATTTTAATGATTTATCAGTCCAGGAATGTCCCGGCAGTTAATGACCAGCTAGAACAGGAAATTCTTCACCCAGAGTTCTTTAGTGCTTAAATATTTTTAGGAGACTTTCAAAGAATTTTTATATTTCAGGATGTTTCTTATTCTGACATGTCTTTTCTTCATGGATGTAAGGGCCTATGGATGACTGGAGATTTTTAGAACTGTTGATGAATATTCTTTTTTTTCCTTCTGAATTTTATCAGTTAAGCACAAATAAGGGGCACTTGTGCCTTTATTACTCATTTATGCCCCTCTAAATATCCTTGTACAGCTCAAAACCTTGTGGTAGGCTGGAACAGAATCCTGGCAAGTTTGATGGACTTGCTTCATGGAAAAGGCATATTGCATCACTGAGTGGCAGAGGAAGGGGCACTTAAACAGCTGCTACTGAGGCAATGAAACTAAGCTATTGGATTCAAGACAACAGTTAGACCCACACTTTGTCTTTATTGGGATTGATGTTGAACCATTTAGAGAGGCAATCCAATCATATTGCAATGAGAATGCTAGATGCTGTAATTTTATTGTTTGCATGGCCTCATTTAAATTACTAATATTTTACAGGTACAGTAGGAAATAGGAGATATATCTTCATCATCGTTTTCATGCTCATTAGCAGAAATGAATAGGTATTATAGAATAACACTAAAGCAATGAATTTAGCAAAATGAAACCAATACATGTATTGTCTGGATCCCAAGGTCCACATGCACTTTTGCCTTGAAACACATTATTACTGTTCTCTTAAAAACTGGAAGAACCCCATTGTTAGGTAACAATCACAAAGGACAATTTTCAGGTTTAATCCGAAAGTGTCTTTCACAACTCAAGAGACATAGCCCTGCTTGAAGACTCAGCACAGGCCTGGTCACATGAATGAATATCTTTCATAACTTTCTGAAATATGCCTTAGTACACCTCTGTCCAAATAAGCAGTGACTGTCACACATACACCTGCCATATATTACCCATACTGTTTGATGAAGACAAGTACTGAAAAGAGCCTCTCTCCTGCAACCAGCTGATTGTGCAAAACTATCCTGATGGAGGGGTCTGCCTGGTAATCTACTGGCATGGCAAAATGTGATGTTTGTGTCCTGCTTTGAACAGATGTTTTCTCCTTGAGTGTTCTTGATAAATACTAAATTACCCGATATATTGTAATAAGCTCCCATCTCCCAGAAATGCCACCCTGAGATCAGCCAGTGTTTTAAGTCAGATTTTGCAGGCAGGGAAACTGAGGATAAGGGTAAACAGAAAAGCTGGGCTGAGATAAACTATATGAAGCGTGGGTGTAGATGATACAGCCTGAGCAGCCTAGCCATTTTGGACTACCTTCTGTGGAGTCCTAGGTTTTATTTCCCATTGATAGGGCAATGAATGACATTCATTTCATTAAGGGAAAAGGAAGCAAGTTGCATGGTTACCTTTCTCTCATTCCAGTTTTTTTTTTTTCCTCTCCTTGCATTAGACCTTAATGATTTTTTAAGTCTGTGCTTCATTCTATAAAAAAGATACCTTCAATCTAAAGGAGACAAATTTTTCACAGAGAAGCTATTATATAAGTCATTATCAGAACAGTAGCTAGCTAAATAAGGAAGTAAAAGCTAGCAACTCAAAATGGCAATTCATCATCAAGTGTCTGCTGCTTTATGTGCTAACAGCCTTTCTCAGCTTCCTTTAAGCCATCTGCTTGTTTCAGCTATCTCTCCATACCACCAGCCTCTCCCATTCCACCCCTCTCCATCTCACACAGTTCCCAGCAGATATCTCATCAGTACTCAGACTGGTAAGACTTTGTGTTTTACCTTCTAGACACTCTTGCCTTTTTCCATAGACATATTTGTTCTAACAGGTAGAAGAATCAGCAGATGCTGCTTATGCTGAAGAACAAACTTGAGTTAGCATCTTTTTGCATCAGGAAGCACATCCAAAAACTTTGTCCATTAATGTAAGGTGTTGAAGGACAACAACGAAAATCAGCAGATTTTGACAGGCAGGAGTAGATGACAATCACTTAGGAATGACAGTAATACAGTGAAAATAAGAAGCAAATCACATGTGCAAATGTTTGTTCTTACTGCTACCACAAGTAGTCTTTCTTTCATGCTGTTTTAACAGACCTAACTGAAAAAGATTTTGTTGTCATTGAAGTATCTTGCAAATGCCTAGTTACAAAACTGCTGGGTGATGGGAGTGGAAATGTAAAGGAACTGCACGTGTAAATATATTGGAGCATGAAGACTTGAGTATGCAAGCTCATATTCCAGATGTGTGAAAAATAACTATTACAGCAATAAGTCATAACCTTGTGAAGCATGAGGCTGAAGATAAGTACTTGCAGCTATTTGAGAAATGCAAACACTCAGGTTCATGGCTATGAAATTGTGGGTCATTAATTTACTAAATCATTGGAGGTAAAAAACGTAACAGGAAACATGAACAGTTTAGGGCTGGGTTGAAATGAAGATCTTGTGGAAGTGAGAAAGATGAGGGTGAGAGATACACAGAAGTGGATGGAGCATAGTTCCTAAGGGTAGGAAGGACCTTGTTTCAGGAATAATCATGTCTGCCCAGCACAGAGGAGGCCCTCTGCAAGGAGGCCAGAGGCACCCTGAACCAAGAAGATGCGCTATGTATTGTCTCTGTTCCCAGAGGAGGTTTTGTCTTATAGGACCCGTAGGGACCACTTAGTCTGCTTGCTCATTTTTCAGGAAGAAAACTTTAAAAGTGTCTGATCTTGGACTGATGTTGAAAAGACAGATGGGCAAGAAGAGAAAGGTAAATAGGTGCCTGTTTCTTCCCATGATTTATAATTTGCTATCAAATACTGTTGTGCTGGAAATCTCTAGTTACTAGAGAGCAACTAGATACTGTGAGGTCATTTCCGTATTTACTTTTTTCTTTAATGACCAACCAATAGATATGGAGACTCCAACTTCGAACAGCTTGAAGATTTGGGTTGACAGAGATGTTTTTCTGAAAAATGGATTTTTGTTACAGTTATCCAATATTTAATATAGTGCTCATAATATCTTGTGTCCAGATATTGCACAAAGCAGAATCCAAAAGCCACTATGCTGACCTAGCTTTAGCTTGAAGGCATAAAAAGCCCCACAAAACTAAATTTAGGACCATTCATCTTTAACATCCTAAATTCTTTAAAATATGACAGGTTGTAATCATGGTCACTTATACACTACTGAAGAAAACAGAGGTTAGTTCCAAATGTGCTGGCAATGAAAATCTGAAGAGTTTAAAACTTTTTTGTCAGCTACTGTAAATGCAACTTGTTGAATAATACAAGACGTGATAGACTGACACCTCTTTTCTGAATAAAGCTGAGGGGTCACTCCAGTGATACTTGTGGGATCATGCTACTACTTGTATTACAAATTTGATCAAACAGATTTGGAAATAATCTAGAATCTTTTTTTCGACTGACTTTTTTGTTGTCATTGTTACAGAACCATTCTTTTTTCCTTTCATTCAAAATTTCTAATAAATAGAACAAGCAACAGAATGCACATCTTCCTGTGTTGAACAAGTCACTAAAAACAACAGTTAGCAAGCAGCCTTTGAGGCATTAAATTTTTCACTGAGACCTGTGAATAATATACATATATGCACAGATAGCAGGATCAGTTTTAGAAAATACAAGGCTACCTCTATCAGATAGTATATTCACCACCAGTATTTCAATTACTTCTCCTTAAATCTCTGTCCTCACTTATGTGAATCATATTCAAACTTTTGAGCACTGAGGAATGCAAAATGAGTGTGTCTTTTTTCCATACTTTACTCCCTTTATTCCCTTTTCCTACGTGATGTCTTGTACTCTGCATAGTCATGCCAGTAATGCAGGCAATGTTTTAAAGGCAACTGTAGGAACTACATTAAATATCACCCATCAACCACAAAATAAAAATATTATATCATAGTGATAGGAATAGCAATTACAATAATCACTATCTTTTATTAAGCTTTAAAAAAATAATTAAAGCTAAAATCTGCCACTGGTCTTATAAAAGTGATCATCTGGTTTTCTTTTAATTCTGCATAAATTAAACAAATATTTGACATTAATTAAAACCGTGGATTTATACTTGTATATTACTGCAAATAGATTTGTGATAGCATGTATATGGATGACTTTTTAGCCCTGGTATAGAATAGACATTTTATTAAACAATGATGATCAATAAAGCCTGTTCTGAGGAAGGATGCCCCGTTGGCCACCATGCTTTTGAGAAGCACTAGGGATTGCCTGGTATTCAAATAGTATAGAAGGTAGAACTGCAAAAGAACAACGAATTAATTAGAGCAATCATTTTGAAAAGCAGTTCCAAACCCCATTTTAATTAGCAAATAAAGCAGAATACTAACTGCTTAGGAACTATTTTTGCTTTCTGATTTACTGGGTGATGGCAGTTGTACTGCGCTTTGTTACAAATCACAAAATCTAGTGCCTCATTTTGCATGTAAAGTGCATTAAAATACCTTCTTTCCCATTCTATATGGGCCTTTAAGATATATTACGATGGTAAAGTCTGTACAACCCAGCACAATTATTTTCTAATTAGCATCCTTAAATGTTGCATTGTGGCCTGAATCAGTTTTAGCATTGTCAAAGAGTTCTAGAAACAGCCCTATCTGTACAACCCAGGCCACATGTGACAAAATTAAATTGGCACACTTCACTGTATAGACCTTGTGCTCCTGGCAGTGATAGCCAGCTCGATACCACAGAGAGAAGGCTCAGCTGTCACTCACTGACCCATTAACACTCTAGCTGCATCCTGCAGTGTCACAGTCCTCATTCACACAAAGATAGTGCTCCCTGGAGATCCCCAATACCTGCAGGAATGAAGGATGGACAGCAGCACTATCAAACAGGGCAGCAAATGAGAGCGCCTTGTGCCAGCATCCCAAACTAGAGTTGAAACCCACTACACTGCCCCGGCGAGACAGTTTTAAATGGGATATCATGTCTAACAAGCTGTCCTCTTCAACATCATGCACACACGCACATGGTAAAGGCCACTGCCGAGCACCTTTGTTGTACTGCAAGAACAACAGTTTGCTCAATTCGCACTGTGGGCCCATCCAGTGACATGTTAAATAAAACGAACACCTGCTGCTGCTTCTCAAATGTAAAAGGGAACCACTGGGAGAATAAGGAAAATCATGCGTCAAACTGCTGCCTCTTTTCTCCTCTTTATCCACAGTCCTGTTACTGCCTGTACACAAAATCATCTGAACACACTGCAATGCACTACTTAACATCAAGAGAATATTACTTCAGGCTTCTGTGGGGTTTTCGCTATGGGGAACAAAACCGCAGGTCCAATTCAGTGCAAGAGAAGATAATGTCAACGTCACTCTGCCTGTAGAGCTCAGGCACATCTCCCCAGCAGTTTCACACACTGGGGATTCACTCCATATATATGATTTAGGCCACTCTGTGTGCATGGAGAAATTAGATTATACCTTACCAGTAGTCGTGTGTGGGTGTGTGTGCATATGCATATGAGGACAAGACAAAGTATGTGTATGTGTGTGTGTGTGCATACACACATGGACAAAGGCAGAAAAATGAGAAAAAGAGACAAATAAAACCTGTCTGAAACTTAATGGAAAAGATAAATTCAGGCATGATTACAGCTGTGAGGCGAAAACGAAAGTCCCAATTCTGTTGATTATGTGGAGAATGATCCAGTAACAAGGTTTTATTTCTGAAGATTCAAACCTCTCTCTCTTCTCAAAAACACACATCCATGACACACTCAATGCAAAAAAAGTCACAGAAGAGAATGCAAGAAATTTATACAAACATGAACAGAAAAATAATTCTTTTTCAAAGTAAATAATTCAGTATTGATATTGTTGCAGGGGACTCAAACTCCATCCATTACAGACCCCATGTTCCAGACTCTAGGTCACATTTGCAAACAATGACAACAGCAAAAACCCAAGGAAAAGAACAAAGGTTGGACACTTGACTCCACTTGTTCTGCCCACACAGAATGGAAAGACAGATGAACTCTGCTGCTTAAGATTTATCATTAAACTATTTCTGGTTGACAAGTAGACACATGATCTCAAAAAAGGAAAGAGAGTAAAAGCCCAGTTTGCTGGTAGAATTAAATACTGGAAAAAATTATTTTCTGTGTGGTCAGTACACAAGACGCCCATCACTTAAATCTGGATCTGCTCCTGTTTCCCAAGCTCAACTGACACTTTAGGCACATGCTCCAATGAAGTGCATGTTTATGCCTTGCCAAGTCAAGAGAAACACTTATTTTAACATGCGGACTTTACAGCATGTCCATGTGGGGGCCAATTAGTTTTAAAGAACATTCCTACTCTGAAATGTGACCTGGGGGAAATGGGTATCATTGGGCTGGCTGGATGTTTACATCACAGTAACTTTAAACTCAAACTGTCTTCAGAGTAGTTTAAGCCCTCTCTACCATGGTGTCACAGGGGAGTAATGACTCTCGCTGTAAATGGGATTATTTCTTGTGCACATCCCCAGCAATTGCTCTACTGGACAGCCCAGACAATAACCACCACTGTCTTCTAATTATATGATTAGAATTATCTGGGTTGTCCTAGTGCTTTCAATGAGATGGCATAGGGGTAGTTGAGATTTAGACAGAGATTATAGCGGTTTCGTTATATAGCAATGCAATTGTAACATTTCGTAATAGTGAATTACAGAATTAATACATACACACACATATTATACCACTATATATTTAAGCTATCATTTCAGAGCAAAATTAATTAGAATAAAATGCAACTCTTCTTAGGTTGCTGGTTCTGGAGTGCTACTAACACTGCTGAGCACAGGCACTGAAGCCAGCTAATGTGATTCTGGCTCCTGAAAGGAAGAAGATCAGTTGTATAATGGTGCCACATTATGGGTTCTCACTTTTCTTATTAGACACACACTTTGAAGGCTGAAAAGGGGATTTATTTATTTCATGCAGCACTGTGTGTCTAGAGGTTATTAGTGATTTAAGCACATAAAGGATGGCTATTTTAGGATTTTCCATGACAAATTTCTCTGTGGGATAATTTCACTACAGCCAATGAAATCATGGGAGGGAAGAATTTGGCCTTATATACCTTAAAACCAAATGTTGCTGTCAGCATTTCAGGGAGGTTAAATACTTGCAGAGTGTTAAATTTCAAGGTTCAAGCAGTGAGCTGCACAGTCAGCTTAATGCAAGGCTGTAATCACACAGCAATTGTAAGGCCCACAGCCATATAATCAGAAAGGAATGGGAGATCCCCTTGTGTTACAGAGGCTTAAAATTATTCCCCCCTTCCTGCCCCTCACTTTCATGTGGTGAGATGCCCTCGCGCACTGCTCTTCTCCATGCAGTGGTCACTAGCAGGAGGCAATCTGAAAACATGGAAACCAACAAAGCATTCAACCCGCAAAGATAACCTGTTGCCTCTGGGGGAAATCTCCTTCTTTTTGAAGTACAACCAGACTCTGCTAGATATTCAGGCTGGCAGATGCTGCCCACAGCACAGTGCAGAGGGATCAGAAGACACCGTGGTTCACAGCAACTTCAGGGACTTGGCAGCAGTTTCTGAAAGCACTGCTGCCCTACGGCACAACGGGGTGAGCAGAGCACAGCCCTCCCACATCCTGCACCTCCTTAGCTTTTCCCTAAATTCCACAGCTACCTGCTTCAGCTGGGAAAGGTAACTGAATAGACTCAGGTCTAGCAGGAAAACTCTGAGTTGCTGCCTGTATCCTTTTTCTGAGGCAGCAGCAAAGGGAAGAGCCAGAGACCAAGCATGTCAGTTACCACATTTGAGGGCAATGAGGTATCAAAAACACAGCATGAGATGGTACTTAATTCATAAAGGTAATGAAATGTGGTTTTTCTCTTCTTGTAATAATAATAATAATAATAATAATAATAATAATAATAATAATAATAATAATAATAATAATAATAAAGCAGGTTTGAGTCAGGAAGACTCAGAAAAATAAAGCATGGAACCACCTGTTGCTGATTTGATCAGAAGTGTACACAGAAGTATAAACCACTAAACACTCAAGATATGGTGCTGCTTCATATATATTTCCTATTCATCTTTGCTTGTTAAATGAAAAAAAAAAAAAGTACACAATGCTGTGAAATACAGCTTACACCAAGAAAGGCAATGTGTTCAGATATATAGTGTTTTCCAAATGTTACTTTCACTTTAATCCTATTTTTATTGTACATCACTAATATTTTATTCATGTATTCTCCCTCTTTCTTGATTCATAGATATGTATACATATATATATATTCATACCCGCAGTACCCAAGTATTCATGTGTATAAATACACATACAGAGAAATCTGAGAGTGTGAAAATGAAAATAAAATTAGGCAACATCAGAGTACAACAAAGCTGTCACACTGTTGCCTTAACGGTAGATAAATAAATGCACAGACCAAATAATTTAGTAAAATAAGCAAGATGGGCTGAGTCCCATGACCTTTTGGATGATGGGAAAGAGACCAATTATCCCCAGGCAGATTCTGCTTAGCTCTCAGTGTCTTGGCATGTTGAAACCTTCTGGTTACACCACTCAGGAATTATTAAAGTATTGTCTGGACAATTTACATTCTCCTGTTATAGTTTAGGTTGCCTTCCTTTCAGACAATCATCTGGTACATGAAATATTACTTTGCAAAAAGAGAGAGCAATTATTTTAACAATGTTTCTGGAAAGTAGAAGCTATTAGATTTCACTTGAATACTTTTAGTTGCACATTAGTGAAATGATACTGTCGCTTTAGGAAGTCTATCATTTGCTTCCATTAGAGACTTGCAGACTGCCACTTCCAGCAGAGACCAGAATAACTTCCACAGAAGCTGTAATACCAGTAGTGGTAGCAAAACAACAGCATCTCCCATGATGAATGGAATTCTCCTTTTTTTGAGCACTGTAACATTTGGGGGCATACGTGAAGAATGTTTTTTATGCTTAGTGTGCAATAAAACTGTCTTACAACACACATTTCTGAGGTCCTTGTCACTATATCTGATAACTGTATGCAATATTTATGCTTGAGTAACAGTATTTACTACAGTACTGTATTTCCAATGAAATCCTACTCATCTGCAGTACCACTTTGAAAAGAAGTGAGAGGGAGTATCATGGGTGATCTAAAAGGCCTGGCAGTAGACTCTCTAGAGAAAGTCTTCTCATGCATTGTTCTAGATGTAGATAGCTTTATTCATGCATATCTTCACTCACCTCAAGCATATCTTGCTTCAGGCTTCATATATTAGAAAAGCGCCACCTTTCAAGGAGATAACCTAAGGCTTCCAACCAAAGCAAACACTGTGGTGAGCTGTTGGGAGACAGGGAGTCGCAGATGGCTGGGTATGGAAGAACTGACAGGCCTTCTAGACAGTTGTCAGGAATACCCATTTTACCTGTAAGTTAATTGGCAATGGTGCAGAAAAGTGACCTCATCTGTGCATGTGCTTCACTGAAGAAAAGAAACAACCAGCCTCTAACTTCTTTCAAAGGTTTTCTCATGAAAGGCCAAATGATGTTGCTTAAAGCAAAGTTTAATTATGATTTTTGTAACATAATCTCAAAAAAGCATATTTGTCCCCAAAATTTTCTCCACTGAAAATTCAAGACAACCAGATACACAAGTATCTGTGGGAAACCTCAGCAATGCACCATCTCAGAACCACATGGGACATGACTCTTCTGAAATGTAGTTTTCACCTTAATTATAACATCAGCTCATACTATGGTCCTTATTGAAGGATCTCCAGGCTGGAAAAAAATTAAGACACATACTTCCATAATAAACCTTGCCAAGATTTTCAGTCATATTTTGCTGCATCAGTACAGTTGGATGCTTATGTGAACCTGTGTACCCTTTTTTCAAACATCTTCTTAATTCTAAGCCTTTGAGGTTCATTCATCCTCTCATATTATACACAAAGTTGTTTTATGTTTAAGAAATATGATCTTCTTTCTGCTTTTCCTCACAAGAGCATCTGTACCTCATACATCAAAGACAGTTCACTTACTGTACACTATAATTTTTATGGGGTTTTTTGTTTGTTTGTTTGTTTTTTGGTTTTTTTTCTGAGCTCTGTGGGTATTGGCAGTTGTAAGTCTGCAATGGAAAGAAACAAACTTTGTGTCTACATCACATAATTAATGGTAGCTAAAAGGAATGATACTTGTCCTAGTGTCCATATTTTTTGTGCGGGCTGTAATTTGCAACACACAGGCACTTGCCTTCCTAAGTAATGGCATTAAGCAGTAGTATCTATTAACAGAACATTTGTTGTATCCCTGTTTCCCTCCTGAAAACAGGCAAAGATGGGAAGCAAAGCTTATACAATATCAAAAGTATCATGTTATTTATGACATGAAAGACAAGAGAGAGATGAAGACTTCTACAGGACTCTGAGGATATCTTCCTATGGGAGTATAATCTGCCTTTGACAAAACTGCCATTTAAAGAAATCTGCTTACAGAAAAGAATTTGTTGTTCAATATTATGTTTGTGATCCAAGAGCAATAAGTTACACCTGGCAGAGTGTATTGAGCAGCATGCAGAAAAAAGAATGAAATAATTAAAGTGAGAAAATCATTACAAGGCTCAGCCTAATATGAGCAATGTTTACTGAGTCTATGGAATTCCAAAGGTGCCTTGCAGCACACAGGTAAAATTCCATGTCCAAACAAAACCTGTGAGTTCCCATTAGCTCTCAAAATGGACGGTAAGATCACATGATATTCAGTACATGCATACATGCTGCACAATGTTGAATTTCATTCACAGAGAAAAAAAGATAAGAAGAGTTGTATGGCTTAAAAGTTCCCTGTTTAAACTCTCTTTTCTGTGCACAAATGGGAATATATAATTTCTATTTATTGTGCTGACTCAGTCATTGTTCTAGAAAATGTAATTCAACTACAGAGTAAATCCCAATTGTTAGCAGAGAAAGCCTAATGTCATCTTTGTTTCAAAAGGAAGAATACAAAGCAAACCCTTTCTCTGACATGACAATGGATCCTTCGTGGTTTGCAAAATTATATTCTAGTAACATAGGCAATAAATTATGTCTCTTCTCAGTGAAATTTGCCATCCAGCTACAACTGCAATATCTAAAGGTGCAAGCAAAGTTTTCCATGAAATGAGGAAGGAGACACTGGCATGAGAACATGCATGTACTCTAGTTCTTATTTGCTTTTTCGTTCTCTTTCTTCATAGTAAGATCTTATTGATGAGAAAAAATCAAGAGTAGAAATGAGGTATGTATATTATGCTTGACCAGTTAGACCGTGAGTTTACATTGGCTCCAGTATGACAACAGTCCTGACCAAAAGCGCTACTTGTGCATGTGTATATTGTGCATGTGATTTAATTTTGGTGGTCCTTATGAAATCAGGTTTGATGGAGCGAGCCCTGCTTTTTGATGGGCAGCACTACATAAAAGTTATTAATCTGTAATAGCTCAGTATTACATATGTATTGCTATTTACACTCTTTACAGCTTCTCAAATGTCTTGCATGTTAATAAAACCATCATCATTTGTATCTGGTCTGGAAGTTTATGAAGGGACTCACTGGTTAAGTGCTACAAAAATTCAGTTTATGTTTTATGATGTTAATAGTATTTTTTTTCTTCTTCAGGAAATCAATAGTAAAAAGACTATAATGACCCGTTGTTTGACTCCACATAGCACCATCCAGATCTACATTCACACTGGTGCTAAAGTAATGGTGATAGCATTTTCATTATTAATACTGTAGAACATAACATACAGAAGAATATTACTGAAATAATTAACTTAATAAATAACTTAATATATTCATTATAAATTATCAAACAGAACTAGAAAGAAACTTAAAGAAGCCTAATGCTTGTGGAATTACATTCTTACTGTGAATAAATTAGCTTCTCATATTCCTAAATAAGGTGGAATTTATCTTCTACAACCTTCTTACAAAAGCAGGGAGCAGGTGGCTATGATATGTCAGGGAAGGAGAACAGCAGTGTGAACACTTCATTTATTAGCATTATTCATAAACTTTCTATCATGAGCAGAATTACACTGCTCACTATTCAGCTTCAGGGTATGAAAAGCGCACTCAGGCTTCAAAAATCAATGACAACTTGCCCTCTACCCACCACTTTTCTCTGGCAAGCAGCAAAAAAGCTACTCCTAAAACTCAGCATGCCATTTTTTAATTCACAGTTATGTTTCCACTTGAAGAGACAAGCCAAAATAAACTATTCCTCCCTGAGAAGCACCATGGGAATAAGTTCCCTCCCAACTTCAATAATTATTAGGCAAGCGAGTTTCTCCAATCCCTCTTCCACTGAAAATACAACCTGTTTATAAGGACAAGCTTGCGTTCTGCTCCTCTGTTTCCATAATTCACAGATGTCAGCCTGCAGGTTGGCTGCATCCAGCAGAATCCCAGCTTTGCTTTTCTCCATCAGGTTGACCACTTTCACAGCTGTAAATCGGCTTGCACTGCCACTGAATGCAGTAGGTGAAGTCCAACAGCCAGAACTGTGTAAGCCTTTCTCAGCTGAACATATGCCTCTGACTATTTCTGACCATTTCTCTACAATTTAGGACTTTGGGCACATGTGTGCCCTAGCTGTCTTTTGAGTAGCAAAGCTATGGTGGTATGTGCAAGGAAACCAATGACAGAATCCTGAGAGAAAGCAGAATGTATAGTGAATAAATAATATACCATCATCCAAACTAAGATCATTTGACAGAAGGAGAAATGAGTGGCACAGCTCACATCACGCACTGTAATGAGCCTCCAAAAAACTCCATTATGTCAGAAGAACAAGATGAGGAGATGTTCCTTAGACTCAGAAGCAGCAACAACCCTGTGCCAAGCGGATTTAGATACACACAGTGATATTTATGGCATAACCATAAAGCCTAAACAGAGATTTCAAGATAAAACATTGGCTGAAATAACTAGTGATTAACTACTTGCTCTTCAAGATGGAAACAATCAATTTGCTTTTCAAGAGAAGTGTATTTTCTTTTCAGAGCCCTATTTTGCCCTGATCACATCTTCATGCCTAAGGCAAAACCTTACAGGGAGTTAACTGCATTAGCGACTGGTGAATGAATCTTTCATGTGAACACCATTTTTCTTTCATAGGTGATGATACATTATTTAATTCTTAATTCTGCAAAGCTGATTAACTCTGTCTGAAGCATGAAAAGTTTTCATTAAAAAAGAGGCTCATTTTATATGAGTGCGTCAAAACTATCAACAAGCATGTACCATTTATTCACAACAGTTAAAAAAAGTCTGCAGAGTAAATAGGTATTTCATGAGTAGAGGTATTTCCAGGTACTTTTGGAAAATTTCTGCTTTTTTCTATAAACTTTTTCAATTTCTATGAGGACCTAAAATCTTCTACTTGTGGTTCAGGTGAATATTCAGATAAAATAAATATTTATTACAGCCTTTCAAACTCCAGCTGATGGAAATCAGCATACTTCATTCAAAGTCAAGTGATCCTCAGTCTTTGGCTCCAGAAGAGAAATCGAGACCTGCAGTTGGGTCAACTCAAAGACCTGCAGTTAGATCCAGTCAGTTGCTCAGATACATTTCTACTCAAAACAAGCAGCACAGAGATTATGAATTTGCAACTATGATTTCCACATAGGAGAAAAGTTTTTGAAATTACTAACATGATGTCTGTCTGAATTTCCTTTCTCAATGGTGCAGTGAATGAAAAATAATGGACTTGATGACAGAATTACTGAAACAGGAAGGGAGCATATTTTCCTGTGGTGGCTTGGTGCCTGTTTTGAGTGGTTGCACTGAGATCATATTCAGATTTTACTCAAGGAAGTACTTAAAAGAGACCAGAAATGTTATACAGTTCTGCAGGTACTTTTCCATGTCAGTTAGAACTTGTATTTCATTCTTGTTTTTCTTCCATTTCTCTATGAAAGACTCCAGGCCACACCATTTTAAAATTTTTACATCTTTATGAGAATCTTCTCTTTGATCTTTCTTCATAATTCATTGTATATTACTTTCTACATTCATGGTGTTTCATTAGACTCATCTACTTCATATTAGTGTATTTTCCCACAGTTTCCAAGTTTGTTTTTCTTTCTTTCTTTCTTTCTTTCTTTCTTTCTTTCTTTCTTTCTTTCTTTCTTTCTTTCTTTCTTTCTTTCTTTCTTTCTTTCTTTCTTTCTTTC